>NC_057807.1:648305028-648628852 GCF_018294505.1 Triticum aestivum | reverse complement strand
CAAAGGGCGGTTGAGTCGGATTTGGGGGGAGGATTTATGGCGGTGGGGGGGGGGATTTTCACGCGGTGGGCGGGGGAGTTTCGTGCATGGTCAGTTTCTCCAAGTGCAGTCCCACGTGTCAGTGAAGAGGCAAGCCGAAGCGCGTTCCGTTTGCGTGAGCCGTGTGCAGGACCGACCGTGTGTGGGGTGCAAGTTGACTGCGACAGCAGTGCTGAGAGTTTACCGCCTTTTTTCCTTTTAAACTAGATGCTTCGCCACCTCAAATAAAAAAAACTTGTTGCTTCGCGCGATCCATCGGTACTACTACTAGTAATCCAGTAATCCTGACTAAAACATCGCGGCTGGGTCTTTTCCCGCGTGATATGCTGGGAGGTTGGCTTAGTTGAATTTTTTAGGACGAGTAATGCCACACCTACGTAATCCCAGTTACATAATTAACGTAATGTGAAACGTGTGAGCTGTTGATTGTAGATTGGGGGAGGGAGGGGCCCACCACCATGAAAATTAGGGTTGGAGAGAGAGAGGCAATTTACGTTAACCCTTTTGTAGGTTCCCGTAGATGTAGAAAGATGTGAAATGCGTGAATGTGTAGTGGACGTACTATTGGAGTGCCTAAGATAAATTGTGTATGTATAGACCCTATGTGTTTATTTTACTTCGCATGTTAGCTTTGTCTCGGTTCAATAAAAAGTAGAGTTGGTGATGATGGTGTGCCTGTCATCCTGCAATATAGGCCGTACGATCTATATCTTACGGATAGGAAGGAAACTATGACAATTTACCCGCACTCCTCTCCACATTTGCAGATAAGGCTTTCCCTCGTTCATGCTTTTCTCCCACAAGATCTTGATCTTCCATGCAACGCACGGGCATCTTGCTAGTACTCCTACAATATACTATATTATTGTGAAAGTTCATATACACCGGCCGAGATTAATGCAAACGTAGCAGATTTTCATTACATTTCGAACTTTTATAGGACAGAAAAATAAAAGAAACCTGACCCTAAACCTATTCTACGGCGGCGACTGACGTCCTCCATCTGTGATCTCTATGTACGGCGGTGGGGTTCAAGACCCGTGAAGTGAAGGTGCGGTCTGCGGCGAGGAAGAGTAGAACACGGGATACGGACCGGCCAGTTTGCACACCATGCCCTGCCGCCTCCCATGCCCTACTCATCCTCGGAGGAGTCCCCGACCTCGGCGGTGCCGGACATTGGACGGCGGCAAGTAGGACACGTGGCTGATGGTGCACCCGTCGTCGGCCGCCAGCGTGGCCACCGCTTGTGCGGTCGCGTCCGTGTCCGGCTACGCCGCTATTGCGTCGTGAGAGGCGACTTGAGCGAGGGCGGCGACCTCGAGCTTCATCCCCGAAGACAACCTCTCCCGCAGAGCGTTCGCACTTGAGGTCATGGCGGATGTGGTGCCAGGTAGGAGGATGATGCGCTATGGTGTGGAGATTAGTTGGGTGTTGCCACTTTAAGTAGCGCATTCCGGTGAGGCCAAGCGTCAGGGTGCGTCATTAAGTCGCCGGAGTTGGTTCCTCAGGCACCGAGCCTCTTAATGACGGCATACGAACGGACGGCATGAATGCGGGCTGTTGGCGCTGGCTGGGAACGCACCGTGCGATGGCGCGAGGGACGAGGGTTTTTGGTGTGCCATGGTAGTCAGCTGCGGTCGCGGAAACGTTGGAGATGCCCATTGCTCACATGTGATCCCCACATGTCATTGAAAAAGCAAGATGACCCGGCATGGTCTCAGGTCCTGAGGATGCAGTTCGCCACGCTACACCACTCCACGGACGTGTCGTGGCGCCCCGTGCATCCTCGACGAGCTGGGTGTTGGGGTGTTTTTGGATTGTGTCCAAAGTGCACCTTACCAAAATTTTGGTCATGACCCAAAGATTGGTATTTGTTTGGATGGTTGCCATTCTTTTGGCATGCGAATGAACTCTAGCCAACTCTAGTTAATTTTTCTTGCCAATGTTGGCCAAATCATGGGCAACCAAAACCTCAACCAAAATTTTGGCTACCCAATGCTTTGATGGGGCAACCTTGGGCATAAACCGAACATATTGTTGGTCGTGCCACAACACTAACGCCACACTCGGCACATTGAAACTAACCGTGTCTAGTGACGGTAAGCGTGTCGCTCACCGCGGTCGCCGTGTCCAGAGGCGGTGATGGAGTTGCGCCACGTTGTTGGCCTCCACGACCCACGTGAACAGTTGTCGGTGGTGAGGAGGTCGTGGGCCAGCTCCTCCATTGGACTAGTCTGCGCTATGTTGTCCCGATGGGTGTGCCCCACATGTCGATTTCCCTGTTTTCTCGGCCATATTCGAGAGTCAGTGCTCGTGTTGCGCATTAGGCCTTTCAATATGTAGGCCAAGCGAGACAACTTATTGTTTATTTGAGCCGTTCAAGTATAATCATGTGGCTTTTGCTTATTTCTCATTCCTCTCCAACCCTCTTCTCCATCGATCATGTTGCCCTCCGGTCGAGTCCATCCTCCCGCATGTCTCATTTGAACATTCCGCCGAGTACCATTCGCATATACCCACCCTAGTCCTCTTTCAATCAATCTTCGGACCCCGAGATGAAATCGAGAGAGAACGAGTGGGGGCACATGATACCTAAGGCGGATTCCAAATTTTGAACCGGTGCTCATAGCATCTGCAAATCATATATAAAGGGTATTCAATGTTTGTTTTGTTTTTGAACGTACAATATACTCCCTCCTATCCTTTCTAGTTTACATATAAGTTTTATGTGTAGTCAAAGTATCTCTACTTTGATCAAAAAAGTATCAACATTCAACAACGCCCCAATCAATATTATTAGAGTCATACGTACTACTAGATTTGTACTCGAGATGGTTTCCAATTTGTTTTCAACCACGTGAATGTGCGTGTTCTCGCGCATGCTCTTCCTACTAGGATTTCACTACGTATAGACAGTCCAATAGTAACTTTTTTTAAGATCCCTGTCCAATAGTACTAGTGGAGTACTGACAACATCTGTACTAGAGTATGCAGTGCTCATAGTAGTACTCCCTCCTTCCATTTATATAGGGCCTATGTGGAGGAGAGAGATGTGAAAAAGTAAGGGGAGTGAGCTCTCATGCAAGAGCCTAGCTATATAAGCATTCCTAGTTAAATACAATAAATATGAAGAAAGAGATAAAGAGGAGGTGGAAAAAAGTACTAATACAATAGCCAACCTTATATTTTTTTTGCGGGAAATAGCCAACCTTATAGCCCACACTACTGTATGAGTGCATATAATAGATGATGGCTATAAATGACTTGGGAGTCCCTCATCGCCATCGACTGGCTATATTATTAACCATGCTCTAATGCGTTTTTCAAAACAGCATTTGACTATTGACAAGATTAATAGTACATGAGATGTATAATGTCAAAATTATATCATTGGAAACTCCTTTCACATACGAATTTGACCGTATGCTTTGTGTAAGTTGCATGTCATATATTATTACTCTAACATTTGGTCAAAGTTAGCCTCGAAAAATGCATTAGGCCCTGTATAAATGGAAGGAGGGAGTAGTAGTGGAAGTGGATCCTCTGACGTAGGTATCCCTGCCTTACCCTCCCTTTCGGTCACTTGCTGGCGGACCCCATGCTTGCTAGGCCCTGCATGTCAGTTACTCCATGGGTTCGGCCATGCCAGTCCCTCTGTTTTTATTTACTCCGCATAAAACGGAGGGAGTGGTAGTATAAATGACGTGTGCGGGGGAGGGGGAGGGACGTCTTGCTCTCAACTGCGGTCCCACAAGCGAGCAAAAACGCAAGAAGAAGCTCGTTCCATTCGGTGAGTGACGTGGAGGGTCCAGCGTGCCGGGCTGCAACACGAATGCGACAAGAGCGATGTACAGTCAAAACCGATTGACCGGTCGTCACCGAACTACTATCCACACCAGAACCTTCGTTGCTCACCCTACGCCAGCCACTACCCTAAAACCACACCTAATCTCTAGTCCATTCCCCCACCTATCGATCCCCTAGCCCGCATCAAGCGTCCCCTAGTTCGCCGGAAAGCCATGGTGCGCCGCAAGATCACTTACTACAAGATGCTGATGCCGGAGCGCCACGCAGAAATCGCGGCGGCGGTCAGCGCCACAGACCTCCATTCCCAAGCTTGCTTTGCGGCGGGCCAATCCCTGAGTTCTCTGGAGCCAAGCTACGAGGAGGAGGAAGCCGATCCAATGTTCATGGTGGAGGTCACGGCGCAGAAGGCCCCTGATGGGTATGAGACGATGGACGTCGACTTTGTGCCGGCGTCCGAGTCCCCCATGATGCAGACGGACCAGTGGTTCAACATGGCGATACTAAAGGAGGACCGGGAGGCAGAGGCTCAACTCGAAGCGGAGCGCGTGCATGTCACTGCCATCGAGGCTCTCCTGCATGCAGAACCGGATGTCATGGATGTGAACCGGGCGGCAGAGGCTCAACTCAAGGCGGAGCGCGCGGATGCCACTATCATCGGGGCCCTCCTGCAGGCGGAACCGGACGTCTTGGACTTGAATGGGGCGGCAGAGGCTCAGCTCGACGCGGAGCGCGGGATGCCGCTCTCATCGACGCCCTCCTGCAGGCGGAACCGGACGTCCTGGACTTGAACCGGGCGGCGGAGGCTCAACTCGACGCGAAGCGCGTGGATGCCGCTGCCATCGAGGCCCTCCTGCAGGCGGAACCGGACGTCCTCGACTTGAATCGGGTTGTGCTCTCATCCGTGCAGAGCGCCCGCACGCTACGCGTGAACGAGTAGCTAGAGGCCGAGGACAACCACGGTGCAGAGACACTCGTCGGCAGCTACGTCTTATTCATGCCGGCATCCAAAGACGACGAGGCCATCTCGTTCCGCGAGCAGTGATAGTTTTTCTTTATGTTGTTGTTTTTATGGATCTTTTGCTGTGTAAAAACATATATTGTTATGCAAGTCACCTGACTTGGGTCAGTCTACCATTTCAGGGCGGTTGGATGAATATCCTACGTCTTCGAACCCTTCTTCCTCACCTCTTCTTCTTCCCCAATAGACCACCGCATGGGCCGTACGGATACTACCCAACATGCGGTTGGATAAACTTACTCTATGAACGAAAATTATGTGTCAGCGGTAGGATGGATGAGTTTGGTTTGTTCACATGCGAGGGTGCGTTCCCTTGGTTGGGTTTGCGGCGTGAAGGAGCAACTGTGTGAGGCTGCGGTGCGACCGTGGCGTGTAGGAGCGACCGTGTGAGGGTGCGCTGCGACCACGACAGTCGTGCGCAAGTGTACCTCCTTTTCATTTTGAAAACTTTAGGGAAGCTTGGCAAAAATGTGTGGCAAAGTATGGCAATGCAAGGCCTAGACCCAAACAGGATAAGTATGTGTACGTGCTAGGAGTACTAGTGTTAAAAAAGAAAGGCGGGGGTTTCCTTCGCGGGATTTGATCGATACAAATCCTCGTTTCACGTGTTAATTAATGTGTATTTTTTCTCCATAGACCAAACAGAGAACCATCTAACTCCTCATCGCTTGATTAATGCAGCGCCATGCAAACCAACCTTCTCACTTCCGCATGCATGCAGGGGATATTAATGTCCTTGGTTGCTAGTACGAGGCAAACCCCATCAACTTTGCCTCGATTAGTGTTAGTGGCCTTTTGCAAATTGTAATTTTGATAATAATGGCCTTGTGTACAAAAAAATGGAGGTAGTGACTATATTTGACTTCCTTCCCCATTACGGTGACGTCGACGATATCTCGAACGTTGTGGTTTGGCGAAGTGCCTTCAACGGAGAACACCATTGAGGGAGACCACGGTAAGTCGTTCGCAAGTGCCGTGTACTACTAGTAGTACACAATAGCATCGTCCATCCAGCTTAGTGCGGTGAGATGGTTTCTCGAAGAAGACGATGGAGAAGCGGAGTCAGCGAAGAGTGAAATGATGGTTGCTTCGTCCATGCTTTTGTGATTTGATGCCTCGCTGCTTTCTGATTTGTGATAGAAGGGACAGGGGAGAAGACTCTGTGCTCTATACTGTACATGTGTCCAAGCATGGGAGAAAGAGGAGAGACATTGCATTTTTCTATTCCTTCAATCAATCAATCAGGGAGCTTCAGTTCCATCTTTTTGGCTTTGGCAACACCATCCACAATGGTTCCCACAATGCAAAAAGCTACTTTTCACATTTGGCTACCCATTGTGGATGCCCTTAACCGTACCACTTGGTTTTGCTCCTGTGTGCTATCTATACAAATCTCAATTATATTGATCTAAAAAATTATAGAATCAAGATTAGTAAAAAGGAGGTCATTTTGCCGTCCAGATGGCGGGGGATGTTTCTTATTTTTAGAGGACGTTCTCCTGCGGTTTGCTAACATGTGGTCCCACGTGTTAGTGCTTTACCAAGCTGATCCGCATCCCACATGAGGCAGAACAACGTGTCAGGACCCTGACTCAATGCCACATCGATCTAGCATGTAACACCTCATATCACTTTGCGGCCTCACGCACGATATTCCCACGGGTGTCGCCTTACCTTTGCCCGGGACCGTTTGCGCCTTTTGGCACACGTATATGATAGTGTCGCTAGCATCCATATGATAAGGAGCCCGGGCTGACATGGCTAGTCGTAAACCCAAAGTGGCACAAACTTACAGGGACAGGCATCCATGACCCAGCATCGAACGTGTCGGTCATCAGCGAGTGAATCCAGGTTGTAGCACTGGGCTAGCAGGACTCTGGTGAACCGGGCTGTAGCGGGCTAACAGGACTCTGGTATTCATCGCGTGACATTTCCCCGAAGGGACAGACACAGGAACGAAGAAGGACACATGCCGGCCAGCCTAAGTGTTCCGGAGCAGTAGCAAGCTACCATGGCTCAGTGGAAACACTAGGAGACATTTACCGGTAAGAGAGGCTACTAAGAATAAACAACTAGATAGTTAGATCCCACACATACCAAGCATTTCAATAACATACACACAATATGCTCGATATGTGCAAATACAACATGGCATCACAACATGACTCTGTAACTCAAGTATTTAATCAATAGGCTCCGAGGAGCGAGATATTACAAACAGGGGTCTCATGACCCAACATTCAGAGCATACATATCAAAGCACAAGCGGAAGCTATCATGTCTGAGTACAGACATCTATAAATGAAAAAGGCTGAGAAGCCTGACTATCTACCAAATCCTGCGGAGGCACAAGACCGTAGCTGAGGTAACAAGCTAAACGTCGAAGTCCACGTGGAACTACTAGTGAGACCGAAGTCTCTCTGCAAAAACATAAAATAGGCAAACGTGAGTACAAATGTACCCAGCAAGACTTACATCAGAACTAACTACATATGCATCATTATCAACAAGGGGATGGTGGGGTTTAACTGCAGCAAGCCAGCTTTGACTCGGTGGCTATCCTAAACTACGACTGCAAGCAACTCTTTTGAGGTGGCGCACACGAGTCCACATATTCACCATATCAATACACCACTATGTATCCGCTCCCGTCTCCCTACGAGAACGCCATCCATAGCACTCACGCTTATCTTGCGTATTTTAGAGTATCCACTTTCACTTGTCTATGAACTGATATAAGCAACCCAGAAGTCCTTTACCGCGGACACGGCTATTCGAATAGACGATATTAACCCTGCAGGGGTGTACTTCTTCATACATGTTTCCACCACTTAGCGTCTGCACACGACATGTGCTCGGCAGACTTCAAGCGAAAGCCGACGTGGGTGTAGACCACGACCTACCTAAACACCTAAGTCTCTAGTCCAGGTTTATTGCCTATTCGGGTTCCATCCATGAGGAGATCCGGCCGGAGTTTCGCTCACAGCCCCAAACGATGTGAACAGGGTTCCCGAGACACCAAACAGGCATCCGGTACACCGTGCCACGTACCTACCGCATCACAGCCCACCCCTACGGTCAGCGCTGTCCACGGCCTCCAGTAATCTACAAACACCAGAAACTACTTGCAACTCCTGGACAGAGGACAAGGGTGAATAAGAAGTCGAGCGGGGTCATATTTCAGGGCCCAATGTATGGTAGTAGCTGAATCATGGATCACAAACACAGAACTCAGTTCCTGAGGATGGCTGCAATGAGACAACCCACCATGTACTCCTAAATGGCCTCTCACCGCTACCTTTACCAAATCGTGTTCACACACTTAGCTCACACACAGTAGGACATGTTCACACACCTCTGATTCATCCCCGATGAATCAGACCTAACTCAACTCTAAGCAGTAGCAGGCATGACAAACAAACATGAATGAGTAGGCACAACAGGGCTCAAACAACTCCTACTCATGCTAGTGGGTTTCATCTATTTACTGTGGCAATGACAGGTCATGCAAAGGATAAAGGGGTTCAGCTACCGCAGCAAGTAACAGTTGAATCGTTGTTGTCCTAATGCATTAAAAGAGAGCAGGAGCGAGAGAGTAGGATTGTATCGGAATGAACAAGGGGGTTTTGCTTGCCTGGCACTTCTGAAGATAACATTGAGTCTTCATCAGTGTCAACGATCACATCATCGGTATCACGTCTATCGAGAGGGGACAAATACCGGCAACACAGAAGGGAACACAATCAATGCAATGCACAATATGATGCATGATCATGACATGGCAAAATGAATGTGTTTTGAGCTAATGCAACTAGCAACAGATTAAATGAAGTTGGTTTGAATACAAGATTCAAATTCAAACTCCATATGTGATTATTTAAATGCCCTTTATATGATTTGTGCTAAACAGCATCTATAAGTTGTTCTAACATGCATGAAAATGGTACAGATGGATTCCTTGAATTTTTCTGATAATTTTTCATATATAAATTATTTAATTTGGAGTTACGGTTGAATTACTATGAATTTTTGAAGTTTTGAACATTTTCTGGAATTTCCTGAATATTTGGAATTAAAATAATTCCAGAAAATGATTTAACTGCGTCAGCCTAACGCCAGCATGACGTCAGCGAGTCAACGGCCAGGTCCAGGTCAAACCTGACGTGCGGGGTCCACACGTCAGTGACACAGGAACTAATCCCGCGTTGACTCGGGCTTTGACCCGCTACGGGGCCAGCTGTCAGTGTCTGTTAGTGTGCTAATTGGGGGGATTAGCCGCTAATGGCAACGCCACGTCAGCTCCCGCCGGAGTTTCGCCGGCGACGACCATGGCCGAAGACGGAGATGCAACGTGTGCTCGCTACGGAGCACCATTCGACGCGTGGTTTGCTCCTACGGGTAGCTGAAGATGCGCCGCATCCAACTGGGCGAGCGGCAGCGGCTGTGGTGGCCGGAGCTCACCGGAAACAAGCTCGCGGCGGTGCCGGAGTTCCAGACCTCAACGAGAATGGAGCTCTGATGCACGGGGAAACTAGTGGAGGGTCTCAGCAGACTCCTGACGACGCGAGGAGCACAAATATGTGCTCGGCCGTGACAGATGCTGGCTCAAACGACGACGAGCTACGCGGCGGCGGCATGGAGCTCTCGGCCACGACGGGGCTATGGCCTAGAGGTCAAAAGCGACCAGGGAAGAAGGGGGAAACGACTCAGGGGCTCACCGCGAGTCCGTTGGGAGGGTTAGTGGGCTCGAAGATGTCTTGTCGGGGGCGAATCGACGACGGCGATCGACGGGGCCGAAGGTTGAAGAAGGCGGCGGTGTGGGCGTTCGGGGGCGTCCGACGGCGCGTGTGCCCTTAAGGAGGCGTAGACGACGGAGGTGGAGCTCCTGGACAGATGGGAAGGCTAGGCGGTGGCTGTGGCCGCGGCGAACGGCGTCGGTGGCGATGGTGGCGTTCGGCCATGGCTGCGGCAAGCGAGGGGGAGAGCCAGGAAAGAGGGGGGAGGGGAAGAACAGAGGGGGTCGAGGCGTCTCCAGGCGCGGGGACAGGGAGGAGGTTGAGCCTCCAGCGCGAAGCAGGAGGTGGAGCCTGCGTGCGCGGCGCTTTCTCACGGCGACAGCAGCAGCTTTGGGGCGAGGGGAGGAAGACGACAGGGGGGGAACGCCTGGTGGGCTGGGCCGCACAGGAGCTGGGCCGGCTGGGCTACCAGGTGAGCGCCAGGTAAGGTTTCTCTCCTCTCTGCTTTTCCTATTTTTGTTGTTTTTATTTATTTTGTTTTGTGTTGTTTTAGTTTAGTAAAATACTAAACCATTTTATAAAATCCTGAAAATAGTTATGTGGCTAGAACTAAAATATACCAAACCACATAAAATGTTCCAGCATTATTGGACATATATTATTTGTATATCAAATATATATCCAATGCAAATAGTTATTTATTTAATTCAAAGGCCCAAAATAATTAACTCTGAGATACCAAAAATATTGTTTTGAGTTTTACCTCTTTGCAATATTTTCAGAGACTAAGAGGAACATTTTCTTGGACTTCTTTGAGAAGATTTTAATGTTGATCATTTTTAGAAGGTTTCTGAGGCTTTAAAAATCCCTCAATTCAAATTTCATTTGAATTAAAACATGATGCTCACATGTGGTCTAGCCTAGTGCATAACAGGACCAGGGATGTGACAACTCACCCCCACTAAACAAAAATCTCGTCTCGAGATTCAAGGGTAGGGTAAGATGAAGGGGGAACGCGACCTAGCACAATCTTCACGATCCAGGTTGCACTTCATAGGAACGTTGATTTGATCATCATCCTGTCTCGACGTCTTGCTCTGGAAACTCCAACCAACATGACAACGAGAGAAGGAGGGGAACTCTAGAAGGATCAATCTTCTCGAAGGTCGAACAACTCAGGATTAACTCACGGAATGGGACATAGCAACATTTCTCGAGCTGAGGGACGAAGCACACCTCTAGAGGGATGGAGTGGAGCAGATGACGAGGTTTACCAGGTAGACTACAATTCCACACTTAAAAAGGTGGTAAACGATTGTCATCGTAGCGAGGAGTTGAGTTGCCATGATACCACAACGAGGCACCTTAGGGATGGTGACTCGTAGATATATCCCCTTAAGTGGCAAAAAGAATTACCTTTGATTCAAAGATCATTGAAACTCTTTATACCAGCCTAAGGCAATCACAAGCGATCATTTGGAGGGGGTCGGTAGAATGGCATACTCGGACTTGGATGATGTGGATTACCTAGTTGAAGACAACGTAATGGATGAATTTGCTTATCACCGGAAATGGAAGAGACCCATGGTAGAATGGCACATTGGCGGTGCAAGCTGGGAACAAAATGCAAATGCTGGGAATGATTCTGGTAACTGGGGAAGAACCCAACAATAGAGAGTGAATTCACTGTTTGAAAAGGTCATAGCATTGCCGAGGAAACTGAGAGGAATCCCAGTTAGTGCCGATGATATCACGTAGCGCTTGTGCGTGCTCTCAAGAACTTGAGCATTTCCACAATCATCAAGGTTTTACCAATATCCGTGTCAAGGATCCTGGCAACACAACTTGCTACCATGATGAATGATGATGGATGATGCAGATGCAAAGGAAGATAACACTTTCTTAGATTTCACCCTTGGCGGGGCCAAGGAAATAAAATCTGGATGATCGACCGAGAGACATTTAGCACTCCGCTTCTAATGTTCTCCTTGATGTGCTAGTGTAACCCATTCATAGATATGGTTTGATATCTAGAACATCAAGTAAAAAGGTCGGACTTCGGGATCTCAAAATCCATAGGGGCAACTAGGGAGTAAATCCTACGAAATCCCTATGGGGAGGTGGCCAACTTCCTCAATCAAGATATTATAATAACAGGTCTTCCGGCTAGGTGTGTTGGCCACGACATCCACTTTACCGGTTTTCGAGGGACCGATATTATAGTTCTTGGGAAATGTTCCAAACCATCATATCTGCCTGAGATTCAGATCTGGTTGGTGTCAGGATATTCCAGACTCATCGAGTCTAGGAAGAAAAACGAAAGTTTGCAACACAAATCGATGAGATGACGTTGCGAGATTCTCGGGAATGAACTACGATAGCAAGCTCCAAACATGAGCTGGTTCTGCTACTAACATGTGAACACGTTGTCCCAGACAAGCATGGCCACGTAGTAGTCTTATAATCAAACACTACCGAGTTCGGGTGGGGAACCATAATCGAGGATATCGAAGTCTTTACGCAAGTCCATGGATTAGATCCCAAGCATAGACTTCTTTTCCTTGAACAAGTCAATCAGTGGCTTAGTGTGCTAGGGACACATATAGAATGAAGGTTGCAAGTCTCCAGACTACAGAATACTTCGCACGTGTGCATGACTGATTTGGGATGATTCCAAAGGAAACAAAACAATCTTTCTCAAATTCACGGCGGCAACTTTCACCAAATGCACGTGTATAAGAGGAAGTCACTCCTTTCATCAAACAAATACTTCATGAGCTAGCATGAAGAAAATGCTTTCAAAAGTTTCCAACACTAGCTTAATGTTCAACAACATCATGGAGGAGATAAGGATGTTGCCAATGGGCTCAACAACAATTCTTCCGGGTTTCCCTTTAAAAGGAATTCCATAGTTAAGTGAACAAGTGATAGCATTGGTCAGACCCGAAAGATATAATGGTGTATGCTCGAGGGATCAACCACGAGTAAGACAACATTACGAATATCGTTGGTTCTGGTCTGATTGGATGATAGCCCATACTCCAATCAAAGGTTAGATAAAAATGATAGGTCCAGCAACTGATCACAGGGACCAATCGATGAAGATATCATCTTTCGTCAACACATACTACACAAGAATATCCCTTTGGAACGAACTAAGTCAGGCAAGCTTTTATCTTCCAACTCTCCAAGTTGTTGTCTAGCTTAACCAACTAGCTCAGGGATATCCAACACAGATTCTTGGAGAAGGGTGGTTCACAAGAAACCAACTTGATCACGAGCTCAACACAGCGGTCAGGTGACAACCTGGTAATACTTCCGAGAAGATCTTCGGAAAATCACGAACCACCGATATGTTACTAAGCTCGAGAACAATCTTGCTTTTTGAGGCAAGACGATATGATCAATAGAGCGAAGATTTGAAATAATCCTAACTCATCGATCGAGGAGTGCACCGAGAACAAGGACTAGGTAGCATGATCAACCTTAGAATGATGATTCAAAACCAACACGCTAAGAATGAAATTATTGTCCATTAACTACCAAGCAACAAGGTTGCTAGGAGTATTGAATTCACACATCACGATTCACTTGTCGGCATTCCGGTTGCGACAACACGGAACCGAGGGATGAATAATGATGGCGAGAAGTATCACTACATCAAGAATTCACAAGAGCCGGTGCAATCCTCATGAAAATCCTGACATAAAGACGGTAATACTTCAGGGTAGAACAGAATCAAAAGCTGGGCTGGCATTTTGATCTGCGGAGCACAATTGCTTTGACCCAATCCTAGATATGGAAGAGGTACTGGAGTTTGTTTCTCCTATCATTCCGCGATAGAATGGCTTGACGGACCACAAGAGTAATAGGCATCGATAAACGAACGCACGCATACTCTTGACTATCAATTGATAGACGAAGGTCAGTAGACAACTAAAGAGGGACAACTCAAAGGAACATATAACTTTCTGAGTTGTGGATGCATAAATTAGTATGTCGAACCAAGTTCAACATAATTCTTCCGGATAACCCATGCAGAAAGGTTGAGCTGGCAGAGTCACAATATAGCATGGAGAACTCATCGAGAGCGCTCTTGTTGTCATCTTTTGGTTCAGAAGAACTCCTGCCAAGAATGATTCATGGTAATTGGAAGAAGGATGTACCATGAACCTCGAGGACTATCGCAAAGGTTACTATTATCCTAAAGGAACTAGCAACACTATCAACATGATGTAAGTAGGATGAATCTCGGGTTCAAAACCCAGGAATAGAATACCTACTCCTAAGTAGCATCACGGAATGCTTTCGAGAATAAAGGCCAGAATCATCACACTAGGACACAAATCATGGCTAGACCACTAGATGATCCCCTGAGACACCTAGGGTCATAATAATTATTCCAACATAAAGGTCGAGGCAGTAGAATACCTCAACTCAACAATTAGTGTGATTGAGCTGGCATAAAGGAGCATCGAAACCAGAGGGAAAGGATTTTGCAAATGCATCAGACTATTTAGAAACCTGGAATGACTCGGACAGCATAACGGCTGTAAATGCTCAGAAGAGATTTGAGACATTCACAAAAATGGTGGCATAACCACTCAGAAGCACAATATCAAGGTTTCGAGATCAACAATTAACATACGGAAGTAGTAGAAACTGAACTCAAGCTTAAATCCAACAATCTTATAAGTCTACGGATTAGTAACGCGTGATCCTGATAGAAAGAAGAGATAGCCTAGCTCTTAATCCCCGTAGGAAAGATAAGATGACTCAGATCAGAAGGGCATGAGGTATAAGGAGTAAAAAGAGCCTTACGTTCCATCCCACAATCAATTCCCTTATATAACTAAAGAATTTCTAGACTCAACTTCGACCAGTTTGGCTTGGTAATCCTACAGGCAGTCAAGCTCTGATACCAACGCTGTCAGGACCCTGACTCAATGCCACATCGATCTAGCATGTAACACCTCATATCACTTTGCGGCCTCACGCACGGTATTCCCACGGGTGTCGCCTTACCTTTGCCCGGGACCGTTTGCGCCTTTTGGCACACGTATATGATAGTGTCGCTAGCATCCATATGATAAGGAGCCCGGGCTGACATGGCTAGTCGTAAACCCAAAGTGGCACAAACTTACAGGGACAGGCATCCATGACCCAGCATCGAACGTGTCGGTCATCAGCGAGTGAATCCAGGCTGTAGCACTGGGCTAGCAGGACTCCGGTGAACCGGGCTGTAGCGGGCTAACAGGACTCTGGTATTCATCGCGTGACATTTCCCCGAAGGGACAGACACAGGAACGAAGAAGGACACATGCCGGCCAGCCTAAGTGTTCCGGAGCAGTAGCAAGCTACCATGGCTCAGTGGAAACACTAGGAGACATTTCCCGGTAAGAGAGGCTACTAAGAATAAACAACTAGATAGTCAGATCCCACACATACCAAGCATTTCAATAACATACACACAATATGCTCGATATGTGCAAATACAACATGGCATCACAACATGACTCTATAACTCAAGTATTTAATCAATAGGCTCCGAGGAGCGAGATATTACAAACAGGGGTCTCATGACCCAACATTCAGAGCATACATATCAAAGCACAAGCGGAAGCTATCATTTCTGAGTACAGACATCTATAAATGAAAAAGGCTGAGAAGCCTGACTATCTACCAAATCCTGCCGAGGCACAAGACCGTAGCTGAGGTAACAAGCTAAACGTCGAAGTCCACGTGGAACTACTAGTGAGACCGAAGTCTCTCTGCAAAAACATAAAATAGGCAAACGTGAGTACAAATGTACCCAGCAAGACTTACATCAGAAGTAACTACATATGCATCATTTTCAACAAGGGGATGGTGGGGTTTAACTGCAGCAAGCCAGCTTTGACTCGGTGGCTATCCTAAACTACGACTGCAAGCAACTCTTTTGAGGTGGCGCACACGAGTCCACATATTCACCATATCAATACACCACTATGGATCCGCTCCCGTCTCCCTACGAGAACGCCATCCATAGCACTCACGCTTATCTTGCGTATTTTAGAGTATCCACTTTCACTTGTCTATGAACTGATATATGCAACCCAGAAGTCCTTTATCGCGGACACAGCTATTCGAATAGACGATATTAACCCTGCAGGGGTGTACTTCTTCATACATGTTTCCACCACTTAGCGTCTGCACACGACATGTGCTCGGCAGACTTCAAGCGAAAGCCGACGTGGGTGTAGACCACGACCTACCTAAACACCTAAGTCTCTGGTCCAGGTTTATTGCCTATTCGGGTTCCATCCATGAGGAGATTCGGCCGGAGTTTCGCTCACAGCCCCAAACGATGTGAACAGGGTTCCCGAGACACCAAACGGGCATCCGGTACACCGTGCCATGTACCTACCGCATCACAGCCCACCCCTACGGTCAGCGCTGTCCACGGCCTCCAGTAAGCTACAAACACTAGAAACTACTTGCAACTCCTGGACAGAGGACAAGGGTGAATAAGAAGTCGAGCAGGGTCATATTTCAGGGCCCAATGTATGGTAGTAGCTGAATCATGGATCACAAACACAGAACTCAGTTCCTGAGGACGGCTGCAATGAGACAACCCACCATGTACTCCTACATGGCCTCTCACCGCTACCTTTACCAAATCATGTTCACACACTTAGCTCACACACAGTAGGACATGTTCACACACCTCTGATTCATCCCCGATGAATCAGACCTGACTCAACTCTAAGCAGTAGCAGGCATGACAAACAAACATGAATGAGTAGGCACAACAGGGCTCAAACAACTCCTACTCATGCTAGAGGGTTTCATCTATTTACTGTGGCAATGACAGGTCATGCAAAGGATAAAGGGGTTCAGCTACCGCAGCAAGTAACAGTTGAATTGTTGTTGTCCTAATGCATTAAAAGAGAGCAGGAGCGAGAGAGTAGGATTGTATCGGAATGAACAAGGGGGTTTTGCTTGCCTGGCACTTCTGAAGATAACATTGAGTCTTCATCAGTGTCAACGATCACATCATCGGTATCACGTCTATCGAGAGGGGACAAATACCGGCAACACAGAAGGGAACACAATCAATGCAATGCAGAATATGATGCATGATCATGACATGGCAAAATGAATGTGTTTTGAGCTAATGCAACTAGCAACAGATTAAATGAAGTTGGTTTGAATACAAAATTCAAATTCAAACTCCATATGTGATTATTTAAATGCCCTTTATATGATTTGTGCTAAACAGCATCTGTAAGTTGTTCTAACATGCATGAAAATGGTATAGATGGATTCCTTGAATTTTTCTGATAATTTTTCATATATAAATTATGTAATTTGGAGTTACGGTTGAATTACTATGAATTTTTGAAGTTTTGAACATTTTCTGGAATTTCCTGAATATTTAGAATTAAAATAATTCCAGAAAATGATTTAACTGCGTCAGCCTGACGCCAGCATGACGTCAGCGAGTCAACGGCCAGGTCCAGGTCAAACCTGACGTGCGGGGTCCACACGTCAGTGACACAGGAACTAATCCCGCGTTGACTCGGGCTTTGACCCGCTACGGGGCCCGCTGTCAGTGTCTGTTAGTGTGCTAATTGGGGGGATTAGCCGCTAATGGCAACGCCACGTCAGCTCCCGCTGGAGTTTCGCCGGCGACGACCATGGCCGACGACGGAGATGCAACGTGTGCTCGCTACGGAGCACCATTCGACGCGTGGTTTGCTCCTACGGGTAGCTGAAGATGCGCCGCATCCAACTGGGCGAGCGGCAGCGGCTGTGGTGGCCGGAGCTCGCCGGAAACGAGCTCGCGGCGGCGCCGGAGTTTCGGACCTCAACGAGAATGGAGCTTCGGTGCACGGGGAAACTAGTGGAGGGTCTCAGCAGACTCCTGACGATGCGAGGAGCACAAATATGTGCTCGGCCGTGACAGATGCTGGCTCAAACGACGACGAGCTACGCGGCGGCGGCATGGAGCTCTCGGCCACGACGGGGCTATGGCCTAGAGGTCAAAAGCGACCAGGGAAGAAGGGGGAAATGACTCAAGGGCTCACCGCGAGTCCGTTGGGAGGGTTAGTGGGCTCGAAGATGTCTTGTCGAGGGCGAATCGACGACGGCGATCGACGGGGCCGAAGGTTGAAGAAGGCGGCGGTGTGGGCGTTCGGGGGCGTCCGGCGGCGCGTGTGCCCTTGAGGAGGCGTAGACGACGGAGGTGGAGCTCCTGGACAGATGGGAAGGCTAGGCGGTGGCTGTGGCCGCGACGAACGGCGTCGGTGGCGATGGTGGCGTTCGGCCATGGCTGCGGCAAGCGAGGGGGAGAGCCAGGAAAGAGGGGGGAGGGGAAGAACAGAGGGGGTCGAGGCGTCTCCAGGTGCGGGGACAGGGAGGAGGTTGAGCCTCCAGCGCGAAGCAGGAGGTGGAGCCTGCGTGCGCGGCGCTTTCTCACGGCGACAGCAGCAGCTTTGGGGCGAGGGGAGGAAGACGACAGGGGGGAACGCCTGGTGGGCTGGGCCGCACAGGAGCTGGGCCGGCTGGGCTACCAGGTGAGCGCCAGGTAAGGTTTCTCTCCTCTCTGCTTTTCCTATTTTTGTTGTTTTTATTTATTTTGTTCTGTGTTGTTTTAGTTTAGTAAAATACTAAACCATTTTATAAAATCCTGAAAATAGTTATGTGGCTAGAACTAAAATATACCAAACCACATAAAATGTTCCAGCATTATTGGACATATATTATTTATATATCAAATATATATCCAATGAAAATAGTTATTTATTTAATTCAAAGGCCCAAAATAATTAACTCTGAGATACCAAAAATATTGTTTTGAGTTTTACCTCTTTGCAATATTTTCAGAGACTAAGAGGAACATTTTCTTGGACTTCTTTGAGAAGATTTTAATGTTGATCATTTTTAGAAGGTTTCTGAGGCTTTAAAAATCCCTCAATTCAAATTTCATTTGAATTAAAACATGATGCTCACATGAGGTCTAGCCTAGTGCATAACAGGACGAGGGATGTGACACAACGGCAGAAGCAACACGTGGTTAAGTTGAAGAAGATGAGGGAGAAGCGGATTCAGCAACGAGTGAAATGATGGTTGCTTCGTCCCTCCAACTTCTTTTTTAGCATTATTACTTCGTCCCTCCAACTTAACTGCGGGAAAGGTGCAGCTTTGTGATTTCATGCCTCATTGCTCATTACTACGCCGGGGACATGACTGGGGTGCTTCACCCCGACTGCTCTACACTGTATTCCGGTATGGCACGTGGACCCGGTAGCTTGATGTCTTACATGTCAGTGAAAGGGACTAGAAGATTTATGAAAGCAAGCGTTCCACTCTTACAACGGAGGAGTACACGACATGACAGCCCAGTGAACTGTCACTTGTATTGTATAGTACTACTACTATAGTTTTGCTGTTTCGCGCGATCCATCAATACAAACCCGATTAAACTGGAAAGGGCGGGATTTTTCCCACGCGGTAGATGATACTGGCCATACATTTCAAAGGCAATTTTAATGTATGCAAACTGAATAATTAAGTAACAATATGATATCTAGTAAAACTAAAAACACATATGATTTACTATGGGTGTCTATACCCCTAAATAGTGTGTGAATAACTTTGAAAGTTGTTCATTGGATGAAGCCAATCCGACGGTACAAAGATGGCAAATCCGAGCACTACTGGCCGTTGGATATGATCTACATTTCACCAGATTTTGCCACATGTACAATCTAGAAGACTCCACATGTAGAAGCATAATTCACAAACCACCATAATCTCATGCGTGCAATGCACATGTACCTTACTAGTAGTAGTAGTGATGTATTGCATAGTTGTTAGATGTAACATGCGAGAACATGTAGATATGTAGTTTTGGAGGGCCTACAGAGAGAAAAGCGTAATACGGTCACCAAACTTCAGAATAAGCTGATTACAGTCACTATATACGTTTTGCGGTGATTATACGATCACTTGTTCACGGTTCAGCATCGGATTGCACACTGTTGACCGGCCAAATAGTCTGCGTGATGCCATGTTGATTAGTTAAATTGACCATGTTCCTTGTAGGTCCCACCTATCAGTTCGCATAGGGAAAAGGTCAGATAGGCACAAATTTACGCAGGCGCGACAAGACTCCAACCCGTGCGCACGAATCACCTGGTTGTGTATGTGTCTGTCAGGGCCTGATGTGTGCACATGCACGTGTAGGTTGAGCACTTGAGCGTGAGAGTGTGTGTTGGTTGTGTGGTGTACTGGTGTGTGCATGCATGCATGCGTGTGTGTGTGTGAGTGTTGTGTGTGTGCGTGGCTGCATGTGTATGTGTGAGTGTTGTGTGCATGCAGTTCGTGTGCTTGTGTGCATGTGTGTATAATCACCACACCAGCTCATGTGTGTTAGAACTGACGGCTCAGCATACCAATACAAGGCCACCTTGTCCGTTGTGCCCGCGGTCATGACTTCGAACCACCATCCAATATTTTTTGTCGTTTGTTTTCATTCTTACTAGCAAGATGCCCGTGCATTGCACGTAACATCAAGATGCATTTGTATGGCTAGTTTATCTTGTGAGAGAAAAGGATGAACGAGGGAAGGCCTTATTTGCAAATGTGGAGAGGTGTGTGGGTACCTTTTTGCAAAATTGCCATAGTTTCTTTCCTATCCGTCAAGACGGCCTATATTGCAGGATGACAGGCACACCATCATCACCAACTCTGTTTTTATAAGAGTGTATGTATATGTATTTTATAAGAGTGTAGATGTAGAGTAGATACAAGCCGACAGGTGGGCACGATGGTAGTGAGATAATGTGATGCAACACTAGAGATGCCATGTGGAGCGTTTAACTGGTCAACTACTCATGTCTTGAGCAAATGCAGAGTTCTACGGTGAGCCCGTGACTGTATAATAACCACAAAACATAAATGGTGACCATAATGAGTGGATTATGAAGTCCAATGTACGTATCGTGCTTTCGCTCCAAATACAATGATCGTGATTTATTGTATATATCGCGAGAGAAAGATGAAACATGCGTGAATGTGCTAGGGGCTTACTTTTAGAGGACCTGGAGATAGTTTGTGTGCATATGTGAAAGGGGCGTAGAGGGGGGGTATGCGATGGAGAGAGAGATGCTCTTCGTTTCTCTTTATCATGACTAACTTTGTATATAGTATAAAAATATACAAATTCACAATGCGAAATAAATATCATTGTGGGCACCATGCAATGCAAATTAGCGTTCGTACTCCTCCATATAACTTTCTAATGTTGTATATATGTAGAAATTCTAAAATAATTTTTTGGCCACACTTTATACAAAAGCAATGTTGTATGCGAAATAAACGTGAAGAGAGGGCTTTTTAGATCAATGGGGTACGTGATGTAACATGTGTGAATGTGTAGTTGATGCATTTGGCAGGGCCTAGAGAGGTATGTGTGTGTATTACGTACTCGAGAGAGGCATGGATAGAGGGGCCGGTGGGGGGGCGTGTGAGAGATAGCACGAGAAATGAGAGTGGTCTAGAGAGAGTGAGACTTATATGACGTCACGCCGAGAGATTCCCTTGAGTGTGTATATGCAAGGGGGGAGGGGATAGAGGCACCAGGAGAATTTTTTTGTGTGTGTGGTGTTTGTGTTGGTATGTGTGGGTGTGAGAAGATAACGAGACGTGGGGGCAGAGGGTGTGTCACCGCGTGAGGTCCGGTGGGTCGAGGTGAGGCCCTTCGTTCGGTTCCGTCCTGCGCCACATTGGTCGGCCTGTGACGCATTTAGGGAGACCCATGGATGACTAGTCGTACATGACAAAGATAGCAGAATTGTGAAGGACTCTGTGTCCACTGAAAAAGCCGGCTAGGATTTGTAACCCTAGGTTCTCGGACTAAGGTAACCCTTTATCTCTGATATTACTATTCATCCAACCTAACTTTATGGGGCATCCTATAGAATTCTCTGCTAGAATCATACTCGTTGATTAGGAAGAGAGGTGTGACACAATGCGTGAGAGACAGGCCTAAAGATAATGTGTGTATAGGAGACACGTAGGCAGGTCTACGTATATAGAAAGGGTCGATGGGGATTGTGCGTGTGTATGCTTGTGAGAGGAAGAGTGCTTGTGATAAAGGTTAGTGAAAATAGTCGTAAATGGTTACGAGAGGGAGGGAGGGTTATATCGAGAGCATGTGTGCGAGAAAGACACCTCGAGAGAGAGTGTGTGAGCATGTGTGAGAGACCACAGATGGAGAGTGAAACTACACGTAAAAGACTGATGTACACATTGATTAAAGATATAAATTGTATCCAAATATTAGGATGGGATCATGATATTTGCAATTCATGTAAGGAACGGTCATTGATCCATCAGACATCTAGATTCTATCGAATTTGAGCATGCCTATTTTATTATTCGACACAATTGATCCACATAGTTAGTATTTTGAACTCCAGACAATGCATCGCTTTAGCAATCGAATATAAACGTGAGTATAGTTAATGTTGTGTGTGTAAAGCACATTATACATATGAAAGTTACACAATGAACATTATAAATAGCTACCTATGAACTAGCATACATTTGAATTCAACTTAAGGTGGTTTAAAAAAATTGAATTCAACATGAAGTCCATTCAATTATTTGAATTTGATATCATGGCATTTGTAAATCATACCTAAATTATGGGGGCACCAATCTTTGCTATGATTTTGTACATAATAGCATATGTAGTCGTGTACAAAATAGAGTCAAATTTAGCTCATCCATTCCAAAATAATCGTAGTTATAGGATTTTCAAGTGTCAAAATTTCGAAAAGAAGCAGATAATTTAATGAGGTTTTAAAACATACAAGGTCAAATATAACGTTGTCTATTTAGGTCAATCCTCATAGTTCAAGAGTACTCTAAACGTGAATGCTTGTGTTTCAAAATTTCGAACGAAGCGCCAAAAGAGCCTCTACTCGCCCAAAACTGTGTGAGACCAAGGTTTGGAAGTACAAGGAAATTACTTTTCTAATAACTCCGACCCGTGAAACCTACCGGCCCTACGTCCAACAGTCTAAACCGGGGTAGGTTTGTAGCTTCATCTAGACGCCATGCAACCGCCTCCGAAAAACATTCATACACAATGGCCGCCTTAGCACACATGCGCGAGGACGAAATCGCTCCCGCCCACTATTTGGGACACCTGGGATTACCATCCTACCCCCGTCCCACAGTAGGTCTGAAATTTAAGAGGGCGCAAAGTTTGTACTTTCCCCAAATTTCAAACAAGCGCGTCCCATCTTGTGTTCAAAAAAGCCAAAAACAAGCGCGTCCCAGACTGAAACATGGTTCTTCCCCCCTCCCACCGACCACCCGTCTGATTCCCCATTCGTACCCCGTGGGCGCTAAAACTACCTCTCAACAAGCCGCAAAACCCCGGCATCCTCCGTCCGCCACCCCATCCCACCCATGAACTGTCGCCCTCCTCCATGACACCGGAGCCGATACCCCGACGTCATCGTCCACTGCAACCTCAACCGCAACGCCCTCCACGGCTAGTAGTTGAAGCCGATGCCGAGCTGTCCGTACCCGAGCCAGTTCAAGCACGCCGTCCTGCGACTCACCGCTGCCGCTCCAACTTCGCCATCGTCCACCGCACCAGAGTTGTTCCTGCTACGCCGTCCTTCGCCGCCTCGGATCTGCTTCCCCTCCACTGATATACGATCATGGCAACAGAGTCAACAATTTGGCACTGGGTTTGTCCAAGGATCCACGGCTCTCCAAAATATCGGTTCCCCCGGGAGAAAAAAGAAGATCGCCGCGACATATGGAGGAGACCACACTGGCAACCGATAAGGGTACTCCTCTTCCCTTATTCGTGCAAATCTTACGTGTCTGCTTGCATGGTATTCATCCCACAGAAGACGCTAGTTGCCGCTTCTTCTTGATACTAGATGTTCCTAGTAACTCGCGATGCACAAGGTTTCTCCTCATATACTATTTCACCTTAGCTAGAGGTATGTTGCCCCCCTGAATTTCAATTTCTAGTCAGTTGATTCCCAATTAACGGAAGCATTCCCAAGCGTAACAGGCGCTAGTACACCTATTACACCGGGGAAGCAGTGCCTCGGTGTTTATCTTAGGGGCGTGCGGGGCCTAGAGCTACTGGCGCCTGATCTGGAGGTCGGTAGGGATTAAAGGGATGGCCTGGGAGCGCTGCCAAGCACGATGGTGGTGTGAGACCGAGGGGAGGGCGGGGCGGCGGAGGCAGGGGTCTGGGCCGGTGGTCGCTGGCGGTTCGAGAAAGATCGTCGACGGTGACTGATGGGAAGCAGACGAAGGCCATCTGCCCGTTCCTTATAGATCGGACGGTTCATTAGAAAAATTGACTACCTATTTATTTTCAGTCGACTGTTATCCTAGATATGACCACATGTGGTGGTGTGCTGGACGAGTACCTACATTTCCTGTGCTCATATATTACAAAATCATACGCAGTAGAATCTAATTTTGTTTGCCATGCAATGTTGCAAAGCTATCATATGTCTCATGTCATCTATTTTTCAACCACCTGCTATCTGCTACTTTTACAATGCACTAGTTCTGCACACACTTCACCCATACTCTCACCATTGTGTTTTTATGCAAGGGTATTTCAGAGTCTGCCTCGAGAGAAGCAACAAAGAAAAGAGAGAAGTCGTGCCAGCTTTCTTCGCGAGTAGGCGCGGCACTTTACAGCGCTATAAAGGGTGCAGTGTCAGCAGATGGAGGCGGTAAACGTAGCTCTGGAGTTGATGACCTCGCTCGCAATGAACCACCATCCCAGGTGCTTGCTTTAACTTCGCGGTGTCATATGTGGTTGCATGTTCCATATGGTGTCTATCTTGTATTCGAAAGGCCAAAGACGGTCTTTATTAAGATAAGGAAAGACATATTTTACATGAACCACCATCCCGTGAGCACCAGAAGACAAATAGCTAGTCAGGGCACTGGTCGAGCCAGTGACAAACCCAGCAAAGACATGCATCACCTGGAAGCCAACTCAAAACTCGCAATGGTGGGGAAGCAGCCCGCCTCCCACCAGGTGAGGGGGTCCTGGATAAGGGGGTATCCGGACAGCCGGACTATATACTTTGGCTAGACTGTTGGACTATGAAGATACAAGACAGAAGACTTTGTCTCGTGTCCGGATGGGACTCTCCTTGGCGTGGAAGGCAAGCTTGGCGATCCGGATGTAGATCTCCTCCTCTGTAAACCGACTCTGTGTAAACCCTAGCCCCCTCCGGTGTCTATATAAACCGGAGGGTTTAGTCCATAGGACTCATCATCATCAACAACAATCATACCATAGGCTAGCTTCAAGGGCTTAGCCTCTTTGATCTCGTGGTAGATCAACTCTTCTAATACTCATATCATCAAGATCAATCAAGCAGGAAGTAGGGTATTACCTCCATCGAGAGGGCCCGAACCTGGGTGAAACATCGTGTCCCCAGTCTCCTGTTACCATTAGCCTTAGACACACAGTTCGGGGCCCCCTACCCGAGATCCACCGGTTTTGACACCGACATTGGTGCTTTCATTGAGAGTTCCACTATGTCGTCGCGATAAGGCCTGATGGCTCATCTCGTTGTCAAAGACAACATCACCTTCGGGGGAGCCCTGGCTTTAGGCCAAACTCTCCGGCTGGGCGGCTTCGTCATGAACGCTCGAGCGGCTGTTGCACCGACGATGACTTCGCAGGTCATTAAAAATAGCCTCCACGTTGATTCGGAATCTGCCGAACAGATGGACCCAATAGAGCTCTTCAACCTCAATGAGCTCTTGGATCGTGTCGCCGCCCTGGGTGTCGCTATGGACTATGACCGGATCAGGCTTAAACCTGATCAAAGGGAGATTCGCTCTCCACCGGTCACCCACGAGATAGCGGTAGTGGAAGAGCATCACCCTAATTCTCCCTCCACTTTGAGGACGAACTATGTATGGATTTCTGAGCTCTCCAAGCCGGACACCCGCTTACGGGAGGACATGACCCCGGTCCCGGACTCGGGATCGGGGGGCGGGCCGAAGATATCGGGCAACTTCCTAGAACCCGAGCCGTTAAGCTCGGAAGCTTCTTTGCCCTTGGGTCCCAGATCGGGTCGGGATTCGGATTCAAATCCGCCCACCCACCTAGATTTATCCAATCTTTCCCATATCAGACAAGAGCCCCAAGAACAGTACATCATTACTGGGCCAGATTCCTCCTTGTGATAAACAAGGTCAAGGACTATAGCGAGGCAGACGTAATCTCCCTCTTTTGCAAACATTGCACGGACAAAGGGATTCTCAACGCTATAAGTCGCCGTGAAATAGTACACTTCGCTGACTTAGCAGCCATAGTGCAAAAGTACTGCACGATGGAGAGCGCCTGGAAAACCCAAACAAGTTTTTGGGACAATCCGGCTCTAGCCAAATCCCCTGTCCGAACTAAAAGGGTAAACTCTCGTAAGTCACCCGATTCAAGTACCAAAAAAATAAAGCCCGCCGCAAGGCGCGGAACCGTATTGGAGGAATGGCTCAACGGGTCGTGCAAGATTCATAGCACACCGGATACTACACCAACGCATAGCTTTAGAGCATGTTGGATACTCCAGCAGGTAGCAAAAAGCGGCGAGGATCTCCTCATAAAACATCCCACCGGAGACAACAATATGGTATTTACAGTCTTCGAGACTTTCACCTCAAATAATAGGCGCAAGCAAGCTCAGCGCAGCCTCGCAGAAGTTTGCCACATGGCAAAAATAAACCCATGGAACGACACGGCTATAACCTACAATGCCAGTGACGAACCCCAATACCGGACAGTCCGAGCACCAGCCGCTTTGGTCCTTAGCCCAATTGTGGATGGCTTCAGGCTTACTAAAGTGCTCATGGACGGCGGAAGCGGACTAAACCTCATCTATGAGGAAACCCTCACCAAGATGGAAATCGACAAGAGCCGCATTGAACGAAGCAGTACCACCTTCAGGGGAACTATCCCTAGTCGAGAGGCACAATGCACGGGAAAAATCACATTGGATGTGGTATTCGGCACGCCGGAGAATTACAGGTCCGAAGAGATTACATTCCAAGTAGCCCCGATCAGCAGCGGATACCACGCCCTCTTGGGGCGAGATGCATTCGCGAGTTTTCAGGCTATACCCCATTACGTGTACATGAAGCTCAAAATGCCCGGGCCCAACAGAATCATCACTCTAGCTAGTGATCCAGATGACGCACCCCGCGCCGAAAATAAAACTGCCGCCCTGGCCCTGGAGGCATTATCAGAAGCCCTCGCGGCCGAAGAACTGACAACACTGCGAGCAACGGTGGACAGAGACGACTTGATACTCGACAAGCAACCTAAATCCACCTCCTTCAAGCTAGCGGACGAGATAGTCAAATTCCAGGTCCACCCAATGGACCCTTGGAAGACAGCTTCCATAGGGACACAGCTGAACCCCATAATAGATGCCGCACTGCGAGACTTCCTGCGCGAAAATTGGGATATTTTTGCCTGGCACCCTTCAGACATGTCGGGCATCCCACGCAGACTGGCCAAACACAACCTCAATATACTGAAAGGATACAGGCCAGTCAAGCAGACTCTTAGACTGTAACATCCCAAATTTTCAATTTGGAATGTTATACATTAGATCATCCATGCATATCATATTTTATTTGCTTTTGGTTTTGATCCTAGAAATTCTACGCAACTCAAGGACCTCGAGAGAGTTGGGGATTTCATTATTTTCATATTTGAGTTTTCTCAAATTTTGGGAATAGGATCATTTGATTTTATTTATTTTATCATCAATTATTTCTATTACAAAAATATGAGAGAGGGAATAAAATGACTTTCCCAAAATAAAGAAATATTGAGGATTTAATAATAAAATCAAATAGGATTTTATTTCGGAGTTTTTCGTTATTTTATTTGAATTTAGGAAAAATATGCATTTCCAAAATTGCATTTAGGCCCCAAATAAATGTTCATCTTGTCCGGCTTGATTTTAGAAGCCGGGGGAAATTTATTTCGGGATTTTCGAGTCCGTTTAGTATCTCTTTCGTTTGATTTTTCTGCACGAAATTATTTAAAAAAAACGAACCGACCTACAGGCCGTACCCGAGCGGGACTCCGCTCGGGGGCAGCCTATATAAAGCGCCGCCCCGAGCCGCCAGCCCACAAAGCCGCCAGCCCACCGCCGCCCAAACCCTAGCCGTGTCGCCGCCTCGAGCCCCGTGCCGCCGCCGCCAGCCGCCGCCGTCGACGGAGCCGCCGCCCGCCGCCTTGCCGACACGCCGCCCGAGGTGCCCCGATTTCCGCGCCGCCGGTTTTCTCGAAAAACCGTTCGGTTTTTCGCTGGTTTTTTTTAGTTTTCGTTTTTTTATTAGATCGGTTTATTTTTTTCAGTTCGGTTAAATAGCGAGCGTTCGCTCGTTCGTTCGTTTTAACGAACGTGTTCGTCGTTTAGATCCAGTTAACGAACGTTCGTTCGTTAAGCTGTTCGTCGTTTTTCTTTTTCTCGGATTTAGTCCGCGATTTTCTGATCGCGATTTCTGATCTGTTTTTCGTTCTGGTATAACTTTTCGCTCGTTTATCGGAATTAGGTGATTCAAGCGCCTGGAGTTTCGTATAACCAACTTGAACAAGTTTTTGCTACTGTAAAAATTGACTTAGATCCAGATTAGTAAAACGAAGTTGTTTTCTTCGTCGTTTGACTTTCGTATCTTCATTCGATTTGTTTCTTTTTGCAAACCGGAGTTCTTAAGTTGAACTTTCTGGTTAGATCTCTTATTTGAGTTTTACCTGTGCATTAGATGAGTACTTATTGTATGCTTGTTTGTTTGTCTGTGATAGAATACCCGGAGTGCGCCGCCTGTTATTTCGAGTCTCTAGGTTTCGCGGATCATCAGCAAGGCAAGTAACACTTTGATCATTCTTTTCTCATACCCAGTTTTTATGCATTAGATCAATCCGCAAACATTGCATGATTAGGATCTAATTAAATTGTGGGTTTTGGGAAGTAGTTGAGGTAGTACCTATTACCTGTTTTATTTTCAAACCTTTGGGCGTTACTTCTACGTTTGCTTATTATGCCATGCTATGCTAGTAGACGTGGATTGGGTGAGTGTATCCATGACACATGTGAGATTGTTATTATTGGTTTATTTAAGGTGGCAACTTAAACACACATCTGGGTGGATTGAGGCACCTGGTTTCCATCAGGACTTGCCTGTATTTCTTCGGTCCGCCACCCAGGGTCAAAGGGATCATAAGATTTTTCATGCTAGAAACTTTCGTGTGAAGCCACATGCTACTATGGGCTCTAGCATAGTTGACTAAGTTGTGCGAACTCTTTCAGTGGTAGACTAGCTGATGTAGGGGTTGTAGGTTGGTACGGTCTACCCGTTACATAAGGTGCAAGCGCTTCTGAAAGATTATGTCTAGGTCATCCGTTTCTCTAACACCATGAAGTGCGAGAAATCAAACGGAGGACATCGAGTCATGTGGGGAAAAGTGCGCAAACCTCTGCAGAGTGTACAAACTAATCATGATTAGTCGTGTCCCCGGTTATGGACATCTTGAGTATCTAGTACTTGGATATCATGTGAATCTCATCATGTTACTTCTAATTAATATTGATGGGATGTTAATGAGTACTTTTAATTGGGATTGAGAATGCTGTCAACCATTCTCAATGTTTAACAACCATCATGATAGTTAAATAAATTTATTCCTTTGCAGTAGGGAAAAATTGGCTTTACGCAAAACTGTAACCATAGAGCTATCCACCAGCCAAATATGCATGTAGAATAGCTTACTTTTTCATTACTCTCTATGTGTTACATTGCCAGCATATTCCATGTGCTGACCCGTTTCAGGCTGCAACGTTTCATGTTGCAGACTTTTCACACGACGAGTAAGGTGCCTTTAGGTCGTGGTTCTATACTCAGTGATGCCGTTGGAGTTGATGGACTCGCTTATCTTCCAAGCCTTCCGCTGTTATCGTTATTAGATGGCCTTAAGCCATATTTATTTTAATAAGTTCTCTCTTGAGACATTCGATGTAATAAGTGTGTGATTGCTACTCTGTTATAAATCCTTCAAGTACTGTGTGGTGTCAGCATTACTGATCCAAGGATGACACCTGAGCACAGAGATCAGACTGTTTGAGGTCTGGTCGCTACATGGACGCTTCTCAAAGCCTAAGCGGCAAGCCATGGAAGAAGAACTAGCCAAGCTACTTGAGGCCGGATTCATCAGAGACATCAAACATCTGGATTGACTAGCAAACTTGGTAATGGTACCAAGAAAGGACAAATCCTGGTGCTTGTGTGTCGATTTTAAAGACCTCAATAAAGCCTGCCCTAAGGATCCTTTCCCCCTCCCCCGCATTGATCAGATAATTGATGCCACCGCAGGACACGATTCATTGTGTTTCCTTGACGCATACTCTGGATACCATCAAATAAAGATGGCAGAGTCCGACCAGGCTGCAACAGCCTTCATCACTCCGTACGGCCCCTTCTGTTTCAACACCATGCCCTTTGGGCTCAAAAACGCCGGCACAACCTATCAACACATGATTCAGACATGCCTGGAAAAACAAATCAGGAAGACAGTAGAGGCCTACATAGACGACATGGTCATCAAAACAAGACACGTCGAAACTTTAATAGATGACTTGAGGCTCACGTTCGATAATCTCCGAACATACGACATCAAGCTCAACTCGGAGAAGTGTGTCCTCAGAGTACCCTCCGGAAAATAGCTCGGCTTTATCGTTTCCAATAGAGGAATTGAAGCCAATCCGGCGAAAATCCGAGCTCTATCATAGTTGGCTATACCAACAGACCTCAAGCAGATCCAGAAATTAACTGGATGTGTGGCTGCCTTAAGCCGCTTTATCTCCCGCTTAGGAGAAAAGGCACTACCCCTGTATCGCCTTCTTCGACACACCGAACACTTCGAGTGGACGGATGCGGCCACGGCCGGACTGGAAGAAATAAAGGCACTCTTGGCCATAAACCTAGTCCTGACCGCACCAAACATTGGCGAACCTATGCTATTATACATAGCTGCAACATACCAAGTTGTGAGTGCAGTGCTCGTCGTCGAACGAGAAATAGACGGACACAAGTTCCCGCTCCAAAAGCCGGTATATTACGTGTCCACTGTCCTCACTCCATGCAAATCTCAGTACCCGCATTATCAGAAGATAGCGTATGCGGTCTTCATGGCATCACGGAAACTACGACACTACTTTCAAGAGTGTTCGATCACGGTGGCCTCCGAAGTTCCACTCAATGACATAATAAATAACCGCGACACAACAGGCGGAATTGCTAAATGGGATATTGAGCTCCTTCCGTTCGACATAACATACAAACCACGGCGGGTTATTAAGCGCAAGTACTGGCTGACTTCATCACCGAATGGACAGAGGCCGAACTCCCTAAAGAGTACGGTGCGTACTCAAATTGGATCATGCATTTCGCCGGGTCCAAAATACTGGCCGGATTGGGAGCGGGTGTCGTCCTGACATCCCCCACCGGAGATACGGTGAAGTACGTCCTACAAATATTATACACAGACTCTAACAATGCAGCCGAATACGAGGCTCTGTTGCATGGTCTTCGGATGGCGGTCTCCATGGGAATTCAATGCCTCGAAGTGCGCGGGGACTCGAACCTTGTAATATCTCAGGTAAACGGAGACTTTGACGCCAAGGATCCGAAAATGGCGGCCTATCACAATGTCATCCTTAAAATATCAGCGTGGTTCGAGGGGCTCGAATTCCACCATGTGGTCAGAGAAAACAACCAAGCGGTCGATATACTCGCCCGCATCGGCGCTCGATGAGACCCCGTCCCACCCAACATCTTCTTAGAAAGGTTGTTCAAGCCATCTGTGGCATGGGAAGGTGAGTCCGGCACTATTAGTCCGGCTCCGAACACAACCCTAGATTCTGAACCTTCAGACGTAATCGGAGGCTCTGCCATCGAAATAACATCTTTGGCCCACGAGATAATGGTTGTCATCGCCCCATGGACCGAGCCCTTCTTGGCCTACCTTAATGGGCAAGAGCTCCCCGAGGACCAAAATGAGGCACGTTTTATTGTGCGACGCTCTAAAGCCTACAAAGTCCATGAAGGAGAACTCTACAAGAAGAGCCCCACCGGAGTGCTCCAATGATGCATCTCCGAAGAGGAAGGGCGGCAGCTCTTAGCCAAAATCCATTCCGGACTAGGCGAGCACCATGCGGCAGCCCGAGCTCTCGTGAGAAAGGCTTTCCGGACAGGATTCTACTAGCCGAAAGCCCGGGCGGACGCACAGGACCTTGTCCAACATTGCGTTGGTTGTCACCTATTTGCCAATCAGAGCCATATGCCCCCTACCGCTCTACAAACGATCCCCATAACTTGGCCTTTCGTGGTCTGGGGGCTGGATATGGTGGGACCCCTTAAAGGGGGAAGCCATAAGAAAAAATACTTATTGGTCATGGTGGATAAGTTCACCAAATGGATAGAAGCCAAACCAGTTAAAACGGCCGAATTCGGACCGGTGATAGACTTCATATCGGAGGTTGTACACTGTTACGGTGTCCCCCACAATATCATCACTAACAACGGCTCGAATTTTACAGCCGAGGAGGTGAAAGCCTGGTGTGGCAAAATGGGCATTAAGCTCGACTATGCCTTTGTCTATCACCCCCAAACAAATGGTCAGGTCGAACGTGCAAATGGTCTTATTATGAGGGGCATCAAACCCAGACTAGTGCGGTCCTTGAAGGAATCAGACATGCATTGGGTCGAGGAACTCGACTCCGTACTCTGGGGGCTGCGGACCACGCCGAATCGCACCAGCGGATACACACCATTTTTTATGGTGTACGGTGTAGAAGCAGTACTGCCCTGCGATATAATTCATGACTCACCTCGCGTGCGCATGTACGAAGAGAAGGAAGCCGAGCTAGACCAGCAGGACAACCTAGATGCTTTGGAGGAGGAGTGTGATGTCGCTAAAGCCCGTTCTGCATTCTATTAGCAACAGGCTTGAAGGTATCAAAGCAGAGAAGTACGGGCCAAGACGTATAACATTTGCGAACTCGTTCTACGCCTACCTAAGAAGAAGAAGGACAAGCTCAAACCCAAGTGGGAAGGATCCTTCATCATTGATAAAGTTCTCACCGAAGGAGCGTACCGTCCGTGCTACGCCTCTGATAACAGACTCGAGCCGAACCCATGGAACGCGGCCAGACTCCAGAGATTCTACGCCTAGCGCCGAACCCAGTGTTCGTCTCCTAATATCCGCCCCTTCGATTCTGTTCTTTTTTCCTCCTTCCTCGCCCTTTTTTCCTTTTTTTACAGCCTTATAACTGTACGGATGCCCTAGGCACTCCGGCCGCATTATGCGTGCACATTATAACTGGGGGCTTCCTATTCGGCAGCTAAATATAATCACTTTAATGGCTTCTTGCCAGCCACATATGCATTTTTCTGTCCATATGTGCCTTTTCTTCACCATTATATGCATCGATATGACTTAAGTTTTGGCCATGCTGGGTTGCCTGGCTCTTGTATTTATGCCCTACGTTCCCGTTAATTCGGATAGGGCATAAGGGGAGCAGCTCTGCGATTGTTACTGCCAGTTGAGCTGGATGTGTACCTCAGACTGGGTGAAGCCGAAAGCTAGCATTCTTAAGGGAATATTCGGTCGGTGAACAAAATATGTCCTCGTTCCTAACAACGAAAATACCCAGATGCTTTGTTTCCTGTGTTCTTGTGCGCAGTTCGGACATGCACAGCGATGCATGCGTACTCAGAGAAAGGAACCCCTAACGGAACTATTCTCTCTGAAAGATGTTTCTTACTATCCATGTAATATAACATAACTAGTTGGGTACTTGTCTGTTCAAGAACTTATGACCCCTACGCCTAGTTTCCACGCATACCTCGGTTTTTATTACTGTGTGGGTATTCGGACACACCTCGGACTGTCGGATCCGGGGGCTGAAGTGAAAAGGTCCACCATGACAAATGATTTTCAACCCAGCTAGGGAGTACATGAGCCCATTCAAAATTACATAATCATATGGACTGGCTGTACTCCTCCTCTATACCATCCAACAGGCTGTCTAGCTTACAATCCTGCTGGGAATATTTTGCAGCTAATGCTACTTGATCATACACCAAACTAACGGGTATCTCTTATCCATCTGGCCCAGCCGGTCCAACTTCGGCCATATGGTTCGGGTCAGCCTTGGCGTATCGCGTCTTCACCATCGCCCAAGCTTCTCTCGCACCTTGCCGGCAGGCTAATATCTTCCATAGTCGGAAGCGCCATCGTGCTCCCTTGAGCATCTCTACAAGTCCGCCCATGCCTCCTGGCAGGGAAGCAGACGGCCACAAAGCCTGGGCAATACCCTGTATCACCTGCCGAGCTCGTTCTGTAGTTGTGAAAGCTCTTGCAGCATATCGCCTGCAGACCCGGGCATCTCCTCTTCAGGGCGTCCCGTCACCATACCTGCAGACATAACTCTGTCAATACGCCTCCTCGCCGAACTATACCACAGTTCGTTCAAGCACTTACTATAAATGCCGCGTCGAAGCCTCCGGTTCTCCTTCACGGAGTCCGCAAGCTGAGCCCGAACATCTTTCAATTCGACGCTCAGTTGGAGATTAGCATCTTGCAGCTTATTCCTCTCCTGAATAGACTGCGTCAGCATGCATTCACCCGCCTTCAGCTGACTTCACAGATGCAGCTCATTATCTCCCACAGTCTCCGGATTTCCTCCGGGATTATCTGCCGAATATTTCATCAGATTTATAAACCATGCCGAACATGCAAACTGGTAGAAGGAAATTAATACCAAAGGAAGCCTTTTTGGATTCTGCTTGTTCGGCTACATTGGCCTTCGTCCGGGCCTTACACTCCTACAGCTCTTGAGACAACTGGGTATTCTTCTCTACAAGAACCTATGCATTTAATGATCCTTAAATCAGTTGTGTCAACTGTTTCAAGTCTCAGGGGCTACTACTACACATACTTATTAAATTCTCTTACCTGTATATCCTTCACATACTGGTCTGTTGCTCTGGCAAGTCCATCTTGAGCAGCACGAATATAGGCGTGTCTGGAATTAAAGGCATTGAACGCCTCTTCAGAAAAAATACTACCGTGGAGTACGGCCCGTCGGCGCCAGTGATTCATGGCGCTTTCCACTTCTGAATTTGTGGCAGAAAGCATATCCATATCCTCCGCAGGAGGACAGTTCGGCACTGTCCCCACATCAGCCTCCGCCTGTGAATCCGGTACAGGAATCCGGCTGCTGGAGGCGTGGCCGGTAGGGTCCCCAGACACAGCCCAGCGCTTCCTGCCAGGATATAATTAAAGTCGTCGCATCTCGACAAATAGACCAAATAGCCCACGGGGCAAGTTTAATGAATACCTCTGTGCCTGCGTGCCGCTCCTGACCGCCTTCCTTTTAAGCCTGCCTTGTCTAGGCGCCTCCCCGCGGGTCCCGCACGGCGTCCAGACCGTAGTTTCTATAAAAATACGGCATGTGATTATAAGGTATGGCAAAACGAAGGAATCCTTTCGGAAGGTTGGAACCCCAACATTACTTACATGCGACATGGGTAGCAGTCCGGGATGATCCGCGATGATGGCCACTAAAGAGCCGTCGCTGCTAGCCTGGTAGAAGGTCTCGTCGATAAATTCCACGAATATGTCCGGATCTTCTTCAAGTCCGGGGTCGAGAGCCCGGCTGAGATCCTCTGGCTGCGGAGAAGGGTTGTTGAACTCTTTTACGGCCTTCCTCAGTTCCTGCTTTTAAAATAGCGGGGTAAATAATTGTGGTCTAGAAGGTAAGAACGAATAGAGTCAAGTAACAAATAACAACTTACCCAGCTTCGGGGTTGTACATGGAAAATCCATCCCGCGGTTTAATGCGGAGGAACTCCTCTTCTTCTCCCTTGTACAATTCGGATAGTATCCTCGCCAAGGATGTGGCGGAGTACGGACCTTTGCGACCGCAGTGGGAGGCATCATCTTCTCCATTGAAGTGCCACATGGGTTTTCCCCTATATTGAAGTGGCTGCACTCCCCTTATAATGCATATTGACATGACTTCAATTATTGTCAATCCTAATTTGGCCAGGGTTTGTATCCGGCTCATCAGATAGAAGACTTCCCTATTTTCTTCCTCCTGGGGGCTCCGAGGGCGCCAGCTTTGGCGTTTCTTCAGCGGAGTATTGGTGAACTCAGGAAGGCCCGTCTGGACTGGATCCGAAAGGGGAACGTCATCGACATAAAACCACTCCGAGGGGCAGTCTTCGGACGCCTTCTTTGGAGTAGCGGATAGGTATCCGTTCTGGGCGATACGCCATATTTCGGCTCCGCCCACTTGATATATGGATCCCTCCTGGTTACGGGGGACGAGGCATAACAACCTCTTCCATAGCTCACAATGAGCTTCGCAGCCCAGGAACAGCTCGCAGAGGGCAACGTAGCCCGCAATGTACAGTATGGAGGCAGGGGTAAGATTATGCAACTGGAGACCATAGAACTCCAGGAGCCCGCAGAGGAATGGGTGGATTGGAAATCCGACACCTCTTAGCAGATATGGGACAAGGCATACCCGCTCCCCACAAGATGGGTTAGGGAATCTCTCCGCTTGCTCCCCGCCATTATAGGTGGCTAGTCCGGATCAGACGGGAACCATATATGCGGGCGGAAGAAATCCTTTGGTCCGCGGCTCTATCAAGCGGCTGTGAGGGATGGAACACTTCTCCCAATCCCCTAGCTTCGGGCTAGGGGAGCGGCGAGCAGGGCTGCGGCGGCCGGTCATGATGGGATGGCCTCTTTTGGGCGCGCTCTGTGAAATGCTTGCTTGGGGGGAGAAGGTGTGATTTGGATTTGAAGATCCCTGTCTCTTCAAATAGACGGCTCACCTACGGGATTAGGGTGGCAAATGCAAAAATTCCCCGGCCCCTCGTCTTTGATCGACACGTGGAGATGGCCATTATGGAGGCACAGAAGCCGAGGAGTACAACCTTATTGGGAGGCCGGACACTATCCGCCACGACGGGTGCACCGGATTTGGAGAAGAACCCGCCTTGCAATGCCGAAGACAATCTGCACGCCGGACTCATCGTCATTGAAGCCTGGTTCGGGGGCTACTGAGGGAGTCCTGGATAAGGGGGTATCCAGACAGCCGGACTGTATACTTTGGCCGGGCTGTTGGACTATGAAGATACAAGACAGAAGACTTCATCCCGTGTCCGGATGGGACTCTCCTTGGCGTGGAAGGCAAGCTTGGCGATCCGGATGTAGATCTCCTCCTTTGTAAACCGACTCTGTGTAAACCCTAGCCCACTCCGGTGTCTATATAAACCGGAGGGTTTAGTCCGTAGGACTCATCATCATCAACAAGAATCATACCATAGGCTAGCTTCAAGGGCTTAGCCTCTCTGATCTCGTGGTAGATCAACTCTTGTAATACTCATATCATCAAGATCAATCAAGCAAGAAGTAGGGTATTACCTCCATCGAGAGGGCCCGAACCTGGGTCAAACATCGTGTCCCCAGTCTCCTGTTACCATTAGCCTTAGACACACAGTTCGGGACCCCCTACCCAAGATCCGCCGGTTTTGACACTGACACTAGGCTCTCAGGTCCTAGATGATCATGCTCACCACTCCAGCCGGATGTCTAGCTTGTATTGCTTCCAATTTGGTTAAATTGCATCTGCTTATCTTACACATTATACCTTTGAATATGAGATGCCTTTCTGTTTTTTGGTACATACTAGTACATCTGTGTATTAACCATGTTCTTACATCAAACTAATGTTCTTGTGTATCCCTCATCAATCACTTATGATGAGGCAGGCAGACAAGTGGACTACTCCTCATTTAAAGAATGCAGCGTCAGCCTCCCAACATGATTCTCAAGAAATAGCAAGGCTAGATGAAGATAGTGAACGTAGCTCTGTAGTTGATTACCGCATTTCCCCTACACTAGCATCGCAGGTGCTTGCTCTAACTTGGCAGCGTGATATGTGGTTGCATGTTGCATATGGTGTCTAGATTGTAATTCTTCCAATCTGGATAAACTGCATGTGCTAGTCTGCTTAGCTTATACATTATACCTGCTAATGTGACATGCCTTCCTGTATTTAGTACATAGTACATCTGTCTATTAAGCATGTCCTTACATAAAACTATTTTTTATCCCGCATCAATCAATATGACGAGACACCTTTAGTATATGCAGTGTGATATTAGTTGCATCTTTCATATGATTTATAGCATGCACTGCTTCTAATTTATTGAAAATCCATTTATGATGGGACGCTTTTAACTTGGAAGAGTCATATTGGTTGCATCATTCATGTGGTGTCTAGCTTGCATTGCTTCTTATTTGTTGGAATGCTTTCTGCTTAGTTTACACAAACAGTTGTGAACATGCCATGCCGTCTTGTTTTTCGTACATATTCCATCCTGGTATCATGTGTTTGCCTTACATCAAAGTAGTGATTGTCAGTATCATGCATGAATGAGTTTTGAAGAGAGAATTTTATTGCTTTTTCTTGTCGGTTTTACTTGAGAATTCAAAATCAATAAAGCGGAAGGAAGTTAGAAAGGCAGTGGATAAAGGTGCTCCTTCCAAACGGAGGGCCTCTACAGTTTCTACTCCTCCACCACCACCCCCAAGATGATTTTCAACACAACACATGCATAGACACTCAACGTAGCTGTGTTTATGATGAGCACGTCTCCCCGAGTGCACCATCATCGGTGCTCCCTCTAACTTAGCACCGTTTATGTGGTTGCATGTTATGTGTGATGTCTAGCTTGTATTGCTTCTAATTTTGTTGTATTCGATCTGCTTACTTTACACATTATACTTGAATAAGACACGTGTTCCTGTTTCTAGAACATACAATATCTGTCTATCACACCATGTTCTTACATCAAATTACTACTGTTGTGTAACCTGCAAGAATCACTTATCATAAGACACGTTTGACTTCAGAGTGTGATATAGGTTACATCTCACATTCTTTTCTAGCTTGTACTACTAATTTATTGAAATGACACTTATGACGAGACAGTTTTAACTTGGTAGAGTGATATTCGTTGCATCTTTCATATGGTGTCTAGCTTTCATTGCTTCTAGTTTGTTGAAATGCCTTCTTCTTAGTTTACACATCATAAGCTGTGAATATGCAATGTTGTGAATATGCAATGGCACTAATGACGAGAGACCTTTAACTTGGTAGTGTGATGTTGTTTGCATCTTGCATATGATTTATTTCTTGTACTGCTTCACATTTGTTTAAATGTCATTTATGACGAGACATTGTTAACTTGGCAGAGCGATATTTGTAGCATCTTTCATATGGTGTCTACCTTCCATTGCATTGCTTCTAATTTGGTGAAATGTCTTCTGCTTAGTTTACACATCATAGTTCTGGTTATCTCTTCCGTCCTGTATTTCGTACATATTACATCCTCCTATCATGTGGTTGTCTAACATCAAAGTTCAGTTCGTCTGCATCACGCATCAATTTGTTCTGAAGAACTAAATTGTTATTCGTTTTTCTTGTCGGTTTGACTTAACATGGCACAGAGAAAGGGGAAGAAACACAGAATGGCAGGGAATGAGAAGCGGATGAATCCTGCAGATTCTGCTGGTATTGATGGTGCAATAGAAGGTCAAAGTCCAGCTGAAAATTCTACAAACAGGGCATCCCGTGCTACACGAGCTGCAAAAAAAGCCAAACAGAAACAAATAGCTGCCACCAAACAAGCAGAGACAGCCCTAGTTCTTGCAACACCTTCCACAGTACTACCAGTTGCACGAGTTACTCGTGCGTCAACTGAGCTAGCAACACGTTCCCAAGCTCCCTTGCCACCTGACACTACTTCCCAAGCACTCTTCACACAAGACGAGTTGGCAAGATCAGATAAACCTTGTGAGTTTCAAGAGCAAGAAGGTAGTTGCCGGAGTTAAATTACAGTTGCATGCTTCTTTATATGTAGTCTCACAGTTTGATGTACACTAACACTTCCTATGTTCATTGTTGTACTAGCACCTAGGCGCAAGAGGAAACAAACATCAGGGATAATGCTCGATAGGTTACCTAAATCTAGAGGAGGAAGAATGGATATCCATTTTGAGGCAGCTTTAAAAAGGCCAGGTGATGCTACAGAGTCAGCCAAGTTAGTATCAGAGGCAGCGGTTGCCGTTAGGTGTTATGTACGTATCCTTCCAACATGGATTCGGTACAGGATTGACAAAGACGAAACCCAGTTCAACACCTTCCTCGACCATTTATCTTTAAGTATGGTTATGTATGGAAACTAGTAATATCGTCTTGCTTTGTCCCATACTTTCTAGGTTGCTGATAATGAGACTCCCATAATTTTCAACATATGAGGTTCAAGTTGGATAGCCAAGATGATGCAACCAGGCAAGCTTGCACCCATGTTTTCAAGTCTGCTCTACGACAGTATCGGTATAACTTGAGGAAAACTCACTTTGAAGACAAGGCTAACAGTGAACTTTCCCAAACATCTCCAGTGGAAAATATATCGGATGAGGACTGGAGGGGCCTCATTAAACACTGGTCTGATCTGAAGTATCAGGTACATTATATATATGTGATCAGATCACATGTTGAAGTCCTATTTACGCATGTGCCACACAAATCTATCTTCTTGTAGGTGAACTGTTCAAAGAACAAGGCCAACCATACGAAAGTGAAATTCCAACAGACGACAGGATCTCGCAGCTATATTGCACACTACGAGGCTCTTGTAATTAGTTGTTGTTTCACTCTTTTCGTTGTACCATATTATCAGATCTATATTGACTTGTTCCAAATGTAGAGGAAAGCCCGCAAGGACCAAAAAGTACCTGAACCAAATGCTGTGGAAATCTTCAAGGACTGTCACACCAGCAAGAAGAAGGGCATGACTACACCAGTCAAAGCCGCTGTTGTAAGTCCTTAATCCTCATGCCTTTTAACTACTACTTACTCTGACTTGTGCCTTGAACTGCATGGTTTGCATCCAATGTCTATTACTCTTTTCAATTTTATACACAATTGTCTTAGCGTATCATTGCACCGTGCAAGGTTTAAAAGAGAGGAGTGATGTTCCTTTGATCTTGACCCGTAATCTAGTTCCATGCTGGACTTGCCCACACAATGTTACAATTGCCTGTTTGTCTGTTCTTAGTTGTTTTGTGATATGAATGATGTCATACTATGCTTACCATATTATAAACTTCGTCTCTTTATCCTTAGCCCTCAATACAATGTGAAGAAATAGACAATACATTAGCGATGGTACATGGTCATATGTTTGGAACCTGGTTTTATTATGTACTTTGCAATAAAATACAACTAATATTTTACATGGGTTCACCAGAATAAGTTCTGTATATAGACCAAAGCTATTTTGTTTGGTTTTGCTGCCTCCTTAATATCTTCTATTCTGGTACTACTAATGTTCAAACTCAACTTTTCAGCGAGCTATGGAAAAATGGTGGAACCGCCACCTTCTGAAGGTGGCGAGGCAACTATAACCGCAATGTCAGCTCTTGCTGTAGTGGGTCAATACCTGTCCACTAACAGTGCCAAAAGCACGTTCGTGCGTAATACTGGGTTGGTTGTTAAGGAAATCTCGTACAAACTGCCTCATGATCAAGATATGCAAGCTCAAAGCAATGTTGTATCTGCGCTCCAGACACAAGTCCATTCCCTAACAGAGACCCTTTCTGAAACAAGGAGAGACATTGTTCGATGTCATCAAGATATGCATGGTTTTGAAACCAGACTATCATTTTCTACGTTGTTCAGGAGCCTACGAGAAATGAAGGTCAGGGTTATGGTGCTCCATCGAACAATACAACATGAAAACGTAACAGTCAGGTCAAATGAACTGAGCTTGTGAACTTCTGGTGGTGCATTTATCTGCTAGACTGTTAAGTTTTATGCCAACCTTCCTTTTGTTATATAGTTGTAATTTGTTTTGGTGCGATACAAAATTTGTTCTTAACGTGCAGCCACCGGCTGAAGAAAACAGCAAGCCATTTTTGTATAGTGTAGGGTGTTCCCCATATTTGCACTGGTGGCGATCTTTAATGTCGAGTGGATGTAATATGTGCAATCGCCTTAATAGCCTAGTGTTATTTTTGGCCTTATTTATTTCCTAGTCTTTTTTTTCCCTGGTTTGTTAGTGGTCGCAACAACCATGGGCCATATATGGGTCATAGGATCCATGGGTATCCTACGGGCCATCGGTAAATGGGCCTCCATCAGGGCCGCAGAACCGGTGGGCCTCAGGCCGTCGGATAAATGGGTCTATATGGGCCGTAAACGGGCGTAATTGGTATCGGCCCAGCATGGTAACGGGCCATTAACAGGTCGGAGGACGGCAAAGGCTTAATTCTGTCATAGGCATAACGGGTCGTTAATGGGCCAGAATATAGGATGGGCTGGAAACGGCGCAACGGGTTAATAGGCCAGAAATGGGCCGACTCTTGCCATGGGACGAATTTGGCCCATTAGGGGAACAGGCCAGAAACGGGCCGGAAGTAATCGAGGGCCTGAAAGGATCCCAAGAACGTATGGGCCGTCAATAGGCCGAAAGCTAACACAGGCTGAAAACGGCGCAATGGGTTAACAGGCCAGAAACGGGCCGACTCTTGCCATGGGCCTAATTTTGCCAATTAGGGGAACAAGCAAGTAACCGGCCGGAACTAATCGAGGGCCGGAAAGGAGCCCAAGAACGTATGGGTCGTCAATAGGCCGAAAGCTAACACGGGTTGGAAATGACCCATGTGAATCACGGACCGTTAACGGGTACAAAGAAAATTATTGTTCATTATGGGCTAGAGTCACCGGGGGCCTCTAAAGGGCCTAAAGATACGAAGGCCTCATATGGGCCGAAAGATGTCGTGGGCCATACATGGGCCGAAAATGAAATGGGCTGGTGTTATATTCGACGGCCCACATGACGTTGTTTGGCCGATTTCCGTTAGGGCCTAATGGGCCGTGAGTTACCGGGCCGTAAAATGGGCTATTTGCAAAGAGACCGTTAACAGGCTTTTCATGGGCCAGCCCATTAACTTTTGACCAAGTCAAACGGGTCGGCTTTGTAAGCTAAATGGGCCAATGGTGGGTCGTGGCACGTCAGCATGTGTCGACATATCATAGGCACCTATCTGACCCATTGACGAGCTGACACGTGTTTCGTCCGGCCAATAAGAATTTTACACGTGGAAATTTCCCATTGGTCCGGGCTGTTAACGGGTTATGGGATCCAAAACCCGACCCGATTGCTTAACGGTGTTCCGTTACGGTGGATGCCATGTGTTGCTCACACTTGACGAAAGCACTTCTGTGACGTGCGATTTATCATCATGGAAGTGGACACTTCCATGATGATAATTTTGGCAATGTCATGGAACACTTCTACGACAGCACATGTATGACTATTTTGATGATGTCATAAAATCGTCATGGATGTACATGCATGACAGAAAATGCGACCTACTGTGACAAACACATATCATCACGGAAGTGTATTTTTTTAGTGAAGATGTCACTTTCTTTTTGTCATTTCCTTCTTTCTGTGTTCATCTCATTTTGTCATTGTTTCAAGCTTTCATCCATTTTTAATCTCACTTTTTCAACCTTCCCATCTATCTCTTCACTTTTCTTAAGGGGCAGACATCCAAGTGCAATACCTCTGTGGTCTTTCTCTTCCATTTTAGTTCTTTTTCTTTTGTCTTCTTCCTCCTCTGAAGGATCCAGATCACTAATATCTTCATTTTTCCACTTCTCTTCTTTATACCAACCAATTTCCACCACTTTCTCCACTTCAACTCCAATTCTGAACATGAGCAAATCAGGGGAAGTGATCTCTACTTGAGAAGGAATTTTTCTACATCTCTGATTCCACATTTAGCTCTAACTTTCTCTTCACTTATAGTGTCCATATCCACTTCCAACACAGGGCCAACAGCAGCAGCTACTTCACGTATGCCAAAAAAATGTCTGAAGCAGTCAGGCACTTTGCTCAACTTTATCCAGGTTGTATGCATTTTCCCAATGGCTTGGTGGTCAAGAGACCATGGTTGCACTTTGATCACTACCCCAGTTCCTAGCAAATTAAAGTCATTGAATTTTGCAAGATCCACCAGTTTTGCTTTGTTGGGAAACCTCATCATAAAGCCATTCTTTCCAAACTCCTTAACTCTCCAATGCCACCCCCAGTCAAACATTTCTCCCAGGGCCTTGGTCAGTTTTGTCTCATTGATCTGCCCATCTCTGACAATCACCACCCCCAGGGGATTTGTGTGTTCAGCCACCATCATGTCCTTGTAACTCTACACCAGCAGCACTCCCAATCCCTTGGCTGCATACCCCACATATTTTGGCACTTGCTTTATTTGTTTCAACAGATTACACTCTCCTATGGTGTGATTGTCTCTTCAAAAAATTAGATAGTGTCCCATTCTGCAATCTCTGGTAGAATGTCTTGGGTCTTTGCATTTTCCACAGACTTGCTTATTGAATCTTTCCACTCCTCTCTTGCTTTCCTCCATGGTATGTTGCCAATTTCCTTTTCCGCTCTACTTCTTAATCTCCATGTTTCTAAAGTTTTCATTTCCTTTGTCTGTTTTGTGTAACATCTCACCACTTCTCTCTTTTTTTCTCATAGCATCTCCTCCATTCTGCATCCCTGCCAGATTTACCATCACCCCTTCCAACTGACTTTTTTCACTACTTTTCATACCTTGCACCAATTGAGCCAACAAGGAAGCCAACAGTTGTTGTTGCTGGCTTTGATCTTTGCCAACCATTTGTTCCTTGTCAACCACTTTTTCTCCACCAGATTTTCCTGCCTCCACAGCTCTATCCTTCTTATTATCTTCTGCCAAATCATCCTCTCACTATTTCCATCACCAGCAAGCTCCTCCTCGTCTTCAATTCCTCTGCCCAGCCTTGTCCCCGCACCAAATCTCTCCCCCTCTGCCAAAACCTCCATTTCTATCGAAGGAATTAGGCCTACCTTTGTTCCATCCACCCCCTCTTCCTGTGTTGTTGAATTTGCCCGCAACATTTCCCCCTTCTCCTTTATTGAATCTTGCAGCTCCAAAACCTCTCCCAAAATTCCCAGCCATCTCTCTCTTTGGCAGCGAAGGGGAAAAGAGAGTGGGAAACCCTAAAGAAAGGGACTGCATTCTCCCCACTCCCACCCCCTGCTTTATAGCCACCTGCTCTTTCAACTTTTTCTGGGCTGGGCTCACTTGGCCCACCAGGCCTCCACCATGGTAGGCTTAACTCCAAATCCATGTCCACCTCTTTCCCAACAGAGCCTCCAAAAATAATCAGAGGTCTCTGTTGGCCCTCCTTTGTCCTATCTTCATCACCCCTTTTTTTGTAGCCGAATATGGCCCAATTGGGGTCTCTTTTATTTCCAAATCCCCAAAGTCAATCCCCTCTTCTTCGTACCAAGATGAAATTGAAGGAATTCTTCCATTTTCCATATGTTTTTTCACAACATTTGCATCTACTCCTTTAGTACTTTTTTTCCTGTCTATGCTAGCATCCCTCTGATCTCCCAAAACATTTCCCCTCTCTAGCTCACTTGCATTGCAAGCAACTTTGCTAACCTCATTATCAGCTTGAGATTGAAGCCATTTTTTGTTTCTAATTCTGAATCTAATCCCTCTCGTTCCTTTCATACTAATAATCCTAGCATCATCAACATCAATCGACGAAGTAGATGCTAAATAGTTGATGCATTTATCCATACCTGAAGAGAAGATCGGGTCCTCCCCCTCCCCCTCCTCCTCAGAGTCCTCTCTGACCAACAACCATAAGCGGTTGTCGGCCGGCGAGCACCCTACTGGCGGTGGGAGAGAGCAAGGAGGCAAGGGGAGCGCCTCGGGAAGCGGGGGGGAGCGACGAGGAAGCGAGGTTGGAGTTGGTGGAGTCCTGGCCCGCCGCCTTGGAGGTTCCGCCTCCTCCTCATCTTCGATGTCTATCGGCATCCACCTAGACCCGGGCGTCGGGATCCCCATCACCACCTCCCGCGGCGGCGGCAGCGGCTGGATCTGGTTGTAGCGGAGCGAGCGGAACACCTTTCACTTCTCCCTCCGCGCCGGAATTGGCGACTCCGCCTCGAGCATCGCCCAGAGCAACACCCCCATCGCCGGCTGGCGGTCGTAGTTGGGGAAGCACCTGAGGATCTCCTCTCCCCTGAGCTTGTCTCTCACCATCCCTGACGCATCGTTGAGCAATTTCGCCGTCGGAAACCACTGGTCGATCTCCTTCAACCTCCCCATCAACACCTCGTCGCAGGCGGACAACGCCCACATCTACTGCTCGCGGGTCATCATCTAACCCTAGCTCTCCATGCGACGGAGTGCGGTTGTTCGCGAGATGGGGAGGAGTGGGGAGGAGAGCGGTGGAGAGCCGAGGCATCGTGGGTCTAATATCCTCTCTCTACCCTCCCCTCACGCCATTACTCACCTCGGGAACCGCACCGGGGTCGCCCCACCGGCCAGCCGCCGCGATACGCGCCAAGTGGCACGGGAACTATACCATATGGCCCATGTCGAATCTCGCGTCATCGCGCCACCCCCGTGCATCGACGACCACCTCGTCGGCGTTGAGGAGCTCCAGCCGCTACCCTCGCCGGCATACGGTCCCCATCCTGAAGACCAGCAACGCCGTGCCGAGGTTCGGCACGAAGTCGCACCTGATCCGGTGCCGCCCCACCGCGTGTCGGTCGTCATCCTCTTCATTTTGGTCTATGTCGTCCCTTTCACCCTGAGCTAAGCTAGCAGTAAGAGTCCTATGGCCGCGCCCTACTCGCCTGCCCTGTTATTTATCTTCTTTTTGCAACTCATGGCATGCCACTTTTCTAGTTCATACCAGAAGAATTGTAGGAAGGGATGCTTCACTATTCTATTTGTTGAGTACATGCATACGCCTTCTAGATTTTCAGTTTTCATGGGGACAAGATAATGGATGATGATACTGAAATTGCCTCATAAAAGTAAAAAAAAAGTGGTCGACAAATGATCTGAAGAGTTTATAAACAACATTTGAGTCATTTTCTGGTTGTAGATTTATAATTTGTACTTGCTGTTGTCGCAATTATAGACAAAACAGGTTCACTGGTTCATTTTTCAGACCAACATCCAAACAAAGGTGCATGTACGGTTCCTAAGGGCATGTACAATGATTGATAAGATAGCCTTTTCTTAAGTTGTGCATGTAATTTAGATATGGCAAGAAAAAATGTCTGCAATGAGTTATCTCTTAGCCTTATCTTCAATAACTAAGAATTCCTAAAAACATGATGAGACATATTGTGCTAAAAGATCATCTCTTGTCTTCTCTTAAATAAAAGAAGGCAAACCTTTTTTTATAAGTTCTCTCTCCTTCACCTCATCATTTATCCTACATGGCACATCTAAGATAATACCATTGTACATGTCCTAAGGGATACAATTTTATCCTAATCATCGAGAAAGAAAGGAGTATGCATGTAAGCATGCATGCATTATCAGACGTGCAGAGGAGAGCCTCATGAAGTGACATGGAGGCGTTGCGGCCGGCGTGTAAGGAATGGGAAGCCGGAGCGGAGCGGAGCGCATCAGGAGTGGCACGCATGGTGGTTGCGATCGAGAGCTTGGAGCTGCACGGTTGAATTTTATTTTTATTTTTTTTTACTAATGAAGAACAGCTGCACGGTTGAACTCATACATATGTTCCGTCCATCTCTGGGTTGGAGCGGTCCCAGACCCTGAGGATCTCGACGGGGACGACACAGCGGGAACCATCGTTGTACCTGATGCGGAGCTCGCGGGGATCTCTTGAGTCTCGAGGGTGCTCCATGTTATGTTAATGAAGACGAAGATACCAATCAAGCCGCCGCAGGCAGTGGCTGGAAGAGAGGCACGTGCTCTCCATGGGCGCCGAGAGACTCGGAGCGGTCCTACACTAGTAGAAAAGGGGGCAACGGCCCAGGCCAGTTCAGCCCATTAGTCCCGGTTCAATCCAGAACCGGGACCAATGGAGCTATTTGCCCCGGTTCGTGAGCCCAGGGGGCCGGCCGGGCCACGTGGGCCATTGGTCCCGGTTCGTCCGGACCTTTTGGTCCCAGTTGGTGGGACGAACCGGGACCAATGGGCCTGGCTCCTGGCCCACCACTATTGGTCCCGGTTGGTGGCATGAACCGGGACCAATGGCTACCCGTTAGTCCTGGTTCATGCCACGAACCGGGACCAATAGTGCTGCCTATATATACCCCCTCGCTCGCGAGCAGAGCACTCCAGTGCTCTGTTTTTCTCTTGCCGGCGAGGGGGGGCTTTGTGGTGCTCTAGCTCACCTCCATAGCACATGAGGTGTTCGATGAAATGCCCGAGCCACACTACTTAAGCTTTCTCCTCTCCAAGCTCGACCTCCAACCTCTATTTTCCTCAATATTTGTCTAGGTTTAGCGGTCCATCACGCCCCGTCCCCGTCTTCACCGCCGTCGATCACCCGCGCCGATCTCATCGCCAGCACCACCGTGGTGAGCCTCTTGTTCTTATCTTCTTTCTGAAAGGAAAAATATTTACTTTATTTCTTACTTTATTATTGCATCTTATATAGTGCGATGGTTTTGGTATCCGCCCCCGTCGGCCCTCGTCCTGTCTATGATTCGGATGTGGTATATATTATCTTTTCATAACTATTGGTTCATTTATTGTTTATGAAAATTATGCCGACCAACGTGACATAGATTTTATTTATCTAGGAGGTTGTTGAACCGAAATTCCAACCGAACCTATTGTCGAGAGGTTAAATTTAGTTGAAGAAGAAAACAATTTCTTGAAGGAAAAAATAAAAAAACTTGAGGAGGAGAAGATGATATTGGAGTTGCATGTTGCGGATGTCGTCGATGATCACAAGATCAAGATGGATGCAATGCGCTTGAAGATGAGAAAGATTAGAAAATATGCCATTCATACCGAGGCTTGGTATCATTATGCCGTTGGATCAGTTGTTACCTTGGTTGCGATTATGATCGCATTTGTTTTCGCATTGAAATGTTTTACATAGTTTCAATGTATGGTTTAATTAATTTAGATGCTCTGCAGAGCTTTATGTTGTTAGATGAGAACTATGTATGTACTTTGGTTTTTATGTGATGATGAACTTCTATTAATTTGGTCACTTAATTATCTATTCATGATGTTCTGTAATGATTTTTGACACACTTAATTATATATAATGCACGCAGATGAACCGGCAATGGATGTACGGTGACAGACACACCTCCGAGTACATTAAGGGCGTGCATGATTTTCTCGAAGTGGCTGAGGCAAACAAGCAGAATGGTTTTATGTGTTGTCCATGCCCTATATGTGGGAATACGAAGTCTTACTCTGACCGGAAAATCCTTCACACCCACCTGCTTTACAAGGGTTTCATGCCACACTATAATGTTTGGACGAGGCACGGAGAAATAGGGGTTATGATGGAAGACGGCGAGGAAGAAGAGTACGATGACAACTATGTGCCCCCTGAATACGGTGATGCTACTGAACATCAAGATGCACCAGACGATGTGCATGATGGTGCTGCAACGGGCGAAGCTGCTGAAGATCAAGAGGAACCAGACGATGTGCCCGATGATGATGATCTCCGCCGGGTCATTGTCGATGCAAGGACACAATGCGAAAGTCAAAAGGAGAAGCTGAAGTTCGATCGCATGTTAGAGGATCACAAAAAGGGGTTGTACCCCAATTACGAAGATGACAACACAAAGCTCGGTACCGTACTCGAATTGCTGCAGTGGAAGGTAGAGAATGCTGTGCCTGATTAAGGATTTGAGAAGCTACTGAAAATAATGAAGAAGAAGCTTCCAAAGGATAACGAATTGCCCGACAGTACATACGCAGCAAAGAAGGTCGTATGCCCTCTAGGATTGGAGGTGGAGAAGATACATGCATGCCCTAATGACTGCATCCTCTACCGCGGTGCCTACAAGGATCTGAACGCATGCCCGGTATGCGGTGCATTGCGGTATAAGATCAGACGAGATGACCCTGGTGATGTTGACGGCGAGCCTCCCAGGAAGAGGGTTCCTGCGAAGGTGATGTGGTATGCTCCTATAATACCACGGTTGAAACGTCTGTTCAGAAACGGAGAGCATGCCAAGTTGATGCGATGGCACAGTGAGGACCGTAAGAAAGACGGGAAGTTGAGAGCACCCGCTGACGGGTCGCAGTGGAGAAAAATTGAGAGAAAGTACTGGGATGAGTTTGCAAAGGACCCAAGGAACGTATGGTTTGCTTTAAGCGCGGATGGCATTAATCCTTTCGGGGAGCAGAGCAGCAATCACAGCACCTGGCCCGTGACTCTATGTATGTATAACCTTCCTCCTTGGATGTGCATGAAGCGGAAGTTCATTATGATGCCAGTTCTCATCCAAGGCCCTAAGCAACCCGGCAACGACATTGATGTGTACCTAAGGCCATTAGTTGAAGAACTTTTACAGCTGTGGAATGGAAACGGTGTACGTACGTGGGATGAGCACAAAAAGGAGGAATTTGACCTAAAGGCGTTGCTGTTCGTGACCATCAACGATTGGCCCGCTCTCAGTAACCTTTCAGGACAGACAAACAAGGGATACCACGCATGCACGCACTGTTTACTTGACACCGATAGTATATACCTGGGAAGCTGCAGGAAGAATGTGTACCTGGGCCATCGTCGATTTCTTCCGACCAACCATCAATGTCGAAAGAAAGGCAAGCATTTCAAAGGCGAGGCAGATCACCGGAAGAAGCCCGCCATGCGTACCGGTGATCACGTACTTGCTATGGTCAATGATTTACACGTAATCTTTGGAAAGGGTCCCGGCGGACTAGCTGTTCCGAATGACGCTGAGAATCACGCACCCATGTGGAAGAAGAAATCTATATTTTGGGACCTACCCTACTGGAAAGACCTAGAGGTCCGCTCTTCGATCGACGTGATGCACGTGACGAAGAACCTTTGCGTGAACCTGCTAGGCTTCTTGGGCGTGTATGGGAAGACAAAAGATACACCTGAGGCACGAGAGGACCTGCAACGCTTGCACGAAAAAGAGGGCATGCCTCCGAAGCAGTATGAAGGTCCTGCCAGCTACGCTCTTACGAAAGAAGAGAAAGAAATATTCTTTCAATGCCTGCTCAGTATGAAGGTCCCGACTGGCTTCTCGTCGAATATAAAGGGAATAATAAATATGCCAGAGAAAAAGTTCCAGAACCTAAAGTCTCATGACTGCCACGTGATTATGACGCAACTGCTTCCGGTTGCATTGAGGGGGCTTCTACCGAAAAACGTCCGATTAGCCATTGTGAAGCTATGTGCATTCCTCAATGCAATATCTCAGAAGGTGATCGATCCAGAAATCGTACCAACGCTAAGGAGTGATGTGGCGCAATGTCTTGTCAGTTTCGAGCTGGTGTTCCCACCATCCTTCTTCAATATCATGACGCACGTCCTAGTTCATCTAGTCGACGAGATTGTCATTCTGGGGCCCGTATTTCTACACAATATGTACCCCTTTGAGAGGTTCATGGGAGTCCTAAAGAAATATGTTCGTAACCGCGCTAGGCCAGAAGGAAGCATCTCCATGGGCCATCAAACAGAGGATGTCATCGGGTTTTGTGTTGACTTCATTCCTGGCCTTAAGAAGATAGGTCTCCCTAAATCGCGGTATGAGGGGAGACTGACTGGAAAAGGCACGCTTGGAAGGGACTCAATAATATGCAGGGACGGATATTCTTGGTCTCAAGCACACTACACAGTTCTACAGAACTCTACCTTGGTGACCCCGTATGTCGATGAACACAAGAACAGTCTGCGCTCCAAACACCCGGAGCAGTGCGACGACTGGATTACATGTGAACACATCAGGACTTTCAGCAGTTGGTTGGAAACACGTCTCAGAGGTGACAACACTGTTTGTGATGAGCTGTACTTGTTGTCCAGGGGACCATCTTCGACTGTAATGATTTGGAAAGGATACGAGATAAATGGGAATACATTTTACACGATTGACCAAGATGAAAAGAGCACCAACCAAAACAGCGGTGTCCGCTTTGATGCAGCAACCGACAATGGAAATGACACATATTATGGTTACATAGTAGACATATGGGAACTTGACTACGGAGTAGATTTTAAGGTCCCTTTGTTTAAGTGCAAGTGGGTCAATCTGTCAGGAGGCGGGGTACAGGTAGACCCACAGTACGGAATGACAACAGTGGATCTGAAAAATCTTGGGTACACTGACGAACCGTTCGTCCTAGCCAATGATGTGGCACAGGTTATCTATGTGAAGGACATGTCTACCAGACCGAGGAAAAGAAAAGATAAGGAAGCGAATACATCATACAATGAGCCAAAGCGCCACATAGTTCTTTCAGGAAAAAGGGACATCCTGGGAGTGGAGGGCAAGACAGACATGTCTGAAGAGTATGAAAAGTTTCATGAAATTCCCCCCTTCAAAGTCAAGGCTGACCCAAGCATCCTGATAAACGATGAAGATTATCCATGGTTACGGCGCAATAAGCAAACGACACAAGCGAAGAAAAAGTGAAGGCTTTCTCCCGCAACTATTGTGATGATACCATGCCAACTTTGTAACAGACGAGTATGATACCATTGTCCGTTTTGTACATGCACATGCTATGCCAACTTTTTCAGAGTTCATTTGAAAACTATGAATTTGAAAACCTCGCCAACCGAAGGGCGCTCACACCGGTTTATAAGCCCGTCCCTCTACACGCCTTGTTGAGCTCACAAACTTGTGATTCACACAAATTTCAAAGAAAACTAATGGCACAAACAGAAAGTTTATAATTTTGCTGACCTAAAAGCAAAAAGAATTAAAAATTAAGAAAAAAACAAAAGAAAATAAATAATGCAGAAAACAAAACAAAAAAACTTGAAAAAAAATAAAAATAGCAACAATAAGTATTTTGTTGTAAGTAGAAACAAAATAAAATAAATAAATAAAGCAAAAAAGTGTTTTCAAATTTGAAAACTAATGGCACTAATAGAAAGTTTATAATTTTTCTAAAACTAAAAGCAAAAAGAATTAAAAAATAAAGCAAAAAACAACAAAAAATAAATAATGCAGAAAGCAAAACCAAAAAACTGGAAAAAAATAAAAATAGCAACAATAAGTATTTTGTTGTAAGTAGAAACAAAATAAAATAAATAAAGCAACAAAGAAAACAAAAAAACAAATAAAGTGCCACCTACTGGGCCGCCACGGCCTGAATACGACTAGAAACCCTATCATGGGCCATGATTCAGGCCCGCGGGAGGCCCAGTAGGCCCACAGGCACAGATTGCACGGTTAGGCCCGAAAGCCTGCAGTTGAGAGGAGCTCGAGAGGGTGGGCGCAGCAGCGCTTATAAACCACTCTCGAGCTCTCTCAACTAGCGAGGTGGGACTAAACTTTTCGGCGCGGGGCAGCACAAGGCCTTTGGTCCCGGTTGGTGGCACCAACCGGGACTAAAGGGGGTCGTGGTCCCGGTTGGTGCACCAACCGGGACTAATGCCCCCCTTTAGTCCCGGTTGGTGCCACCAACTGGGACCAAAGGCCGCCGCTTCCCGCCCTTTGGGCTGCTGAAAATTGGCCTTTGGTCCCGGTTGGTGGCACCAACCGGGACTAAAGGTGGTCATTAGTCCCGGGTCGTGGCACGAACCGGGACCAAAGCCTTTTCTATATAAGCAAAGACTTGGCGTTTTTTCAGATTTCATCGCCAGTTCCCCGCCCCGACGACGCCGCCAGGCTGCCCGAGCTCGCCCCGACGACGCCGTCAGGCTGCTCGTGCTCGCCTTCGCCGTCGCCCCACGCCCCTGCCCCGTGCTCGCCGTCGCCGTCGCCCCGCGCCCCTGCCCCGTGCTCGCCGTCGCCCTGCCCCTGCCCCGTCCCGCCCCCGCGCATCGGCGCCCTCGCCGCCCCCGCCGTCGCCTCGAGCTCCCCTGCTACGGGCTCGCCGTCGCCGCCCGCTCCTCGTCGCCGTCGCCCTGCCCCCCTGCCCCGTCCCGCCCCGCGCGCCGGCGCCCTCGCCTGCCCCCGCGCTGTGAGCCGCCGCCCGGCTCTTTTAATGTTTAAGCTCTTTTTTTATTTTTATGCTCTGTTTTTTTATGTTTTAATTTTTTGTTCATATGTGATGTATATGTGTATGTGGCTATAATGTATATGTGTATGTGAACAATGCAAAAGATAGTTTTTTAGAAAAATTAGGATTTTTTTCTGTTCATAGATTTTTTTGGTGATATTAATTATTGTAAATATGCAAATGTTTGTATATTCATATGAACAATGAATTAGGCAATACTACTTCATGTATTTTTAAGAAGGAAGAAGAAGAAAAAGAATGAGAGGAAAAAGGAAATAAGAAGAGGAAGAAAGGAGAAGAAGAGGGGAGAGGAAGAAGAGGAGAAATAAATAAGAAGAAGAAAAAAGAAGAAAAAGAAGAGGAGAAGAAGAAAGGAATAGAGGAGAAGAAGAAAAAATAGAAAAAAATTCTATTTTTCTTCTTCTCCTCTATTCTTTTCTTCTTCTCCTCTTTTTTTTCTTCTTCTTTTTCTTCTTCTTCTTCCTTCTTCCTTCTTCCTCTTTTCTTCCTTTTTCCTTATTTTCCTTTCTCGAGGGATAAGAAGAAAAAGAAGAGGAGAAGAAGAAAGAAAGGAATAGAGGAGAAAGAAGAAACTTTGACACGAGGGGGGGGTACCGATACCCCCTCCCCGATAACATTATTTTCCCATGTATATGTATGTTGCGTTGTTGTCGATATAACGAGGGTGTCGAGGATCACCAAGGGGTCGAGGGTCGGGAACTAGGGTAGAGGGTCTAGGGTCGTTAAGGGGTCAAGGGTCGAAGGTTTCAGGGTCGAGGGTCGTTAAGGGGTCAAGGGTCGAAGGTTTCAGGGTCGAGGGTTCCTATAGTGTCAAAGTATTGAAGAAATCCATGGCTTCATCATTAGCCGGAAGTAACCATGGCATGATGGTACGAAGTCCTCCAAAGTTATTCTGGAATGGAGTCCCGGATAGGATAATTTGCCTTTTTGTACGAATCTCAGCAAAGGCCTTTCAAATAATGATATTCGGAAGGTTCTTGCTGAACTTTGTACCAAAAAGCGAATTATCCTATCTGGGACTCCGTTCCAAAATAACTTTGGAGAGCTTCGTACCATCATGCACCTGTTACTTTCGCCTAATGATGAAGACATGGTTTTGTTGAATCCTTTGACACTAGGCAACCTCCCGACCCCTCGACGATCCTCGACCCCTTGACCCTCGACCGCTCGGCAATCCACGACCCTCTACCCTACCGCGGGCGTCGATGCCCACGTCACTTGTGGGACATAGATGTAGTGTTCAACGCCGACCCCCTCCCGATAGCTTCAACACGTGGGGGGGGTCGATATTACCCCCTCCTTGAAGCGTTCTCGAGGCCACCCCCTAACCCTTGAAGCGTTGTCGAGGCCACCCCAAACCCTAGAGAAGCAGCGTCGAGGCCACTAATATGATTCCTTATTGTGATTAGCTAGCTAGTTCTACGTTTGCCACTAATATATCCATATCTGTCATGTTTGAATAATAATTGCCATGTTGTAAATATTTGTAGAAACTATGGACACCCCCCGAGATGAAGCACAAGAAGCGTTATTGAGGGACATAATCGCACAAGGAAGTGATGCCGTCTCCTCGTTGATGTTTCTCAACGACAACGATGGTCTGGAAGGAGAGGGTGAAGAAGCAGCTGGCTATGATTTACATGGCTCCGATGACCCAATGCCGGTGCAAGAAGGAGAGGGTGAAGAAGTAGACCGTGAGGACGGCTCCGGTGATCACCAAACCGAGTCCGGCCAGGTATATATATTAGTTAAGCCTGTGCTGACTAGCTAATTGATGCATTCATTGTTTTGGTATGTACACATATTAATTAACTCTCGTCTTTGTTTTTTTAGCCCTCCGGATCGAGCACAACTTCGGTAAAGAGACGAGGCCCGAAGAAAAAGTTGAGCTCGGATGAAAAGTTTGAGATCATACAAATCGCGCGCGACGGCCAACTGATTGAACCCTACCGGACAAAGAAGGCATTTGTTGCTCAGTGCGGGGTTCTGGTTAGGGACAAGATCCCGATCAGCATCCAGCAATGGTATAAGCCTAAGAACGAAGACCCTGAGGTGTCTTATGTCAATGATATGTAGAAAAAGAATCTTTGGACTAAGCTGAAGTCAAATTTCACCTTACCGCCGGAGGATGATCTGGAGAAGCCAGTTATAGAGCCATTAATCAAGTCTTTTGCTCTGAAGAAGATGGCAGACCTATTCAGGAATTGGAAGAAAGACCTCAATAGGTATGTCAAAAAAATGAGACACCAGAATTCATGGGCAAATATGAGAAGATCAGAGATGACTGGCCCGCATTTGTGGCCCACAAGACATCGGAAAAGAGTAAAAAGATGTCGGCGACAAACAAGAGAAATGCTGAGAAGAAGAAGCTTCACCATTGCACGGGGTCAAGTGGCTACCTCGTAGCCCGGCCTAAGTGGGCCAAGGCTGAGAATGATCTTCTTGATAAAGGGATCGAACCAGAGACAATGAACTGGCCAGAACGTTGCCGGACTTGGTTCTTTGGGGCCGGCGGATCCTTGGACCCTATAACAGGGAAGTGCATTTGGACAGACGAACAATTGGACATACCAGTCAAGAGGCTTCAGCAATATATCGAAGCAGCGCAGCAAGGGACGTTCGTTCCAGACAGGGAGAAGGACGAGCTCACAATGGCCCTCGGCAATCCTGAGCACCCTGGACGGACACGAGGCACGCCAGGCTCCGTTTCGTGGAAGGCTGGATTTCCGGACGCAGGGGGTTACAAAACCCAGGAGAGGAGGAAGAAACTGGAGCAGAGCCAACTGCAGGCTGCACGAAAGGGTAATGGGGCTAGAGGAACGAGAAGCAGATCGCAGCAAACGACCTGCCGAAGCTTCCCCCGAAGCTACCCCGCCATCTCAGCGGAGAAGCAGCGTGGCTTCCACCGAGCTGCTTCAGCCAGAGCATGCCTTGACGGCTCCTGCCAGCTATCCCGTGGATGCTATCACGGATGCTGAAAATTGCCACCTTATGGCGCAATGGAGCAATTTGAAGGTCAAGGCGGCTGTTGGCTCTGTTTATCCTACTAAACCCGACTTAACTTTTCACCGCCGGCCAATTCCAGAAGGATATGCTTGGTGATGGTCGATGAAATAACGGAGGGATTTGAGGACCTCCGGCTTGACCACCCTACCGGTGAAGGGGAGTATCGACTGGGTTCTGCTCTGAAGACTCCATGCCTATGGCGAAAGGATCTCATCAACCTTCCGAACTGGACGCCTCCGCCTCCTCCTCCTCCTCCGGCGAGTCAGGGCACTCCGCCTCCTCCACCGCCTCCTCCGGCGAGTGACGATCAGGGCACTCGGCCGGCTCCTTCTCCGGCGCGTGGCGGCACTCCGCCTCCTTCTCCGCCTGCGCCGGCGCGCCCGAGCAGCCAGCCTCCTCCTTCTCCGCCTCATCAGCAAGGGCGGAAGAGACCCGCCGCCGCTCCGGCTGCTCCGGCGCGTCATAGTCCTTCTCCTCCGCCTCGTAAGCAAGGAAAGAAGACATCCGCTCCGTCTACTCTGCCGGCGTCTAGCAGTACAGCCAAAGGCGGGAGGAGATACAGATTGGGTCCTTCTCTGAAGACTCCAGAGAAGTTACCGTACGAGAGGAGCGAGGAGGAAAACGTGAAGATCGCGCAGACCGAAGTGGATGACTGGTTTCAAGGGTTGAAAGTAAAGAGAAATCCACCTCCGGAGGAGAAGGTAGATCCGGTGAAAGCAAAGCGCACTCTGGCTGCCCTGACAAAACCACCCAAGTCTCCGCCGAAAGGCAACTATGAGCGCATTATTGGAAAGGCATTTGCCGAAGCGGAGAGGTCGGGAAGTACTAAAAGTGATCAAAGGATGAAAGAACGACGAGCTGGGAAACAAATTGCCCAGCTCGGCGAACAAGCGAAGCAATCGTGCCCCCCGCTTAAGGTGCCTGCTAGCGACATCGTCGATCCGAGGATGGTGCCCGGTTATGGCAATCCTGCAGATTACCTGCCCGACGATGTACATTATGATATCTTGGAGGTGCAGATACAAAGATACGAGTACGGGAAGCCTCTCGTCAAAGATGAAAGTTCTCTATCAACGATGATGCGAAGATTGCATGGTTGGTACATGAAAACCTGCAAAGAGTCTGAGGGGAGGAGTACTTTGTATGTGAGAGTTAAAAAGGAGCATGACCTCCTTGGAATTGAACTGTTGCCTATTCCATTTGAGGAGTTCTATCAGTTTTTCAATCAATTGGCCATCGATAAAGCAATGGTCACCTCCTACTGTCTGTAAGTAGTACTACTTCTGTCATTAAGTCTCTCTATATAACTCAGCCCTTTCATTGCATGTATTTATAATTATCCTCACTATATTATGCAGATTGAAGATCGCCGAATTGAAGAAAAGACAAATGGGAGATATTGGGTTCATTAACACGTATCTCATAGATGCAACTGAGGTTCAATATCATGCCCAAGAAACCGAGGCCAACTTGCTACGATCGTTGGAAATAAATGACCACAAAGATATAATACGCTTTCCTTACAACTTCAAGTGAGTGTTACTGTCTTGTGGCATATTCGGTTTCCTTATTAGTCCAGGTTATAGTAATGTAATATTGATGAGTTATGCATGTGTGCGCAGCTACCACTATATTCTCCTAGAGATTAAGCTTGAGAAGGGAGTAGTAACTGTCTTAGACTCCAAGCGAAAAGATCCCAAGGAGTATGCGGACATGACTGAAATGCTCGAGAAGTAAGTTAAATCGATCATTATCCACCATATCAGCAACTTTGTTCATTTCTGATATCAAGTAATTGTTTTCTTTGTATGGCAGGGCTTGAAGAAAATTCACCAAAAAAAGCTCCGGAACCTACCGAAGAAGCTGCAATTTAGGCACCCGAAAGTAAGTACTATATAGTAGCATATTCCAGGCATCTCCTAGTGATTCAAGCGCTAGTTTCATCAATACCATTTAGCATGCTTGATAATTATCAGTTTGATTGACCTCTATTTCTTGTAAAGTGGTTGTGGCAGGAACAAGGGAATGATTTCTGTGGATACTACATTTGCGAGTCCATCCGCCACACGACCTGTGAGCGGGGCTACTCCGACAAACAATATGAAGTGCGTAAATAAAAATATTCACAATTTTATTTTATTACCATCATTTGTGTTGAGTTTCATTCATTCATATATATATATATATATATATATATATATATATATATATATATATATATATATATATATATATATATATATATATATATATTGACCCCTTCTTAAAATTAGATGTTTCGTATGCGGGATGAACTCCTAGCACCAGATCGCATGCGAGCAATTCAAGAGAAATTGGCGGCATTCTTTCTTGACCACGTGATCGCTGAAGACGGAGAATACTATGTGGACCACGCGTCCGTATTTTAGGAGATTATATATTTGTAAAAGATAATTATTGTATATATGTAGCCGATAGTGTCGGATAGATATACGAGAACTTGTTGTTCGACCAATCTCTCGGAGAAGGAGAGGTGGTCGATATCACTTCTCTCTGTATGCATATATGTTCATGACGATCTTCTGTTTGCTTACTAGCTAGCTAGCGTGTCTAGCTAGTCCTCTCTATACGTATGTATGGTACGTAGTGTCGACCAAGCACGGACAAAAGAGAGGACACTTCTCTCTATTAATTAGCTAGCTATAGCACAATATATGAAACACCTAAATTAACCCCCAAAAACCCCCCAACCCCCCCCCCTTCAAAAAAAAACAAAAACCCCAGCCACAGAAATGCTGACGCGTGGATGCCTATTGGTCCCGGTTGGTGCCACCAACCGGGACCAAAGGCCCTCCTGCCTGGGCTCAGCGGACAGGCCACGTGGAGGCCCATCTGTCCCGGTTCTGGATTGAACCGGGACTAAAGGGTCAGGGCATTAGTACCGACCCTTTAGTCCCGGTTCATGAACCGGGACTAAAGGCCCTCACCAACCGGGACTGTAGGCCCTTTTTCTACTAGTGCCAAACCCTGAGGATCTCAATGGGGACGACGCAGCGGGAGCCGTCGCTGTACCTGATCCGGAGCTTGCGGGGGATTTCTCGAGGGTGCTCCATGTTAAGGACGACGAAGACAGTGGCGAGGTCGGGCGCCGCGAAGCAGGCACGGTCGACCTCCAGCACACCCCCGAAGTGGCAGCAGTTGCCGCGGATCTCCTCCTCCGTCCGCTCCTCCACGGGGTAGCGATGCAGGGCGACGTGGGTGAGGCACTCCATCAGGGTGAAGTTGACGTTGGGCGTCTCCCCCTCGCGCACCAACTTAACCGTCACGCCGCCGGCCACCTTGAACGGCTGCCTGCGCATGGCCACCTCCCGGTCCTCCGGCGTGCGGAAGCACACCACCATGTCACCGAAGCAGCTCGGCGTTTGGAGCTCCAAGTCCTGACACAGGCCCGGGGCCAGGTTGCGGAAGACGGCGCGGAAGAAGGCCTCCGGGTTCGCGCAGCCCGACGCCGTGTCCGGGCTAATGTAGGCGACTAGGCGTACGTGTGGCGCCGTGCGAAGTACAACATCTCCGGATCCGGAGCGGAGACGTTCATGGCGTCTTGGGGTGGGTGAGGATGTGGGCCTGCTCTGCTGTGTTGTGCGTCGGTGGCGCATGTGTGCAAGCTTCGGGGTCGCCGGTCATGTTGGTGGTGAAGGCGTGAGTCTGCAATCTTCTGTGGCTCCCTGCAGAGTTGCTCCGCCGACTGCTGACCGGTGTTACGGTGCCCTGCGCTTGGGCGAAGGGAGATAGTGGTCTCCCTGCACCTGCAGCAGCGGGTGTGGTGAGTTGTGGTCTCTCCACCGTCGCGGCTCGGTCGACTCTGCAGCATGGCATGTGCTCTTTCTGTGGCTGTGTGTTCCTTGCTTTGCATCGCCCGGTCTGTCCTCGTTGTTTTCTTCAGATGCCAATCCAATCTGCGAGGAGTCTCCCTTTGGCTTGATCAAGATGCTTCATTTGTTAGCGGGTGTAATTGTTCCCTCTGCTCTGTTGTAGTAGTGCCGATTGATCCTTGCTTGTAATTTTTCAGCTTGCTCTCAAGCTAGGTTGTTTTCTTTCACAACACCATTGTACCCTAGCCGGTTGATGACTTCATTAGTTTGAAGTCGTGCTGATGGCCTTTTCTCTAAAAAAACACGTCGGCGAAGTCCGGTCAGCCGTCAAAAGGGATCTCCCATGCAGTCACCGGCGGGGAGGCGTCGGTAGGCATCATCGTTGTCTTTGGCGATGGAGAAATCAACGGAAGGTCAGAATACATAGGGTGCATGAGTCGAAAATGCTAAACCTACAAAGAGCCTACGTAAGTCTACGAAACATGCCAAACTAATCTAAACATCCCCCCCCCCCCCCGATTTTCAGGGGGATGAGCCCCAGCCTCCTCTAACAACCAATCCTAATGTCCCACGATGGCTATTACGTAAATGTACATAGCTTCCTTACGTAAGTCTAGCATTACTCATGCATGAAAGTCATCAAGGTTTGAAATATCAGTCAACCCACATTTCTTCGGGAATAACACACTGCATTGTGCTCAATTATTTTCATAGGACCGTACATTTAAAACCAAATTCGGAATATTTAATCTCATAAATCATGCCTAGTCGTAGATATCCAGTTTGAAAACTAGAACTAATTCCATTCACCAGCATGAATTCAGAGGCCACTCTTCTCCCAAACACAGTAGTTGTTGCCTTTAGCCGCAATCTTGAAACCCGAGGGGATCACGTTGTTGCCAATATTGTATCTTGACCCGATCTTGGTTATAACCTTGCCCCCAATCTTGGCAACATAGAGATCGCCCTCGGCCTTGAGGATATCCAGTGTGCTACCCGGATGGATCCCGTTCCTTGACCTGACCCTAGCCAGTGCGGTGATCTCCTGCTTCAGCTTCCAGTCGAACACATGGTCGTAGAACTGCGCGCGCAAAACCAAGTAGCTGTGAGTTCATATCAATAACATTCGATGTGCAATTTGATGTGAAATGTTATGGTGAAGTTGTGCAGTGTGCTACTTACGAGGCATGGTATGCCTGGGTGTGTGAGGATGTAGGCGTAGCCCTGCATGACCTTGTCTGAGGGGAATGGCCACAACCTCTGTGTCGACCCAGTGTCATGGTTGTCGATGAACGTGACGGTTCTCTCCGGCATCCACCCAATCGGACCGGGCGCCTTGCCGTCGCTGCCGCGCATCCTCCCCAGGTTGCCCTGCACGGCCTCCTGGAGAACGCCCTTGGTGGGGAAGTCAAACGCCGTGGCCGGCCCGCTGACGCCATGCACCCAGTTCGCGAGCAGCTGTCGGTCCCTATCGTAGAGCTCACCAACCACGAAAGACGGCTTGCTGTTGTCGACATAGATCTTGGCCATGGCCGCAGAGTATCCCTTGGCAAAGTCGAGGCGCCATCCGACGAAGCCGAGGTCAGTTTTGAGCCAGTTGAGCCAGGCGGAGAGCTCCCTCTGCACCCGCGGGTTGAGATGGTCGATGTCGGGCGCGGCATCGAAGCCGCCGCCGGTGTCCCTGTGGCCGCGGCCGTTGGAGTACTTGGTGTCGTCGCTGCAGATCTCGTCGGGGCCCCAGTCGAGGCGGTTGTCGGACGTTCCTCCCTCGAAGATGCAGTAGACGCCGCGGCCGTCCTTCTTGTCGGCGCAACGGTGGTTGATGACGATGTCGGCGACGCACGAGATGTTCTTGCTGCGGAATGCTTGGATCAGCGACTTGAGGTCGGCCCCGCTGCCGTACTTGGAGTTGAGGTTGTAGAGCTGCCCCGGCAGATAACCCTCCGGCGACACGGACTGCGACGGCGGGGGGAGCCAGACGTGGGTGGCGCCGGTGCTGGCGATGTCCTCCACCTTCCCTTGCATGAACTTGTACCACCCGCCTTGTGTCTTCCATGATTCCCAATTAAACCCCTGGCCAACAAAACACCAAAGCACACACCAACATATGTAATCAAATGTCCTTGCTTGGCTGGAAGGTCAAGAATGAAATGTTTGTAGAGCAAATGGAACTTGAAGACACATTTTCTCACCTGGAAAAGAATTTGAGCCTGTGCTAAGCTGGAGGCGAGACAAAGCACAACAACAAGAAGGCCACAGAGAGTGGCAGAGTGCTTGGCCATAGCTCCAGTCTCTGCAGCGCAGCTCGCCTCTGCTTCCTATGAAATCGGGACTCCTGGACCGACGGCTGCTCCTTGGTTGGCAATGCCTGAGCTCGCTTGTATTTATAGGTACTTGGAGCTCGGAGATAAGTAGGTACCTCAGTAAAAACTATCAATTCTCCTTAATTTTTCTCCAAAGATATCCGCATGGATAAGGACCGCTGGCTTCTGAGATAAAATGGATAAGGAACTAGAGTTTTGTATATTAATTACTGCCGTTTAATTACTCTCCATGTATATCTGCACTAGACAAGCACTCTGCTCATAGTTTTAAAAACCGGACCAGAAAAAACCGAACCGGCGATTCCCATGGTTCTTTAAGCCTGGTGGACCGTTTGAGTAATCGAACCAGGAAAACCCGGTCGAATCAGACAGTTTTTGAAAAAACGTGAACCGGACGGTTGACATAAAACCGAACAGTTTGATGTTGATTCTAGAAAAACCTATTGATTGACTTGTTTTGTGCATACAAGCTGAGGGTAGAGTCGATAAAGAAAAAAAATCATTTTATAGGGTTTCAGCCCATTAGGAGCTTTCTCTCTGGATTTTGTTCACAGGGACAAACCCATCGGGCGCCACCGCCTCTTGCGCAGCCACCCTTGCTCGGCGCGGTGGCACGGTGACCCGGCCTCCCCCTCGCCGCTCCAGCTCTGCACAACAGCAACAACACACCCTTTTCTTATCATGTATATGAATATAATTAACATGTAGGTACTGGTTGTGATTACACATAATTTTTCTATTAATTGATGTATTTGTTGATAATATATATTATTTTGTTGCTTAAAAAATTGATAATCGTACCGGTGAACCGGCACTCAAACCGGGAAAAACCTGAACCGACCGTCTTGGCGGTTCGATTACCGTTTCGAAACTATGACTCTGCTGGTAGTTAGTACTCCCTCCATTCCAAAATATAGTGCGCCCACGCTTCCCGAGGTCCAACTTTGACCATAAATTTAACCAACGAGACCAACTGCGGCGGGAGAAAAAAGTATATAATTGAAAACTTCTTTTGAATACGAATTCACTGATATAATTTTTGCTCCCGCCGCAATCGGTCCTGGTAGTTAAATTTGCGGTCAAAGTTGAAGCACGAGGATAGAGGAAGCACTACATTGTGGAATGGAGGGAGTACCGAATACACTCGGTCAATTACGTGTGCGGAACTTTTGGCTCAGAAAGGAGATCGATGACATGCACCTACAGAACGGAAAACCTGTTTGGCTTCAAGAAGTTAGAAAACGATGACATCTCCAAGAATTCACATCTTTTTTATATAGTAGAAGTTAGCAAACGCAAAGATTAAAATAAACATGTTAGCATGAAATGCTATAGAAAAACACACAAAACACTGAGGCCGTGCTTGGAATGGATGTATTATAATACGGAGGTGTTAATTTACAAGTGTAACTTACCGGTCGTTGTGCAAACTCCAGCCGAAAGTGAAACGACGGAGTGAGGTGTGTATTTTTTACAAGTGTATTTGAAAGAGAAACGGTGATCCAAACAGGGCCTGACATCTTTTAAGTGGTGCATCATGGTGCATATATATCAAACTTCTCAAATGAAAAACATGATCATTTTTATTGATTGATATGAGAAGTGCCTGATCTTGTACTCCCTCCGTCCCAAAATAACTGTCTCAACTTTGTACTAGCTCTAGTACAAAATTGTACTAAGCTTAAGACATTTATTTTGGACGGAGAGAGTATTAATTAAGATGCGTGCTTGGGTGAGCGGCTGCTAGAACTCTCATTATGTACCTTTTACTCTGTGTATTAGATTTTTAAAAAATTAAACTTTCTAAAGTTTGACCAAAATTATATCGAAAAATATCAACATCTACAATACCAGGGGCTTTTTAATATATATAAAGTACTCACACTCGTGCGTCCTCAAGGACAAAAGCATCTACAATACCAAAAAATATAATATGAAAATATATTTCATGATGGATCTGATGATATAGATTTTGCATTGTGAATGTTCATATTTTTTTTGTGCAAACTTGGTCAAACTTCGAAGAGTTTGAATTCAAACAATCCTAATACGCAGAGTAAAAGGAAATGTACTTGCAAAAAAAAAGTAAAAGGAAATGTAGGGAGTGCACTTTATAGTTTTTATTTATACAAAGTCCATATTTTTTATTAACATACAAATTATGAAGACCACAGTTGCACAGTTATTATACGTGCAGCTATAATGTTTCATTCGCTCAGCACAAATCACTCGCTCCCTCTTTAACGGTCGACACAAATCATTTATTTACTGAAAAAAGTGATGCTTCCGTAGATGGAGAAAATGTTTCCGTACTTCCGTGACGAAAAGAATGCATCTTCAGAAATGACGCCAAATCATTTGATAGACAGTGGTCCCATCGTCAAATCATGGTCCGATGGGATTGACAGCAAGCTAGCAGTATTCACCCAACTATGTCAATGCGTGATTTCTGAGAACTGCAACACTGTATGGTGATGTAGATGGTTACATTGCGAAGTTGATCTTACTTATTATTATTCACTGCGTCCGAAAATAAGTGTCCTTGATTTTGTATAACTTTATGACACTTATTTTGAAACTGTGGGAGTACTTGCTTTTGTTGCTAGGTGCCTCCCAGGGAGGGACGGAGCTAGGATTTCGACCTAGGGGGCGCGAGGTTTCACACAAAGTCTCATACGCAACGGCTATGTTGTAAAGGAAATAGGCCCTGGTCTAATGGAGATGCCATGGTGTCAAGAAACTTGATAGAAAATTGATAAATGACAAAACAAATTCACAACACTAGAAACACCGGATAATCTTATGAAATAATAATTTGTAATAATGCAATGTGGGTAAATAATATATTACCTAATCTCATTATTTATTGGAATTGGTGAGATGGACCTCACTGACTCAACACAGTCCCAAAATCAGAATCGAAAAAATATGAACCGATTCTGCTCTCTTCTTCATGTTTACACAAGCACAAGTAGGAATGTTATAGTTGATTCTAAATCTGTCTGATTATACTTCTATAATTTTTAAAGCAAATAACTAATCTGATTTGAGAATCAATTACCTTTTCCCCTTGTGGTTGCTGTTCATCCATGCGTTCGCTCTGCTGTGAACCGGCGACAAGTGTGTGGACCGACAGTTGTATCCCGGCGATCCCTTCCCTTCTCCGCTTCTCTCGATGGTGGCCCGATCAGGCGTCAGTTTCAATAGCAGCGGCGACTTCGAGAGATTAGCGATATGGGAGTGCGTCATCAGGTCGTGGCTGCGTGCTGCAATTAACAGGCCACTTTCCCTTCCACGACGACCTGTTAGGCAATATTCTTTTATGATGAATTTCTTGATTTTAGCATGCAATGGGATGTACATGGGCTGAAGTTTTCACGTTAATGAGAAAGGCGTGAGGAAGGGGTGGTGGTGGGGGGGTGGGGGGGGCGATGGCAGCGCGGGACAAGCGGCAAGCCAAAAAATTAGCGATTAACTGATCGCTATCAAGGGACGAGATGGTCGTTAGTGGGACCCTCCCCCCCCCCCCTCGCCCCCTTAGATTTTTTCCTACTCCCAGGTCGCTCCCAAGCGACTCCGGAGGCACCACTGCCGCCACCCAACAAGTCAATCCTAGCCACCAAATCCCCCTGCCGCTCCTAGAGGAGGCAGACTCTCGGCAGACTGTGACGGCAGGTCCGTCCTCGATACTTCCTCTCTCCCCGAATCTAGCCTCTTCTCCAACCACCACCCCTCATCCGTCCATCAGCCGTCGGCCAGGTCCCAGCGTTGGGATGCTCCAGCGACTCTGCACCGGTGTTTCGAGGCTTTCCTCGAACGTGGTGTCAGATTCAATGCCTAGTTGTCTGCTTTGCATGCCGGCCTCAGGCTTGGACGTGGCACAACAAGAGACGACTTCTCTGCTTCTTGTGTGCATCTTCTCCACTTATTGCGTGCATCTACAGACGCAACAGTGGATGGTTGGGTGATGCGGGGGACCTCCCTGTGTGGGCTGGTCTCTAGCCAGATTCGATCGGATTTGGCGTCGGGACCTGAAGGAAATATGCCCTAGAGGCAATAATAAAGTTATTATTTATTTCCTTATATCATGATAAATGTTTATTATTCATGCTAGAATTGTATTAACCGGAAACATAATACATGTGTGAATACATAGACAAACAGAGTGTCACTAGTATGCCTCTACTTGACTAGCTTGTTGATCAAAGATGGTTATGTTTCCTAACCATAGACATGTGTTGTCATTTGATTAACAGGGTCACATCATTAGGAGAATGATGTGATTGAGATGACTCATTCCGTTAGCTTAGCACATGATCGTTTAGTATATTGCTATTGCTTTCTTCATGACTTATACATGTTCCTATGACTATGAGATTATGCAACTCCCGTTTACCGGAGGAACACTTTGTGTGCTACCAAACGTCACAACGTAACTGGGTGATTATGAAGGAGCTCTACAGGTGCCTCCAAAGGTACATGTTGGGTTGGCGTATTTCGAGATTAGGATTTGTCACTCCGATTGTCGGAGAGGTATCTCTGGGCCCTCTCGGTAATGCACATCACTTAAGCCTTGCAAGCATTGCAACTAATGACTTAGTTGTGAGATGATGTATTACGGAACGAGTAAAGAGATTTGCCGGTAACAAGATTGAACTAGGTATTGAGATACCGACGATCGAATCTCGGGCAAGTAACATACCGATGACAAAGGGAACAACGTATGTTGTTATGCGGTCTGACCGATAAAGATCTTCGTAGAATATGTGGGAGCCAATATGAGCATCCAGGTTCCGCTATTGGTTATTGACCGGAGACGTGTCTCGGTCATGTCTACATTGTTCTCGAACCCGTAGGGTCCGCACGCTTAAAGTTACGATGACAGTTTCATTATGAGTTTATATGTTTTGATGTACCGAAGGTTGTTCGGAGTCCCGGATGTGATCACGGACATGACGAGGAGTCTCGAAATGGTCGAGACATGAAGATTGATATATTGGAAGCCTATGTTTGGACATCGGAAGTGTTCCGGGTGAAATCGGCATTTTACCGGAGTACCGGGAGGTTACCGGAACCCCCCGGTAACTTAATGGGCCTTAATGGGCCTAGTGGAGGAAGAGGAGAGGAGGCCAAGGGGCAGCCGCGCGCCCCTCCCCCCCCAAGTCCGAATTGGACAAGGAGGGGGGCGGCGCCCCCCCCCTTTCCTTTCCCCTCTCTCTCTCCTTCCCCCCCCAAGTCCTAGTCCAACATGGAAAAGGGGGGAGTCCTACTCCCGGTGGGAGTAGGACTCCTCCTGGCGCACCCTCCTCCTGGCCGGCCGCACCCCCCCCCTTGCTCCTTTATATACGGGGGCAAGGGGGGCACCCTAGAGACACAACAATTGATCCTTGAGATCTCTTAGCCGTGTGCGGTGCCACCCTCCACCATAGTCCTCGATAATATTGTAGCGGTGCTTAGGCGAAGCCCTGCGACGGTAGAACATCAAGATCGTCACCACGCCGTCGTGCTGACGGAACTCTTCCCCGACACTTTGCTGGATCAGAGTCCGGGGATCATCATCGAGCTGAACGTGTGCTAGAACTCGGAGGTGCCGTAGTTTCAGTGCTTGATCGGTCGGGTCGTGAAGACGTACGACTACATCAACCGCGTTGTTATAACGCTTCCGCTTTCGGTCTACGAGGGTACGTGGACACACTCTCCCCTCTCATTGCTATGCATCACCATGATCTTGCGTGTGCGTAGGAATTTTTGAAATTACTACGTTCCCCAATAGTGGCATCCGAGCCTAGTTTTATGCGTAGGTGTCATATGCACGAGTAGAACACAAGTGAGTTGTGGGCGATATAAGTCATTCTGCTTACCAGCATGTCATACTTTGGTTCAGCGGTATTGTGAGATGAAGCGGCCCGGACCGACATTACGCGTACGCTTACGCGAGACTGGTTTCACCGCCACGAGCACTAGTTGCTTAAAGGTGACCGGCGGGTGTCTGTCTCTCTCACTTTAGTTGAACCGAGTGTGGCTACGCCCGGTCCTTGCGAAGGTTAAAACAGCACCAACTTGACAAACTATCGTTGTGGTTTTGATGCGTAGGTAAGAACGGTTCTTGCTCAGCCCGTAGCAGCCACGTAAAATTTGCAACAACAAAGTAGAGGACGTCTAACTTGTTTTTGCAGGGCATGTTGTGATGTGATATGGTCAAGACATGATGCTAAATTTTATTGTATGAGATGATCATGTTTTGTAACCGAGTTATCGGCAACTGGCAGGAGCCATATGGTTGTCGCTTTATTGTATGCAATGCAATCGCCCTGTAATGCTTTACTTTATCACTAAGCGGTAGCGATAGTCGTAGAAGCATAAGATTGGCGAGACAACAACGATGCTACGATGGAGATCAAGGTGTCGCGCCGGGACAATGGTGATCATGACGGTGCTTCGAAGATGGAGATCACAAGCACAAGATGATGATGGCCATATCATATCACTTATATTGATTGCATGTGATGTTTATCTTTTATGCATCTTATCTTGCTTTGATTGACGGTAGCATTATAAGATGATCCCTCACTAAATTATCATAGTACAAGTGTTCTCCCTGAGTATGCACCGTTGTGAAAGTTCTTCGTGCTGAGACACCACATGATGATCGGGTCTGATAGGCTCTACGTTCAAATACAACGGGTGCAAAACAGTTGCACACGCGGAATACTCAGGTTAAACTTGACGAGCCTAGCATATAACAGATATGGCCTCGGAACACGGAGACCGAAAGGTCGAGCGTGAATCATATAGTAGATATGATCAACATATTGATGTTCACCGTTGAAACTACTCCATCTCACATGATGATCGGACATGATGTAGTTGATATGGATCACGTAATCACTTAGAGGATTAGAGGGATGTCTATCTAAGTGGGAGTTCTTTAGTAATATGATTAATTGAACTTAAATTTATCATGAACTTAGTACCTGATAGTATCTTGCTTGTCTATGTTAATTGTAGATAGATGGCCCGTGCTGTTGTTCCGTTGAATTTTAATGCGTTCCTTGAGAAAGCAAAGTTGAAAGATGATGGTAGCAATTACACGGACTGGGTCCGTAACTTGAGGATTATCCTCATTGCTGCACAGAAGAATTACGTCCTGGAAGCACCGCTGGGTGCCAGGCCTGCTGCTGGAGCAACACCAGATGTTATGAACGTCTGGCAGAGCAAAGCTGATGACTACTCTATAGTTCAGTGTGCCATGCTTTACGGCTTAGAACCGGGTCTTCAACGACGTTTTGAACGTCATGGAGCATATGAGATGTTCCAGGAGTTGAAGTTAATATTTCAAGCAAATGCCCGGATTGAGAGATATGAAGTCTCCAATAAGTTCTACAGCTGCAAGATGGAGGAGAACAGTTCTGTCAGTGAGCATATACTCAAAATGTCTGGGTATAATAATCACTTGATTCAACTGGGAGTTAATCTTCCGGATGATAGCGTCATTGACAGAATTCTCCAATCACTGCCACCAAGCTACAAGAGCTTTGTGATGAACTATAATATGCAAGGGATGGAAAAGACTATTCCCGAGCTCTTCGCGATGCTAAAAGCTGCGGAGGTAGAAATCAAGAAGGAGCATCAAGTGTTGATGGTTAACAAGACCACTAGTTTCAAGAAAAAGGGCAAAGGGAAGAAGAAGGGAAACTTCAAGAAGAACAGCAAACAAGTTGCTGCTCAGGAGAAGAAACCCAAGTCTGGACCTAAGCCTGAAACTGAGTGCTTCTACTGCAAGCAGACTGGTCACTGGAAGCGGAACTGCCCCAAGTATTTGGCGGATAAGAAGGATGGCAAGGTGAACAAAGGTATATGTGATATACATGTTATTGATGTGTACCTTACTAATGCTCGCAGTAGCACCTGGGTATTTGATACTGGTTCTGTTGCTAATATTTGCAACTCGAAACAGGGACTACGGATTAAGCGAAGATTAGCTAAGGACGAGGTGACGATGCGCGTGGGAAATGGTTCCAAAGTCGATGTGATCGCGGTCGGCACGCTACCTCTACATCTACCTTCGGGATTAGTTTTAGACCTAAATAATTGTTATTTGGTGCCAGCGTTGAGCATGAACATTATATCTGGATCTTGTTTGATGCGAGACGGTTATTCATTTAAATCAGAGAATAATGGTTGTTCTATTTATATGAGTAATATCTTTTATGGTCATGCACCCTTGAAGAGTGGTCTATTTTTATTGAATCTCGATAGTAGTGATACACATATTCATAATGTTGAAGCCAAAAGATGCAGAGTTGATAATGATAGTGCAACTTATTTGTGGCACTGCCGTTTAGGTCATATCGGTGTAAAGCGCATGAAGAAACTCCATACTGATGGACTTTTGGAACCACTTGATTATGAATCACTTGGTACTTGCGAACCGTGCCTCATGGGCAAGATGACTAAAACACCGTTCTCCGGTACTATGGAGAGAGCAACTGATTTATTGGAGATCATACATACAGATGTATGTGGTCCGATGAATGTTGAGGCTCGTGGCGGATATCGTTATTTTCTCACCTTCACAGATGATTTGAGCAGATATGGGTATATCTACTTAATGAAGCATAAGTCTGAAACATTTGAAAAGTTCAAAGAATTTCAGAGTGAAGTTGAAAATCATCGTAACAAGAAAATAAAGTTTCTACGATCTGATCGTGGAGGAGAATATTTGAGTTACGAGTTTGGTCTACATTTGAAACAATGCGGAATAGTTTCGCAACTAACGCCACCCGGAACACCACAGCGTAATGGTGTGTCCGAACGTCGTAATCGTACTTTACTAGATATGGTGCGATCTATGATGTCTCTTACAGATTTACCGCTGTCATTTTGGGGTTATGCTTTAGAGACGGCCGCATTCACGTTAAATAGGGCACCATCAAAATCCGTTGAGACGACGCCTTATGAACTGTGGTTTGGCAAGAAACCAAAGTTGTCGTTTCTGAAAGTTTGGGGCTGCGATGCTTATGTGAAAAAGCTTCAACCTGATAAGCTCGAACCCAAATCGGAGAAATGTGTCTTCATAGGATACCCAAAGGAGACTGTTGGGTACACCTTCTATCACAGATCCGAAGGCAAGACGTTTGTCGCTAAATTCGGAAACTTTCTGGAGAAGGAGTTTCTCTCGAAAGAAGTGAGTGGGAGGAAAGTAGAACTTGATGAGGTAACTGTACCTGCTCCCTTATTGGAAAGTAGTATATCGCAGAAACAGGTTTCTGTGACACCTACACCAATTAGTGAGGAAGATAATGATGATGATCATGAAACTTCAGATCAAGTTGTTACTGAACCTCGTAGATCAACCAGAGTAAGATACGCACCAGAGTGGTACGGTAATCCTGTTCTGGAAGTCATGTTACTAGACCATGATGAACCTACGAACTATGAAGAAGCGATGGTGAGCCCAGATTCCGCAAAATGGCTTGAGGCCATGAAATCTGAGATGGGATCCATGTATGAGAACAAAGTGTGGACTTTGGTTGACTTGCCCGATGATCGGCAAGCAATTGAAAATAAATGGATCTTCAAGAAGAAGACTGACGCTGGCGGTAATGTTACTATCTACAAAGCTCGACTTGCTGCGAAGGTTTTTGACAAGTTCAAGGGGTTGACTACGATGAGACCTTCTCACCCGTAGCGATGCTTAAGTCTGTCCGAATCATGTTAGCAATTGCCGCATTTTATGATTATGAAATATGGCAGATGGATGTCAAAACTGCATTCCTGAATGGTTTTCTGGAAGAAGAGTTGTATATGATGCAACCGGAAGGTTTTGTCGATCCAAAGGGAGCTAACAAAGTGTGCAAGCTCCAGCGATCCATTTATGGACTGGTGCAAGCCTCTCGGAGTTGGAATAAACGCTTTGATAGTGTGATCAAAGCATTTGGTTTTATACAGACTTTTGGAGAAGCCTGTATTTACAAGAAAGTGAGTGGGAGCTCTGTAGCATTTCTGATACTATATGTAGATGACATATTGCTGATCGGAAATGATATAGAATTTCTGGATAGCATAAAAGGATACTTGAATAAGAGTTTTTCAATGAAAGACCTCGGTGAAGCTGCTTACATATTGGGCATTAAGATCTATAGAGATAGATCAAGGCGCTTAATTGGACTTTCACAAAGCACATACCTTGACAAAGTTTTGAAGAAGTTCAAAATGGATCAAGCAAAGAAAGGGTTCTTGCCTGTGTTACAAGGTGTGAAGTTGAGTAAGACTCAATGCCCGACCACTGCAGAAGATAGAGAAAAGATGAAAGAAGTTCCCTATGCTTCAGCCATAGGATCTATCATGTATGCAATGCTGTGTACCAGACCTGATGTGTGCCTTGCTATAAGTTTAGCAGGGAGGTACCAAAGTAATCCAGGAGTGGATCACTGGACAGCGGTCAAGAACATCCTGAAATACCTGAAAAGGACTAAGGATATGTTTCTCGTTTATGGAGGTGACAAAGAGCTCATCGTAAATGGTTACGTTGATGCAAGCTTTGACACTGATCCGGACGATTCTAAATCGCAAACCGGATACGTGTTTACATTGAACGGTGGAGCTGTCAGTTGGTGCAGTTCTAAACAAAGCGTTGTGGCGGGATCTACATGTGAAGCGGAGTACATAGCTGCTTCGGAAGCAGCAAACGAAGGAGTCTGGATGAACGAGTTCTATCCGATCTATGTGTCATACCTAGTGCATCGGGTCCAATGAAAATCTTTTGTGACAATACTGGTGCAATTGCTTTGGCGAAGGAATCCAGATTTCACAAAAGAACCAAGCACATCAAGAGACACTTCAATTCCATTCGGGATTTAGTCCAAGTGGGAGACATAGAAATTTGCAAGATACATACGGATCTGAATGTAGCAGACCCGTTGACTAAGCCTCTTCCATGAGCAAAACATGATCAGCACCAAGGCTCCATGGGTGTTAGAATCATTACAGTGTAATCTAGATTATTGACTCTAGTGCAAGTGGAAGACTGAAGGAAATATGCCCTAGAGGCAATAATAAAGTTATTATTTATTTCCTTATATCATGATAAATGTTTATTATTCATGCTAGAATTGTATTAACCGAAAACATAATACATGTGTGAATACATAGACAAACAGAGTGTCACTGGTATGCCTCTACTTGACTAGCTTGTTGCTCAAAGATGGTTATGTTTCCTAACCATAGACATGTGTTGTCATTTGATTAACATCATTAGGAGAATGATGTGATTGACATGACCCATTCCATTAGCTTAGCACACGATCGTTTAGTATATTGCTATTGCTTTCTTCATGACTTATACATGTTCCTATGACTATGAGATTATGCAACTCCCGTTTACCGGAGGAACACTTTGTGTGCTACCAAACGTCACAACGTAATTGGGTGATTATAAAGGAGCTCTACATGTGTCTCCAAAGGTACATGTTGGGCTGGCGTATTTCGAGATTAGGATTTGTCACTCCGATTGTCGGAGAGGTATCTCTGGGCCCTCTCGGTAATGCACATCACTTAAGCCTTGCAAGCATTTCAACTAATGAGTTAGTTGTGAGATGATGTATTACGGAACGAGTAAAGAGACTTGCCAGTAACAAGATTGAATTAGTTATTGAGATACCGACGATCGAATCTCGGGCAAGTAACATACCGATGACAAAGGGAACAACGTATGTTGTTATGCGGTCTGAATGATAAAGATCTTCGTAGAATATGTGGGAGCCAATATGAGCATCCAGGTTCCGCTATTGGTTATTGACCGGAGACGTGTCTCGGTCATGTCTACATTGTTCTCGAACCCGTAGGGTCCGCACGCTTAAAGTTACGATAACAGTTTCATTATGAGTTTATATGTTTTGATGTACCGAAGGTTGTTCGGAGTCCCGGATGTGATCACGGACATGACGAGGAGTCTCGAAATGGTCGAGACATGAAGATTGATATATTGGAGGCCTATGTTTGGACATCGGAAGTGTTCCGAGTGAAATCGGCATTTTACCGGAGTATCGGGAGGTTACCGGGACCCCCTGATAACTTAATGGGCCTTAATGTGCCTAGTGGAGAAAGAGGAGAGGAGGCCAAGGGGCAGCCGCGCGCTCCCCCCCCCCCCAAGTCTGAATTGGACAAGGAGGGGGGGCGCCCCCCCTTTCCTTTCCCCTCTCTCTCTCTCCTTCCCCCCAAATCCTAGTCCAACATGGAAAAGGGGGGGAGTCCTACTCCCGGTGGGAGTAGGACTCCTCCTGGCGCGCCCTCCTCCTGGCCGGCCGCACCCCCCTTGCTCCTTTATATACGGGGGCGGGGGGGGCACCCCAGAGACACAACAATTGATCCTTGAGATCTCTTAGCCGTGTGCGGTGCCCCCCCCCCCTCCACCATAGTCCTCGATAATATTGTGGCGGTGCTTAGGCGAAGCCTTGCGACGGTAGAACATCAAGATCGTCACCACGTCGTCGTGCTGACGGAACTCTTCCCTGACACTTTGCTGGATCGGAGTCCGGGGATCATCATCGAGCTGAACGTGTGCTAGAACTCGGAGGTGTCGTAGTTTCGGTGCTTGATCGGTCGGGCCGTGAAGACGTACGACTACATCAACTGCGTTGTTATAACGCTTCCGCTTTCGGTCTACGAGGGTACGTGGACACACTCTCCCCTCTCGTTGCTATGCATCACCATGATCTTGCGTGTGCGTAGGAAATTTTGAAATTACTACGTTCCCCAACAGGACCTTGGTGTGCGCAGGGATTCCCACTGGATGTGGACCATGGCGGCGAGGTGTTGGCCTTCCGCGCAGGTGGTGGCCGGCTAGCCACGCTACAGTCTATGCCTTGCGGTGGTGATTAAGATCCGATCGGCCGTATGGTGATGACTACAAAATACTGCAGTGACTTCCTACGGCTCCACGACGACGATGGTCATCGAAAGGTTGGGAGGGGTTATGTCTCCTAATTCGGTGGTTGACTTCGATGGTGAGTTTTAAATTATATAGGACGGCTTGACGCAGAGGGATGGTTGTGCAGTGGAGACGGTCACATTGCATATAGCAGATGGAATTGCAGAAAAGTGGTAACGGCAACACGTGGGTGACTTCCATAATGGTGCTACTCGAGCACCCGGTCTTGAGCTCCGGGGCAAAATCTTAGGTCAGACCCGAGTGGTTATACCTCGCAACTGCGACGCTTTTCTTACGTCGTTACCTTCTTGAAGGCATTGCTTGGATTGGCTCAGACTGATCTTCAGGGTGAAAATCTAGACTATGGCCTTGTGGTTGGATCCGGTGAGGCGGCGTCTAAGTGTCGCTTCCTTCCGGAAGGCGTTGCCGTTGAAGAACCTCATTGTCCATGTGGTGTCATGAGATGGTTAGTGCGGATATGGTCATTGTTGTAGCTTGTCGATCGCAAATCTGATCGCCTTGGTTTTTCTTTTCCTTTTTCCTCACCTTTGCATAGCTTTGGTCTTCAATGACTTGACATGTTGTCGGGCTGTTGTGTGCATCTTAGTTATGCAGAGATCGGGTGTGTGCTCATTATGCTACGTATCTTCTTTATGGTCCATTTTGAGCTAATAAAATCCATAAAAAAAACTTGCTTAGTGTCGCTTCTTTGGAGGCTTGATTTATGTTAGAAGCTAAATAAGATTACAAGACATCTTCACCTGATGTCCCCACGCGTTATGCTGCCGAATTTTTTTGTGAGGGTTTGCCGTCAAAATTTTGGCCTTGTTTGTAATGAAGCGAAAACTTTAGGGTGTTTTGTGTAAAATGTTAGGGTCTTGGCTGTGAGACTTTGTTATTTCGTGAGAATGAAAAAATTAAAATTAGTTAATTCGCTTTAAAGAAGAAAGAAAGTAAAAAAAAACAATTAATTCACTTTGAAGAAAGAGAGATCAATCAGGGGGAAAAGGGTTGGACAACAAGTGCGTGCACGCTTGAGTCGTATGTATGTTTGTTGGCAAAAAACTTGGTTCGTTGATCTGAGCGCGTGAGCAAAGAAAACGACATCTTCTCCTAAACGCAGAAACAAATTCCATCGTAAGTTGGCTCACGCGCGCTCGGCAACTCGGCTGAAAAATGGAGCAGAGTAATTTTTTCGCCTTGGCCCTGGAAATGGAGAAATGGAGCGACAAATTTTCCATTGCGATTGGAACTGCACCTGCACCTGCACGTCGGTAGAAAACATTAACCAAAATGCACTTGCATGCATCCCCGCTCACCAAGTCAAGTCAGACGTAGTGGTTCGTCAAAGTAAAAAAAGTCAAGGTAGGCGCGGTGTGGCCATTACTCTAGCGGGTCATAGACCTCCAGGGTGCAGCCAGCAACCCCACCTACAGGCTTCCCTGCTGCAGAGTCACAGCCTTCCTCATGTCAAGGGCTAGTGAATAGTGATTCAGCTAGTACTCCCGAGTACAGGGGCGGAGACAGGGGGGGTGCGAGCAGGGGTCAGACACCCCCATTGCCTCGCCCCCCTAAGGGCATCTCCAACAGGTTGTATGTTAGTCTTGTTGGTAAAATATCCATATCATCAACCAACAAGCTATCATACAACTATTCCAATGGGTTGTATGTAAGATGTCCAATAGATGGTGAGAAAATAAATGTGATTGCTCTCTATTTCACCTTGGAGCTTGTGCAAAGGTTGTTGGTTAATCTACATACAACTTTGCTCTCTCTCCACATTTAACACATGCCACATCATCACTATGTCCTAGGTGGCAAATTTACCAACACCTATCTTACAACTATTGGAGACGCCCTAATAGGTTTCGTTAGGTTCTAAGTATAGTAGTTTAGACATATATGTATATCTGGCTGACCTGTCGACTGTCGTATAGTCGTAGTTATACGTTTATTTAGCGCTAATGGCCTAGCATGCCAACTTCCCAACCCAAAGGCCCAAAGCATCGCTGATCGCTAGGTTATACATAGGCGTCAGGATTACATCCGGCCGTCAGATCGAGTAGTTAATTTGCTATCCTTTCCATTATTATGTACGTGGCTACTGGCTTCTAGCTAGGTCTACTAGTTCCCTACGTTCTTGCGCCGTCGCCCGTCGCAGCGTCCCTTCTCGGCGTTCTCGCGGCTTCCGCCGTTGTGGTTGTGGTTGTGGGCGTTTGATGAAGAGGCGGCGGTGCCCCGATCGCGTTGTAGTTTACATTTTGAGACGGACTATATGGAACACCACTACGTGTTTGGTTCGGCTGCTGGTAACGCAAACGGCAAGGACGATGCTGGGCCCTGGGCGTCGGCCAATCGATCGCGTGCCTGGGTCGGTCGCCTCGCCAGCCCCACCATCACCCTGCGCGCAGCCGTTCGATCACCCCATCTCACCCCTCTCAAGCTCAGAAGCGAACCGGTCGACCACCGGCAAGCCCAGCTCCACAGACGTCGTTGACTCCGGCGAGAAGCAACAATGGCGCGTGCCCTCCGGCTATCTCGCTCCGTCGACCTCGAGCTCATCGTTTGTGCATTTGTCCAGGAGGTTTTTTAGCAATTGAAGTGTGCATTGCGTAAGTTTTCGTACGTGTAGCATTGCTCTGCCGTATGTCATTGTCGACGTCCCTTCTCTCAGCCTCCACGACACAAATATGAATGTGATATTTGTGCGTGGATGAACTGTTTCGGGTAGCAACATTCTTATGCGAGTTGTGGTAATTCCTTGGGTGCGGGTTTTAAGGAGAGATACGTGAATAGGTTTGCAATCCAGTTAGGTACGTACGAATGCGAAAGATTAATAGTGGAGACCAATCCATTATTCAACCATGACTACAGTAGTAGCAGGGCAGGCGAAATACAGGTACTACTAGACCATGGAGGTGCGCGTTGCCGCACCCGTTCATCCTAAAAAAATAGAAACAATAAAGAAAGTTTGGATGATAAAAATATTTGATGAAATTTCATTGATTCAAATAACAATATTTTGATATAGTTGGCGTGGTATAATCATCAACCGATAATTAGAATTGATCCACAGATCACATAATTGCGTTTGTGTTCATGATTTTCCTGTTCAAACATTTTTTTCGATCATAGGGGCCACACGGCCCCCATTTTCATTACACAGCATACAAATCAAGTCTTATACAAACTTAACTTTCGATGCCTAACATATGCACCAGGAAGACCTACTCCTACATCTTGAGGCACTTCAAACTGCACCTACGGGATGCTACAGCGAAAGAACACTCCCAAAGCTCCGTCGCTCCATATGTTGCCTAACAATTTGCATCAGGGAGAAATAAACTCCTACAACCTGAAGATACCAGACTCTGCACCTACAGGGTGCTATAGCAAAAGAACAAGAGAGGATCATCGCAAATGCTACATCTTTCAACACTTGCTCAACAGAGTCTCCGTATAGCAGGGCCCCGGCCGTAAGCACACTTGAAGATGTCCCTCACTATCTGGACCTACCTCTTGGTCACTTCCTTAAGAGTTTTTTGCACTCCTCTTTTCTGTAGCACACCCCATGAATCCGACACAGAACATAAGGAGAAGATTATGTCAGTAGGATCTTTAGGTAAAGAACTTTGAAAGCAAGATTCACTTCTAGCTTTCCAGATCGACCACAACAAAGTAGCCGTACCAATAGCTATAACCACTCTATCTTTCCCTGTATAATATGGAAGCCAATTCTGGCAAAAGTCAAAGAATGATAGGGGTGTTTGGGGATTTCCCAAAGCACTCCCAACTACATTCCATAAAAACCGAGCAAAAGAGCAAGTGAAAAACAGATGATCAATACATTCATTGGCAACACAAAATTCACATTTGTTGGTGCCTTTCCAGCCTTTTTTACACAAGTTGTCCTTGGTCAGGATCCTCCCTTTGATAACTAACCATATAAAAGCCTTCATTTTCAAAGGTACCTTTAGTTTCCAGAGAAACTTAAAAGGGAACACTACTCTCCTAGCAATAATATATTGATAAAGAGATTTAACAGAGAACTGACCAGAGCAAAAAATGTACAAACTCCGATCTAAGAAAAAATAATCTAGAGACTATCTTCTGAAGCTAACATCTGCTCTTGCACATAGTCCAACTCTCAAGATGAGTTCTTGGTTGGAATGTCTCCAAATAATTGGCTATCTTCTCTATAGAACTACAGAATATATACATAGTTACCAAGATTTTTCCAATACAGTGAGTTGACATGGTTCCTATAAATTCCGTTCCTTGAATGGATTTTTTTCATTACTCCAACTGATTCAAGAAAAAGGACCACAACGTTTTGATTCCCTTATATAGTTTCATGACCCATTCCTTCAAGTCAGAATGTGTGAAGAAAATGGCAATCCAAATAAAATACTATCTTTGCAGGGAAAATTAGATATGTTACTCTCCGAAGTAGTCAAAGTATATGATGTGATGGCATGACATTTTGCATCATTTAACGGGAAAATATTTCATTGATAATTCTGTCATCGTCGTTTCTTCCCTTTCCACCTATAAGAATGTTGTCGGAAACGGAAAGGTACCTGCAGTACAAGTTTCGTCACAGTAGTTCTCTTCTCACACAAAATAGTTTCATCATAATATTACCACGAATAATTTTATCTTTTCAGATCGGTTTTGCCTACATGACCGACCATGAATTTATGTGTGTACAAGTAGAGAATAAACACTTCCTTCAAGCTGCAATCAACACATTGTTTTCAGCATAAATAAATAAATCATGGGAACAAAAGGGTCTCGAGGGAAAAACAAATTCATGTTGTACCAGATCTTCTGAAGGCAAGTGAAATTGGTACAAATGTTGAGCGATGGCTCCAGTTTGATCATTGGTTTCAAAATGTGATGGCTTACCCTTGGATTTAGCTCTCTATCTTTTGAGCACGGTTTGCAACCTGAAACTTTACTATCAGGAACTTGACATAAGGTTGGACTTTTCCAATATCAGGTGCTCCGTTCTTCAGTCTTCACTTGTTTGATGATTCTGTTCTAAATTACGCAAACTCTGAAACCTGCTAAAAGGCAAATCAGAAAAGGCATATTAAAAGATCGAACAGGGTTCTAAGAAAACACTGAAAGAGCTCAACGAGGAGTGAAGCAACAGGGGTGGACCAACATAAAACCCAAAAAAAGAAAGGAAAGTCAAGTGGACATGTTGGTCACCGCTTGACAACTCTTTGTATCATCGCCAAGCCACTCCCTGCTCCTAGATGACAGATTATACATTGAACAATTCGTCTCCTCATCTATGGGAAACAGGGAACAACATGGAGGCCCATGCACGCCGAGGAAAGCTGGAGAAGGACACTGACAGCGTGGGTCGGTGCCGCATGGTTGAAACTAAGCAGCTCGCGGACCAGATCCAGAGGAGACGATCGCCGTATTGGTGAAAAGAAGAAAGGACCTAGGCTGATTCATAAGTCGAGGATCTGAGGAGATGAGCAGAACAACAGCCACATATCGCGTCGCGGCAGCGCTGAGGAACGCATGAAGAACGCCGGTTCCGGAGAGACGAAGAGGCAAGGGATGAACGCTATGGGCCTCAACCATCCATTTTTGGGCCTACGTAGGTTGTCCCGTTCAGCCGGCCTGATTAATGAGAGGATTCCCAGATCGCTATGCGGAGCAGCGGCCTGCTACGGTGAGCCAAAACGACCATAGGCACCTTGTGGCAGGATAGACCCATCTCGAACGTCATTAGCCTGATCTGACGGCCAGAAATATTAAATCGCTGTGAGGGGTTCTAGGTAGCTGTGTTATACTGTTTAGCAATTTATTCAGCCATGAACTCCTCCATCGAACACTTCGTGCCATCACTTCACGCCACCCGCGTGCATGCGTCGGACCATCAGTTCGCCCGCCGATCGGTCGCTCACTGTATCCTGCATGCATGCAAATGCGCCATGTGAATCAACAAGTTTGACGATCGAGCTAGCATTTTTCCATGCATGCAAAATCCCCAGTGCACTCCGCAAGTGGTGCGAGGGCTTACTTGTCGCAGTCGGTGTGGGGGCTGACGGGGATGGAGATGCCGAGCTTGCAGAGCGCGGGTAGCTGCCGGGCGCGGTCCGGGAGCACGCCGAAGGACGGGCCGGACTGCTCCAGGCACCTGCAGAGCGCGCGCCGCGCGCCTGGCGTGCCCGCCGTCCTCCGCAGCCCCTGCGCGCCGCGGCAGCAGCTCTCGCTCGGCGCCCCGGCGACGGCGCCCACCAGGAACGACCCGCACGGGATCAGCGCGCTCACCGCGTCCCCGCACGACACCTCAGCCGCCGCCTCGGCGACCAGCACGTCGGCTGCCAGCGCTGCCATGGCAGCCGCGAGGAGCATCACCACGACGAGGATGGCATTGGCCCTACGAGTGCTAGGCGCCATCGTGCTGTACTCTACGCTCTCGACGAACGATGCGTGGGCTGGAGAGAGTGCTGTAGACATATGTATAGGGCGAGGAGGTCAGGAAGGTTGGTGGAGCACCTGAATGCGCCATGCCGCTCGCCGCGTACTCGTTGCCGCTTTGGGTGCTCTTCTCGTAACCGCTCCCCGGAGGCTTATTAAATCGGAGACCCTGATCGAGTAGAAGGCGCTCGCCGGCCTACTCAATGAGCGCCGCACTGTGCCGGTGCAACTGCAACGCCCACCTTGGCTTAATTGATCTGCTGCCAATGGAGTATTCATAACGATCTCAGTGCGCCAGCTCGCGTCAGCTTTTCCGCGCTTCTCGTGCAAGTGAGCGTACCTTGTGTAGCTGTTCTTTGTCATACATTCATCGGCGATTCAGAACACTTGGCTTTTCCTTACCATTTATTACCCCATCAGAACCATAATATAAGAGCGTTTGACTGTTAAAAACGCTCTTATATTATAGGACACTAGTATCAAAAACGCTCTTGTATTATGGAATGAATAGAGTCCTCCTTACCCCATTACAATTTATACGGGCATACGGCCTATAAATTTTGGGGGCACTGATGAACTGGCCCTAATTTTGGCCGGTCACATCCCAGACGTCCATAGCATAACCCTCAGGTACAACAGTAACACACGATCGACAGAGAAATCATAATCCTTATCAGTAACACAGATAAGTGAAGTAGTAAAAGTAGGGTCATATTTCATTCTAGCATTCAAAAAAATTTCTTTCAGCTTAACTAACAGTTTTTTAAGATTATATCTATCATTGCAAGCAACAAAGTCTCTATCAGTTTCTTCATCCATAACATAACCCTCAAGTACAACATGCAATTCATATTTAAGGGGAGAATCTTCATCATCGCTTTCATTAATATCATCAGTTTCAATAATTTTATTCTCTCTAACCCTAGCAATTCACCTAATGTCACAGTATTATCAAATAGAGAAGTAGTATCATCATAAGCATCATGCATAGCAGAAGTGGCATCATCAATAACACGCGACATATCAGAATCATAGCAGGTGCATGTGTAGGTGTCGCAAATTTACTCATAACAGAAGGAGAATCAAGTGCAGAGCTAGATGGCAATTCCTTACCTTCCCTCGTAGTAGAGGGAAAAAACTTGGTTCTTTCATCTTTCAAGTTCCTCATAGTGATCAACAGATATAAATTCCAAGTGACTCGAAGAATAGAGCTATACTCCCCGGCAACGACGCCAGAAAAAGGTCTTGATAACCCACAAGTATAGGGGATCGCAACAGTTTTCAAGGATAGAATATTCAACCGAAATTTATTGATTAGACACAAGGGGAGCCAAAGAATATTCTCAAGTATTAGCAGTTGAGTTGTCAATTCAACCACACCTGAAATACTTAATATCTACAGCAAAGTATTTAGTAGCAAAGTAGTATGGAAGTAACGGTAACGGCGGCAAAAGTAACAGTAGCAGTTTTGTAGCAATCGTAATAATGGCAACAAAGAAGCAACTAGCAAAGATCAATATGTGAAAAACTCGCAGGCAATGGTTCAATGATGGATAATTATGCCGGATGCAATTCATCATGCAATATAACATAGTGTGACACAGAACTAGCTCCAGTTCATCAATGTCATGTAGACATGTATTCCGAATATAGTCATATGTGCTTATGGAAAAGAACTTGCATGACATCTTTTGTCCTACCCTCACATGGCAGCAGGGTCCTATTGGAAACTAAGGAATATTAAGGCCTCCTTTCAGTAGAGTACCGGACCTAAGCATTAACACTTAGTGAATACATGAACTCCTCAAACTACAGTCATCACCGGGAGTGGTCTCGATTATTGTCACTTCGGGTTGCCGGATCATAACATATAGTAGGTGACTATTGACTTGCAAGATAGGATCAAGAACTCACATATATTCATGAAAACATAATAGGTTCAGATCTGAATGTTGGAGATATGCCCTAGAGGCAATAATAAAATGGTTATTATTGTATTTCCTTGTTCATGATAATTGTTTATTATTCATGCTATAATTGTATTGACCGAAAACCGCAATACATGTGTGAATACATAGACCACAACATGTCCCTAGTGAGCCTCTAGTTGACTAGCTCGTTGATCAACAGATGGTCATAGTTTCCTTACCATGGACATTGGATGTCATTGATAACGGGATCACATCATTAGGAGAATGATGTGATGGACAAGACCCAATCCTAAGCATAGCACAAGATCGTGTAGTTCGTTTGCTAAAAGCTTTGCTAATGTCAAGTATCATTTCCTTAGACCATGAGATTGTGCAACTCCCGGATACCTAGGAATGCTTTGGGTGTGCCAAACGTCACAACGTAACTGGGTGGCTATAAAGGTGCACTATGGGTATCTCCGAAAGTGTCTGTTGGGTTGGCACGAATCGAGACTGGGATTTGTCACTCCGTGAGACGGAGAGGTATCTCTGGGCCCACTCGGTAATGCATCATCATAATGAGCTCAATGTGACTAAGTAGTTAGTCACGGGATCATGCATTGCGGAACGAGTAAAGTGACTTGCCGGTAACGAGATTGAACAAGGTATTGGGATAACGACGATCGAATCTCGGGCAAGTAACATACCGATTGATAAACGGAATTGTATACGGGATTGCTTGAATCCTTGACATCGTGGTTCATCCGATGAGATCACCGTGGAACATGTGGGAGCCAACATGGGTATCCAGATCCCGCTGTTGGTTATTGGCCAGAGAGCTATCTCGGTCATGTCTGCATGATTCCCGAACCCGTAGGGTCTACACACTTAAGGTTCGGTGACGCTAGAGTTGTTATGGGAAATAGTGTGTAGTTACCGAATGCTGTTCCGAGTCCCGGATGAGATCCCGGACGTCACGAGGAGTTCCGTAATGGTCCGGAGGTAAAGATTTATATATGGGAAGTCCTATTTTGGCCACCGGAAAATGTTCGGGATTTTTTGGTATTGTACCGGGAAGGTTCTAGAAGGTTCCGGAGTGGGGCCCACCTGCATGGGGGGACCCACATGAACGTGGGTAGTCGGGACAAGGCCCCACACCCTTGGTCAAGGTGCACCAAGATCCCCCCTTAAAAGGAATAAGATCATATCCCGAAGGGATAAGATCAAGATCCCTAAAAAGGGGGGATAACAATCGGTGGGGAAGGAAATGATGGGATTTCTTTCCTCCCACCTTTGCCAATGCCCCAATGGACTTGGAGGGCAAGAAACCAGCCCCCTCCACCCCTATATATAGTGGGGAGACGCATGGGAGCTTCACCCTTGCCCCTGGCGCAGCCCTCCCCCTCTCCAACTCCACCTCCTCCTCGGTAGTGCTTGGTGAAGCCCTGCCGGAGAACTGCAAGCTCCACCACCATGCCGTCGTGCTGCTGGATCTCTCCCTAAACTTCTCCTCTCCCCTTGCTGGATCAAGAAGGAGGAGACGTCCCTGGGCTGTACGTGTGTTGGACGCGGAGGCGCCGTCCGTTCGGCGCTAGATCAGATCTTCCGCGATTTGAATCGTCGCGAGTACGACTCCATCAACCGCGTTCTTGTAATGCTTCCGCTTAGCGATCTTCAAGGGTATGAAGATGCACTCCCTATCTCTCTTGTTGCTAGAATCTCCATAGATTGATCTTGGTGATGCGTAGAAAATTTTGAATTTCTGCTACGTTCCCCAACAGTGGCATCATGAGCTAGATCTATTGCGTAGATTCTATGCACGAGTAGAACACAAGTTGTTGTGGTCGTTGATTTTGTTCAATATGCTTACCGTTACTAGTCCTATCTTGTTTCGACGGTATTGTGGGATGAAGCGGCCCGGACCGACCTTACACGTACACTTACGTGAGATAGGTTCCACCGACTGACATGCACTTGTTGCATAAGGTGGCTAGCGGGTGTCAGTCTCTCCCATTTTAGTCGGATCGGATTCGACGAAAAGGGTCCTTATGAAGGGTAAATAGCAATTGGCATATCACGTTGTGGTTTTGCGTAGGTAAGAAACGTTCTTGCTAGAAACCCATAGCAGCCACGTAAAACATGCAAACAACAATTAGAGGATGTCTAACTTGTTTTTGCAGGGTATGCTATGTGATGTGATATGGCCAAGAAGGATGTGATGAATGAAATATATGTGATGTATGAGATTGATCATATTCTTGTAATAGGAATCACGACTTGCATGTCGATGAGTATGATAACCGGCAGGAGCCATAGGAGTTGTCTTTATTTATTGTATGACCTGCGTGTCACTGAATAACGCCATGTAATTACTTTACTTCATTGCTAAACCGTTAGCCATAGTAGTAGAAGTAATAAGTTGGCGAGACAACTCCATGGAGACACGATGATGGAGATCACGATGATGGAGATCATGGTGTCATGCCGGTGACGATGATGATCATGGAGCCCCGAAGATGGAGATCAAAAGGAGCAAAATGATATTGGCCATATCATGTCACTATTTCATTGCATGCGATGTTTATCATGTTTATGCATCTTATTTGCTTAGAACGACGGTAGTAAATAAGATGATCCCTCATAATAATTTCAAGAAAGTGTTCCCCCTAACTGTGCAACGTTGCGAAAGTTCGTTGTTTCAAAGCACCACGTGAAGATCGGGTGTGATAGATTCTAACGTTCACATACAATGGGTGTAAGACAGATTTACACATGCAAAACACTTAGGTTGACTTGACGAGCCTAGCATGTACAGACATGGCCTCGGAACACGAGAGACTGAAAGGTCGAACATGAGTCGTATAGTAGATACGATCAACATGAAGATGTTCACCGATGATGACTAGTCCGTCTCACGTGATGATCGGACACGGCCTAGTTGACTCGGATCATGTATCACTTAGATGACTAGAGGGATGTCTATCTGAGTAGGAGTTCATTAGATGAACTTAATTATCATGAACAAAGTCAAAAGGTCTTTGCAAATTATGTCGTAGCTCGAGCTTTAGTTCTACTATTTTATATATGTTCCTAGAGAAAATTTAGTTGAAAGTTGATAGTAGCAATTATGAGGAATGGGTCCGTAAACTGAGGATTGTCCTCATTGCTGCGTAGAAGGCTTATGTCCTTAATGCACCGCTCGGTGTGCTGAACCTCGAACGTCGTCTGTGGATGTTGCGAACATTTGACATACACGTTTTGATAACTACGTGATAGTTCAGTAATGTTAAACGCTTTAGAATTGAGTCACCGAAGATGATTTCAAAATGTCGCGAAACATATGAGATGTTTCGAGGGCTGAAATTTGGATTTCAGGCTTGTGCCCACGTCAAGAGGTATAAGACCTCCGTCGATTTTCTTAGCCTGCAAACTAAGGGAGAAAAGCTCAATCGTTGAGCTTGTGCTCAGATTGTCTGAGTACAACAATCACTTGAATCGAGTGGGAGTTGGTCTTCCAGATGAGATAGTGATGTTTCTCCAAAGTCATTGCCATCAAGCTGCTAGAGCTTCATGATGAACTATAATATATCAGGGATAGATATGATGATCCTTGAAATATTCGCGATGTTTGACGCCGCGAAAATAGAAATCAAGAAGGAGCATCAATTGTTGATGGTTGGTGAAACCACTAGTTTCAAGAAGGGCAAGGGCAAGAAGGGATACTTCATGAAATGGCAAATCAGTTGCTGCTCTAGTGAAAAAACCCAAGGTTGAACTCAAACCCGAGACTAAGTGCTTCTGTAACAAGGGGAACGGTCACTGGAGCAGAATTACCCTAGATACTTGGTAGATAAGAAGGCAGGCAAGGTCGACAGAAGTATATTGGATATAAATTATATTAATGTGTACTCTACTAGTACTCCTAGTAGCACCATGGTAATAGATACCGGTTCAGTTGCTAAGTGTTAGTAACTCGAAATAAAAGGCTACGAAATAAACGGAGACTAGCTAAAGGCGAGGTGACGATATGTGTTGGAAGTATTTCCAAGGTCGATGTGATCAAACATCGCATGCTCCCTCTACCATCAGGATCGGTGTTAAACGTAAATAATTGTTATTTGGTGTTTGCGTTGAGCATAGACATGATTGGATTATGTCTATCGCAATACGGTTATTCATTTAAGGAGAATAATGGTTACTCTGTTTATTTGAATAATACCTTCAATGGTCTTGCACGTAGATTTTATTCTTATGTGTGTTACTATTAATGTATATTACTACTTGATATCCACACATGTGATGGACATGGGACACCGGATCATTTTTGTCCTGGGTCCGCCCCTACGCGCGAGCACATCGATCGATCGTGTCAGAAGAACATCTCTCACCGGAAAAGAAAGGAATTTCTCTATGACAGAGCAGAGCAACGCGCACGTACTGGCACGGAGTTGTGTCGGCAGCGCGGAGGCGGAGGCCGAGGAAGAGGACGGAGTCATGCTGGACACCGTAGCCGGCGAGCGTCCGGTTGTCGTCGTCGAGGTGGCAGCCGGCAAAGAAGAGGCGCTGCATGGCCACGGGGACGCGCTCCCGGGCCATGACCATGCCCTTGGCCTGCGCCACGGTCGTGGTCGCGCCGTCCACGTCCAGCGCCACCCGGTCCCCCCGCAGCGTCCACACCATGATCCTCATTTCCACGACCGATGGACCTCAGAACGTCTGTCTCAATCAAATCAAATGAATCTCTTCATGATGGGAAAGAAACGAGTTTGTAGCTAGAGAAAGAAAAGAAGAGAGGGGAATCGGATGCGCAGGGAGGGTTTTGGCTGGCCATGCCATGGGAAAGATGGCGCGAGGGAATAAAGCGATCCCGACGATGATGGCCTCGGGCGCCAATGCGAAGGCAAGTATTTTTCCATCTCTCCAGCTCCATGAGCCCCGTTTGTTTTAAAAATCCAACAATTGCATTTCAAAGTTTCAAAAAATTGTGAAAAAGGTTCACACCGTCATATGAATGCATGTTACATGTGTGCAATTTTTCGTGAGAAAATACATTGACACGCGAGCTACATACACAAAAAGTGAAAACCGCTACTATGTTTTTTAGTCAGCAGTACATGCACTTTTCATGTTTTCAAAATCGCAAATTTGTCATGTGTTGTGTAGCTCGCCTATCAATGTATTTTCTTATGAAAAATTTCACACAAGTAGTATGCATCCATATGTGAATGTGCATTCTTTTCGGAAATTTTTGAAACTCTGGAAGGTGATTTTTGAGTATTTTTCCCCAAAAACACGCACCATGAATCTCAACCACCAAAAGGCTGCACAGCTATACTTGTCTGCTAATATTGAGTCGTCTCGGGGTTACTTGTTTCACGGTCGATGTCGGGGGTTGGATACGACATATGCCAAAGGATGGCTTATCATGCTGGGAGCGAGTAGAACGTCGCCGGTGCCTGGAAGAGGGATGAGGCGAAGACATGCACGCCGGCGGAACTTACCCAGCTTCAGGGCTCTCCTAGGAGATAACACCCCTACTACTGCTCTGCGGGGTCTCCGCATGATCACTAAGGCAAGGTGACTACAATGGTGCTTCTGGAGCTGTTTCGGGAGGCAGGACAGGGCAAGGCTAGCTCTCTCCTCCCTGTGCTATCTGGTCTATCTCTATTCAGGGCCGAACCCTTTGCATGGGTGCCCTGGGGGGTTTATATAGGCCTACCCCCCGGGGGTACAATAGTAATCCGGCTGGGCGCGGGTCCCAGCCGTCTGTCTCTCAAGCCACCGTCCTTCCCGCCGGCTTCTAGGGCCCGCCGACTGGCGGGTCCCGCGGACAGGCTTGATACTGTAGCGGCACTCCTGATGATGCAGGCTCGGTCATTGGGTCGTGGCAACAGTGCCGCCGTCTATCAGGCGATCACTGTCGCCATTCCCCATCCTATCTGGTTAATGGCTCGTGGGGCCCTCGGGAGGAGTCGGCCGACTCCAGGGAGGCCGACTCCCACATGTCCGTCTTCGGGGCGCCCAGGCCGCCTTCGGCCCACCCACTGACAGGTGGCCCTGCCGCCTTCGGGTCGTACAGGCCGGCGTCATGGGCACAGTGTACTGCGCACTGTGGCTGAGGTTAGGGCAGGCATGGCAACAGTGCCGCGCCTCATCGGAGATCTTCCAGCGATACGGCTCACTATAGCCATGCCGGCCCTTCGTAAGCAGGGGGGAACGGCCACGCCGTGACCGTACCCCGCATCGTACTTCGTGATGAGGGAGGAGTCACGGGCCGACTCTCCAGAGTCGGCCTCTCTGGAGGTCGCCAGCTTGAAGTCGGCTTGTCTTGGAGTCGTCGTCTGGGACTCGGCTTGTCTTGGGGTCGCCGTCTGGGACTCGGCCTGAGGGGCACGGCCTGCCCCGATGTCTTGAAAGGTCCTGGAACACGGGTTAGCCTACCCGTGGCCCATTACTCCGACAGTAATCCCCGAAGCTGGTGGAGCCCTGCGGATGCTGCATTGTGGGGCTTCAACAGTTTTAACCTTCCAGGAGCGGACTCTGGAACTCGGCTGCCGTCTTCCCTTGGGCCGACTGTCGAGAGTCGGATGTTTAGCAAAGAGCCGTAGCTCGAAAGTCGCGGCGGGAAATCAGGCGGCGTGCCTGATACGCTTCCCCGCAGCCATCAGGGCGGTCCAATCGCGTGGCGCCATGTGGAGAGGACAGTCTGCCTGCCCACGCGCGTGACGGGACGGGCCGTCAGGCGGGTCCCGCCACTACCGTTCCTCGGCATACGAACGGATCCGTTGCGGCCGTGGACGGTTGGTTTTCCCACGTCGTTACTGCACGCAGTAACTTCGTGGTATAAATCATGGGGCGGCGTGGGGCATCGTGCGCAGTTAATCCCACGCCCGCCCCCTTGGCTTCTCAGCCCACAGGGCTATAAGTAGGCGGGGGGGAGCGGAGCGGCACAGCACGTGTGCCCCTCTTCCCCGCTCCCCCGCCTCATCTTGCCTTCTCTCCCTCCTGCCTCCGCCGTCGAGCAATAACACTCCACAGCACGGTGATGAGCTCTTCCTCCGCCGCGGCCCCCGCCGTGCGCTCCGGCGTGTGGGACGGCTCGGAGGTAGAAGAAGAACACATCGAGTTCCTCTGCCGGACACGCCGTCTCCCCAGCGTGGACCTCGTGCGCGCCCGTGCCGCGCCGGAGGGGGAGATCCGGCCGGCGCCGGAGGAGGGCAAGCGGGTCATCTTCCGCTCGCACCTCATGCGCGGCCTGGGGCTGCCGGCGAGCGGCTTCTTCCGCTCGTTCTTGGAGTTCCACAGCCTTCAACCGCACCACCTCACTCCAAACACGGTGGTGTTGCTCTCCGCCTTCGCCACTCTGTGCGAAGGTTTCCTCAGCGTTCCCCACCATCGAGTTGTGGGGAGAATTCTTCTCTTCTAAGCTCGACACGCACGTCGCCGGTGTGCCGGCTCAGTGCGGCGCCTACATCGCGGTGCGGCGCTCGACGGCCGACAACCCCTTTCCTCCCATCACGCTGATCAAGTCGGTGAAGATGTGGCAGCGCTCGTACTTCTACGTGAAGAACCTCGCTTCCGACGGCGACTGGGTCAACCTGCCGCCTTACAACGCCGCCCCCCTAACTGGGAGGCTCCCCAGCTGGTCTCACCGAGTCAAGTCGCTGACTCTCGCCAAAGCCGCCGCCGTAGCGCGACTCCGAGTCTTGATACAGTCGGAGGGTCTCATCGGGGCCGACTTGCTGGCCGCCTTCGTGGCGCGCCGAGTTCTCCCGCTCCAAGGTTGGCCTCACCTGATCTGTCAGATGAGCGGCCTCCGAGACCCAAGTCGGATGAGCACCAAGGAGATGCCCCGCAAGGAGGTGGCGAACTTGGTGAACCATATCGCGCACTGCGAGTTCGAGGAGGACTGGCAGTTCGGCAAGGATCCATACTCGCGCGACAACCCCCCACCAGTGGTAAGTCGCGTCCCCTTATTGTTTTGTCTTCCTTGCGTCCGACTCCGGCTTCTGACTCTTGTTGGTTTCTTCTGAGCCAGAATCCTCTTATGCAACCCGCAGCCGGCACCACGAGACAGCCCCGCGAGTATGTTCCCGACCGTGCGGAGAGCGACGTCGACAATCCCGACTTGGGGGCGGCGGCGATGGAAGCTGACGCCGAAGGCGGGGGAGAAGGAGCGAAAGGCGACTTCAGGCCCTCGGCCACCTTCGTCGACTGGCCTGATGACGACGCCGAAGGGGAGGTCGCCCCGCGCCACTAGCCGAAGGTCGGTGCCTCCGCCGGCCAAGGCGGTTTGAAGAGGTGTCACGCCGGGCCGAGTGCGCCTGGCGGCAAGTTGAAGAAGATAAAGGGGGCGGCTGCTGCGACTAGACGGGTGGAGGCGGCCGCGAAGGCCAACCGCTTCCGAAGGGAAGTGAGAAGGCCGCCGTTAGTCTCTGCGTAAGTCTTTACGCTTTTTTATTTCCTTTGTTGAATCTTGTCCGAGTTTTCTTTTATGCTCCCTCTGCTCTTCTTCAGGGCCCCTCTTTCCCTTGAGAGAGTCGCCATCCCCTCCGTCATGGGGTCGGCAGAGACGTCCGCCAACACTCGGCGGGCCGACCCTGCCGCCGACCTCCGAGAGGCGACGGAGCGAAATGCGCGGGAGAAGCGCGAGGAGGAGGAGGCCGAACGTCTGGAGAAGGCGGAGGCCGACAGGGCGGCCGCCTCCGACCAAAAGAAGCTGGAGGACGCCGAAGCCGCCCTTGCGGCGAGACGGCATGCCGAGGAGGTCGCGCGTCGCCGATCGGCGATGCTCGTCCCCCCACTGTCGTCTGCACCGCCGCCTCCGGAGTTCACGGGGCAGACTGGAGAGGCCGGCACCGAGAACCCCGTCGTGGAGAAGGAGGGCGGCGAGGCTTCTATGTCGGACACTCTCGTGCCGCCACCGCCGCCTCCACCGCCGTCTGGAAGACCGCACGGCAAGCAGCCGGTGGGTCCGTTGGAGCCGCCGGTCATGGACGAGGCCGAGGCGCGGCTGCTTCTCCAAGTCGCCTCGCCGGTGCGCCGCCGTCTTGAGAGGGCGACCTCGGCGCCGCGACCTCGGGAGACCGGAGCTGCCAGCTCGGCAACCCTAGACGATGAGGCCACAAGCGCCGCACCCACCGGGTGGTTGCGCGGAGGCGGCACCGGGCCGCTAAATCAACTGCTTATGGAAGTCTAGGCGAAGCTGCGGGCCGAAGGCGACGCCCTTCAAGCCTGCACCAGAGCGCATCTGGCCGCACGAACGGCCGTCCGAGTAAGTTTCTTTCCCTTTTTGATTCTTGTTTTTTCTCTGTGGGGGCGCGCCAGCGCACCCATTGGGTGTAGTCCCCGAGTTCCAGGACGGCTGCTGAGCAGGCGGTTCGGAACTCCCTCTGACGAGTTCCAAATACTAACTTTGTCTTCAATGACTTATTGCAGGAGTATCACAACCTCCGCGCCACTGCCTTCAACCGTAATGTTGAGGAGTTAAGCAAGCGGGCTGCCGACTTGTCAGAAAACCGGAGTAAGTTCTTCTTCTTCGCGGGGGCGCGCTGGCGCACCCGCGGGCTGTAGTCCCCGAGATTCGGGCCGACTGCTGAGCAGTCGGGCCGGATCTTCCCGGCGATCTTCTTTGCTGGCGACTTATTTGTCTCTTCTTTCGTTCTTTAGGAGACAACACCGCTCTTCAGGAGCAGCTGGGCGAGGCCAATACCGCCCCTCGTGCCAAGGAGGAGGAGTGCGGCAAGCTTGCCGCGGAGCGCGATCTGCTGGCGGCGGAGCTGGCCGAGCAGAAGGAGCTGCTCAAGAAGGCGCAGGACAAGGCCGAGAAGAAGGAGGCTGCTCTCCTGGCCGAGTTCGAGAGCGAGCGCTCCTTCTGGACTGACAGGGAGGCGATGCTGACCTCCGGCTTCCACGAGATCGAGGATATCGTTGATGGTAAGTTTCTTTCGTTTCTTTGGGCTTTCGACTATGTGTCAGGCCGACCTCTGATTTTTCGACTTGCCTCTTTTTTGTCTTGGCAGACTTCTTCCCTGGTCACTCGCAGGCGGTCCCTCTGGCCATCGAGGCTGCTCGTTATGCGCGAACGGCAAACGGTGAGGAGATCGCCGCTAATGCCCCCCGAACCGTCGATGAGCAGCTCCTGAGCATTGAAGCCCGTCTTCGTCCGGCTCACCGGCTGATGCACCGTCTTCAGCGTGCCGGTGCCCAGGCGGTTGCCGCCCTGTGGCCAGGCACGCCGGCTCTGTGCACCGCCAACTGAACTGCCGACTGGCTGGAGGTCGCTGTCGGCCGTCTTGAGGCCTGGAAGGGCTCCTCGGCCCGGGCCGGAGCGCGCCGGGCCTTGGAGTTCGTCAAGGCATGGTATCCAGGGCTGGACCTGGACCGTCTGGCCGCGTTCTGGTCAGAAGCCCAGGCCGAGCTAGAGGCCGTGGAGGGGCCCTTATCGAGCGTGCGGCGGCCATCGCCGAGTACACGGACACCAGTGTCTTCGTCCCCGAGCGAGCTGAAGGCGGCGAGGAAGTGCCGCCAGAGTGGTTCGGGATGAACCCGGAGTATGGCGAGGACTCAGCGGAGGTGATCGACTCCAGCACCGAGGAGGAGGATGAGGCAGAGGACGAAGGCGAGGCGGAGGTGCCAGAAGACGGAGCAGGCGGCCAGCCTCAGCTCGACCGCGCCTCTAGCAACGAGCCGCGTCGAGAGAAGGCGACTGCTGCCGGAGGCGATCAAGACGAGACCGCCCAGCCGACTGCCCCGGCGCCTAACACCGCCGTCTCCTCCGATCCTCCGATCCCGGATGCCGCCTCCTAGGCTGCCTTTTTCGCCTCTGCTTGTCTGTCTTAGTAATCTTTTTGAAAACTTTGTTAGATTCGAACAATTCCACCAGTGGGGTGTATCTTGAACTTATATTCGAAGATTCGGCCAAGGGCCTATGTAAATATTTATCCGATTTCCGTCTTTCCTTGCTTACTACTCTTTAGGCTTTTCCCTTTGCCGCCTTGCTTTAGTCGCTGCCTTGCCAGTCGGACAGCCGCTCTGCGGACTGCCGCTGGGTCAAGTGCTTGGCTACTTCGGGAAGGCAAGTACTTGGCCATTTAGAGTTTCTTTAGCAAGTCGGATAGAAAGCGACGGGCCGACTTCCCAAGAGTCAGCCGTCCTTGATAGAGGCTAATAAAGACGGCGAGCCGGCTACTCATGAGTCGGCTTTCTGCCTCAGAAATGCTGGAGGCCGTCTTACGCTATGTTCGTGCTTTTAGGTCCTTAGCCATTTTTCGTGTGGGCGTCCGTTCTTCCTCACTCCTGTTCGCCTCACAGTCGCTCTGCGAGCTGCGGCTTTGCCAGGAGGCGGATTGGGCACCGCGCACTACTTGTCTGACTGCGGGAAGCTCCTCATAGCGCAAGGCGGCGAGTCCCCGGGCCGACTAGTCTGGCCCGGTGCCAAGCGGCTTGTAATGAAAGTAATGTTCTCGAAGGCATAATTCTTATCATACAGATAACAAAAAAGGGCAATCCCCGAGCTCGTCTCGGGGGGCCCAAAGTCTTAGTACTTTAATACAAAGGGGTAGTGTGATACATACTGCATCAACTGTAAAATCTTCGAAGAAGATTTGCATTCCACGGGCGCTCTGTCTCTTTGCCGGAGTCGTCCCTCTTGCGCGCTCGGGGCTTCTGAGCGTCGATCAGATAGTAGGCGTCGTTTCCTAGCACCTTGCTGATGATGAAGGGGCCTTCCCAAGGTGCCGACAGCTTGTGCTGGCCGGCTGTTCGCTGGATCAGCCGGAGCACAAGGTCGCCTTCTTGGAAAGATCTTGTCCTGACCTTCCTGTTGTAGTATCGACGCAGACTCTGCTGGTAGATGCTGGACCGGATGAGTGCCAACAGCCGGCCTTCTTCCAGCAGATCGACGTCGTCTTGACGTGCTTCTTCTGCTTCTTCCTCGGTGTACATGGTGACTCGCGGGGAGTCGAACTCTATGTCCGTTGGGATGACGGCTTCGGCACCATAGACGAGGAAGAAGGGTGTGAAGCCGGTTGACTTGTTTGGAGTCGTGCGCAGACTCCAGAGGACGGCCGGCAGGTCCTCAAGCCAACAGCCGACAGATCGCTCCAGCGGGACGACGAGTCGAGGCTTGATGCCGGATAAGATGAGGCCGTTCGCTCGCTCCACCTGGCCGTTTGACTGCGGATGGGCAATGGACGCTAAGTCCAGTCGGATGCCCTGTGTCGCGCAGAAACGGGCCAAGGCGCCTTTGGCAAAATTCGTGCCATTGTCGGTGATGATGCTGTGTGGGATGCCGTACCGAGTTGTGATGTCAGCGATGAAGGTCACTGCAGTCGGACCATTCAACTTCTTGATGGGTTTCACCTCCACCCACTTGGTGAACTTGTCCACTGCGACAAGCAGGTGAGTCAAGCCACCTCGTGCCGTCTTGAATGGTCCCACCATGTCCAGACCCCAGACTGCAAAGGGCCAGGCGATGGGGATAGTCTTGAGTGCGGAAGCTGGCTGAAGTGGCTTGGAACGGAAAATCTGGCACCCCTTGCACTTTTGGACTAATTCTTTGGCCTCTTCCAGGGCGGTTGGCCAGAAGAAACCGTGCCGGAAGGCTTTGGCGACGAGTGCCCTGGAGGCCGCGTGGTGACCGCACTCGCCTTCATGGATGTCTCTGAGGATTGCTTGGCCTTGTTCTGCCTCGACGCAGCGTTGGAAGACGCCGGTAACGCTGCGCCTGACCAGCTCTCTGTTGACTATGGTGTAGGCTGCTGCTCGGCGTTGCACTTGTCGAGCCAAGATTTCATCAGTTGGCAGCTCTCTGTTTACTAAGAACCTGAGGATGGGCTGGGCCCATGAAGGTGCTGCTATTTCTTCAATTGCCACTAGTGCGACTTGGACAAGGGCGGCCGGGCTGGGAGGCGGCGGGTTGGAGTCCGCAGCCGCTTGCTGATTTGACAAAGTCCCGGGGCCGACTGGAGCAGTCCCCGGGCCGAGCTCTGGAGTCTTCGATCTTGCCACTGCAGTCCCCGGGCCGGGTTCTGAAGTCCCCGGGCCGGCTTCGACTGTGTGTTTCTTGGAGTCGGATCCGTCTTCCTCAGGCGGAGCCGGCACAAAGATTGAATCTGATTCTGGTGACGGCTTGATAGAAGGCTTGAGGAGGCGCCGGAGGGCGACGCCAGATGGTATTGCCTGGCGGGTGGAGCCGATTCGTGCCAAGGCGTCTGCTTGGTCGTTGTCGTTCCTTGGCACGTGGAGGAACTCGCACCCCTCGAAGTATCCGCTGAGTTGCTGGACGAGGAAACGGTAGCTCGCCATATTTGCGTCCTTGGCGTCCCAATCGCCAGATGATTGCTGGACCACCAAGTCAGAGTCGCCATAACACAGGATCCGGCGAATGCCGAGTTCTTTGGCAAGCCGGAGCCCGTGGATGAGCGCCTCGTACTCGGCCACGTTGTTGGAGGCGGCGAAGTGGATCTGCAGCGCATATCTGAGCTTGTCGCCCTTGGGGGAAGTGAGGACGACGCCGGCTCCCAAGCCGGTGCGCATCTTGGAGCCGTCGAAGTGCATCCGCCAATGGGTGGAGTCGGGCACTGGCGGCAGATACTGGGTCTCGGCCCAGTCGACGAGGAAGTCGGCCAGTGCTTGTGACTTGATGGCGGTGCGGGGCTCATAGTAGATGGTGTAGGGGCCAGGTCGATGGCCCATTTGGCCACTCGGCCAGAAGCATCTCGGCTTCCAATGATCTCGGCCAGTGGAGCTGTGCAGACCACAGTGATTGGATGCTCCTGGAAGTAAGGCTTCAATTTCTTGGCGGCAAAATGCACGCCGTAGCACATCTTCTGGTAATGGGGGTAGTTCTGCTTGGAGGTCGACAGTACCTCGCTCAAGTAATATACCGGTCTCTGGACAGGTAGCGCCTTGCCTTCCTCCTTGCGCTCGACTACAATGACTGTGCTGACTACTCGGCTGGTGGCGGCAATGTATAGGAGCATGGGCTCTTTGGGAGTCGGAGCCGCCAGCACAGGGGGAGTAGTCAACATCTTCTTTAGTTGGAGAAAAGCCTCGTCCGCCTTGGGAGTCCACTCAAAGAAGGTCGTCTTCTTCATGAGCTGATACAAGGGGAGAGCCTTCTCGCCCAGCCGACTGATGAATCGGCTGATGGATGCCAAACAGCCGGTGAACTTCTGCACATCTAACAGTCGTCTGGGTGCTTCCATCCTCTCGATGGCCTTGATCTTCACAGGATTGCACTCTATGCCGCGTTCGGAGACCAGGAAACCGAGGAGCTGGCCGGCTGGTACTCCAAAAACGCACTTCTCTGGGTTGAGCTTGATCTGGAATCGGCGCAGATTCTCAAAGGTTTCCTTGAGGTCCTCCAGCAAGGTTCCACGCTTCTCCGTCTTCACCACTACATCATCCACATAGACGTGGGCATTTCTGCCGAGTTGCTTCAGGAGGCACTTCTGCATGCAACGCTGAAAGGTGGCGCCGGCGTTTCTTAAGCCGAACGTCATGGTCAGGTAGCACAAGGCCCCAAACGGCGTGATGAAGGCGGTCTTCAGTCTGTCAGCCGGGTTCTGCTTGATCTGCTGATATCCTGAATATGCGTCTAGGAAACTCAACAGCTCGCATCCGGCTGTGGAGTCTATCACCTGATCGATTCTCGGCAGAGCAAATGGGTCCTTGGGGCAAGCTTTGTTGAGGCTCGTGTAATCAATGCACATCCGCCACTGCTTGTTCTTCTTCAGCACCAGTACTGGGTTTGCCAGCCACTCTGGAAAAAACACTTCCATGATGAAGCCAGCTGCCAGGAGCCGGGCTATTTCTTCTCCAACAGCTCTTCTTTTTTCTTCTGACAGGCGGCGCAATGGCTGCCTGACGGGCTTCATATCAGATCGGACGTGTAATTTATGCTCGGCGAATTCCGTTGGGACACCAGGCATGTCCTTGGGAGACCATGCGAAGATGTCGCGATTCTCACGGAGGAAATCGACGAGCTCGCCTTCCTATTTGCTGTCAAGGCCTGTGCCCATGACAGCGTACCTCTCCGGGTGCTCCGGGTCCAACTTTATCTTCTTTGTTTCTTTGGCCGGCTTGAATGATCCTTCTGCTTCCGACTCCTTGGGGCGGGCGATAACTCAGGCTGCTTGCCGGCCATCGCCACGACCCGATCAAGAAGCCGTTTCTCAGCCGCGATCACCAAGGACTCGGCCAGCCGATTGCTTTCGGCCGCTCAAGCGAATGACTTCCTGTAGTCGCCGGACACGGTCAGGATTCCCTTGGAACTCGGCATCTTCATCTTGAGGTAGGCGTAGTGGGGGACCGCCATGAACTTGGCCAAGGCGGGTCGGCCAAGCAATGCATGATATGGGCTTTCAAGGTCCACCACCTCAAACCAGATTGGCTCTCGGCGGAAATGATCCTTGTCTCCGAAGAGGACATCTATCAGGATCTTGCCGATTGGCGAGCAGGAAAGGCCAGGGATGATTCCGTGGAACACAGTCCGGCTGCTCTAAAGCTGTCTTTGCTTGATTCCTAATTTCTCCATTGTATCCTTGTACAGGATGTTGATACTGCTGCCTCCGTCTATCAGTACTTGCGAGAAGCGAGCGGCCCGCCTATCGGTGGCGAGTGTGGCGCCTAATACCAAGGCGTAGGAGCCTGGACTCGGCATCACCTCTGGGTGATCAGCTCTGCTCCAACTGATAGGCCTTTCGGACCAATGCATGAACTCTGGAGTACTTGATGCAACTGCATTTACTTCTTGCTGCTGTTGGTGCCTGCTGCGTCGGTCATCCGCTACACTGGTGAACACCACATAAGCTCCATGTTCATCCGGGAACTCGTCTTGGATCGCGCCGACTGGCCTGACGGCCGGCTGCTGGGGCGGCTGTGGAGGAGGCGGCCCAGCAGGAGGGGGAGGGGGCAAGCCGTCCCCCTTGGCGATTCTGGTCAGCCAATGACATTTCCTGGTGGTGTGGTTGGACGGCTTCGCGCCGCTATGGAACTTGCAGGGACCATCAAGAGTCTGCTCGTAGGAGAAAGCCGGCAGCCAGTTGGACTTGCCGCCCTTCTGTCGCTTCGCCGGAGGTGGTCCCTCCAACTGCTGGTCCTCTGCTGTTGCCACTTGCCGACTGTTGGAAGTCGGCTGCGGGGCTTTGCGCTTCTGGTCATTCTGGTGTTGCCGCCGACTGGTGTCTCCAGCCGGAGTTCTTGGAGCCTGAGGGGTGACTTTGCCAGTTGTGCTGACCCGAATCTCCGCCTTCATGGAGGAGTCAGCCGTGGCATACTTGTCTGCTGTGATCAGCAGCTCATCGAGGGTCTCCGGCTCGTCGCAGACCAGCTTGTGCTTGAGGAGGGTTCCTTCTCTGCACCCGGCAGTAAAGTACTCGATGGTCTGCACCTTGTGCACGCCCTCGCAGGAGTTCCGGAGTTCGCCCCAACGCGTGAGGTAGTCGCGAGTAGGCTCGTCAGGGCCTTGCACGCACAAGGAGAGTTGGCGGGGCTTGGGAGGTCGCTTGTACGTGCTCATGAAGTTGCGGATGAAAGCCTCGGTGAAGTCGAACCAATTGTTGATGCTGCGAGGCTTCAGACTGTTCAACCATGTCCGGGCCGAGCCCTGGAGCATGAGCGGGACGTATCTTACGGCAACACGCTTGTTGCCGTTCGCTATGTTGACAGCTGTGGAGTAGTCGATCAGCCAATCTTCTGGCTTCACGGTGCCAGTATATTTGGGCGTGTCTCGGGGGAGCGTGAACCCTTTGGGGAAGGGCTCATCTTGGATGCGGGGTCCGAAGCAGGGGGGACCCAACTCGTCTTCTTCTTCCAGCGCCAGGGATCGGTGGAGTCGGTCGATCTGGTGGCGGGTGTCGTTCTCTCCGACCCCCTCTCGGCGGCCAAGGCGGTCACCGAGAGTCGGATGTTCCACGGGCGGCGGGGAGACTCACCTTTCTCTGCGAGGAGAGGGTGGCAGGTAGTCGTCCCGCCGTTCCACCGCTTTGGGGCGGCCGTCTTGGTCGCGCTCGATGGTGATGTGAGTCCGACTGTGGCTGACAGCCGACTCCTTGTCCTTCTTCCCACGGGCCCCGCCAGTCGGCGTCCGAGACGTCGCACCTTGGTCTCGGCGAGGCGGTGGGCCGTCGTTTTGGCGCTGCGGCGCCTCGGTGCGGTAGCCGGCACCATTCAGCGCGGCAGCCGCGTCGAGGAGCTGCTGAACTCGCTCCGTCATTATGCGGCGCTCTTCGCCTTCGAAGTTGTCGAGCTCGTCTGCCGCCGCCTGGGCGGCACGGATATTCTCTGCAGGCGTGGCATACACAGCGCGATCAACCCCGAAGAGGTTGGCGATTGCCGCGCCGCGCTGTCGGACCGCGCCTAGGCGGCTAGGCCCGGTTGGAGCCGGCGAGCCGCCTACGGCGCGATCCATCTCGCGTTGGTAAGCTTCTGACAAGCGCCTCATGCTTGCCAGCTTCTTCGCGCCCTCGACGAGTTGAAGGCGGAGCGCCTCCAGCGTCTCGGCGTCGGCGTCTTCCGGAATCGGCGCTGCAATGTCTCACAGGGCCGCGTCAAGCGGGTCGTGCGCTCCTTCGCTGGAGCGCTCGCCGTGGTCGAGGACGAGAACCTCGGTGACGGTGCTTCCGCCGCTCCTCGCGTAAGGGAGCGGTTCGTCGTAGACCACCATGTTGGTGGGGAACGCGTCGAGCGACGCGGTGTCGGAGTCGACCAGCATGGGGTCGGTGGATCCTATGGACTCCAGGTCCACGGCAGGTTCGTCGGTGACGTGGAGTTGGTCGAGGAGGCCCGCGAGGAGGCTCTCGGGGCCATTCGTGCCTGCATCGGACGCAGGCTCATCGGAGAGGCGAACCTCGCCGACAAGATCGGCGAGGCAGCTGGCCGCACAGGCGATCTCAGCGCCGTGCAGTGCGTCGGCACAGATGCCATCCGGCGTGCCGGGCTGGCTGTGCTCGCTGGGGAGGAACAGGGTTCCCGTCCAGAGCAGATCTCCGGACGACGGTGCACCTCGCCCCATGGTGGGCACCAAATGTTGGGGGTTGGATACGACATATGCCAAAGGATGGCTTATCATGGTGGGAGCGAGTAGAACGTCGCCGGTGCCTGGAAGCGGGATGAGGCGAAGACATGCACGCCGGCGGAACTTACCCAGCTTCAGGGCTCTCCTAGGAGATACCACCCCTACTGCTGCTCTGTGGGGTCTTCGCATGATCACTAAGGCAAGGTGACTACAATGGTGCTCCTGGAGCTGTTTCGGGAGGCAGGAGAGGGGAAGGCTAGCTCTCTCCTCCCTGTGCTATCTGGTCTATCTCTATTCAGGTCCGGACCCTTTGCATGGGTGCCCCGGGGGGTTTATATAGGCCTACCCCCCGGGGGTACAATAGTAATCCGGCTGGGCGCGGGTCCCAGCCGTCTGTCTCTCAGGCCACCGTCCTTCCCGCCGGCTTCTGGGGCCCGCCGACTGGCGGGTCCCGTGAACAGGCTTGATACTGTAGCGGCACTCCTGATGACGCAGGCTCGGTCATTGGGTCGTGGCAACAGTGCCGCCGTCTATCAGGCGATCACTGTCGCCATTCCTCATCCTATCTGGTTAATGGCTCGTGGGGCCCTGGGGAGGATTCGGCCGACTCCGGGGAGGCCGACTCCCACAGGTCCGTCTTCGGGGCGCCCAGGCCGCCTTCGGCCCACCCACTGACAGGTGGCCCCGCTGCTTTCGGGTCGTACAGGCCAGCGTCATGGGCACAGTGTACTGCGCACTGTGGCTGAGGTCAGGGCAGGCATGGCAACAGTGCCGCGCCTCGCCGGAGATCTTCCAGCGATACGGCTCACTGTAGCCATGCCGGCCCTTCGTAAGCAGGGGGGAACGGCCACGCCGTGACCGTACCCCGCATCGTACTTCGTGATGAGGGAGGAGTCACGGGCCGACTCTCCAGAGTCGGCCTCTCTGGAGGTCGCCAGCTTGAAGTCGGCTTGTCTTAGAGTCGCCGTCTGGGACTCGGCTTGTCTTGGGGTCGCCGTCTGGGACTCGGCCTGAGGGGCACGGCCTGCCCCGATGTCTTGAAAGGTCCTGGGACACGGGTTAGCCTACCCGTGGCCCATTACTCCGACAGTCGATGTTGAGACATGAGAATTCTTGATTTGACGTCATGATCCATGAAAGTTTCTACAATTCTGTAAAGTTTGACTGCAATTTTTTTGGCCGTGCATGAACACATCAGAACGGATTTTACAAATTTAGTCATAGGCATGTAAAAGATATTTTGTATTGTTCCTTTCAGTATAAGTGTATCGTCTGAGACGCGTATTACGCGTGCAAGCTTTTTACTAGTGACAGAGAACCGCTTCTCGAGGTACACACAAGACCAGGAGACGCGCGAAAAAACGACGCGAGCTGACGCACTGAGATCGTTATGAATACTCCATTGGCAGCAGATCAATTAAGCCAAGGTGGGCGTTGCAGTTGCACCGGCACAGTGCGGCGCTCATTGAGTAGGCCGGCGAGCGCCTTCTACTCGATCAGGGTCTCCGATTTAATAAGCCTCCGGGGAGCGGTTACGAGAAGAGCACCCAAAGCGGCAACGAGTACGCGGCGAGCGGCATGGCGCATTCAGGTGCTCCACCAACCTTCCTGACCTCCTCGCCCTATACATATGTCTACAGCACTCTCTCCAGCCCACGCATCGTTCGTCGAGAGCGTAGAGTACAGCACAATGGCGCCTAGCACTCGTAGGGCCAATGCCATCCTCGTCGTGGTGATGCTCCTCGCGGCTGCCATGGCAGCGCTGGCAGCCGACGTGCTGGTCGCCGAGGCGGCGGCTGAGGTGTCGTGCGGGGACGCGGTGAGCGCGCTGATCCCGTGCGGGTCGTTCCTGGTGGGCGCCGTCGCCGGGGCGCCGAGCGAGAGCTGCTGCCGCGGCGCGCAGGGGCTGCGGAGGACGGCGGGCACGCCAGGCGCGCGGCGCGCGCTCTGCAGGTGCCTGGAGCAGTCCGGCCCGTCCTTCGGCGTGCTCCCGGACCGCGCCCGGCAGCTACCCGCGCTCTGCAAGCTCGGCATCTCCATCCCCGTCAGCCCCCACACCGACTGCGACAAGTAAGCCCTCGCACCACTTGCGGAGTGCACTGGGGATTTTGCATGCATGGAAAAATGCTAGCTCGATCGTCAAACTTGTTGATTCACATGGCGCATTTGCATGCATGCAGGATACAGTGAGCGACCGATCGGCGGGCGAACTGATGGTCCGACGCATGCACGCGGGTGGCGTGAAGTGATGGCACGAAGTGTTCGATGGAGGAGTTCATGGCTGAATAAATTGCTAAACAGTATAACACAGCTACCTAGAACCCCTCACAGCGATTTAATATTTCTGGCCGTCAGATCAGGCTAATGACGTTCGAGATGGGTCTATCCTGCCACAAGGTGCCTATGGTCGTTTTGGCTCACCGTAGCAGGCCGCTGCTCCGCATAGCGATCTGGGAATCCTCTCATTAATCAGGCCGGCTGAACGGGACAACCTACGTAGGCCCAAAAATGGATGGTTGAGGCCCATAGCGTTCATCCCTTGCCTCTTCGTCTCTCCGGAACCGGCGTTCTTCATGCGTTCCTCAGCACTGTCGCGACGCGATATGTGGCTGTTGTTCTGCTCATCTCCTCAGATCCTCGACTTATGAATCAGCCTAGGTCCTTTCTTCTTTTCACCAATACGGCGATCGTCTCCTCTGGATCTGGTCCGCGAGCTGCTTAGTTTCAACCATGCGGCACCGACCCACGCTGTCAGTGTCCTTCTCCAGCTTTCCTCGGCGTGCATGGGCCTCCATGTTGTTCCCTGTTTCCCATAGATGAGGAGACGAATTGTTCAATGTATAATCTGTCATCTAGGAGCAGGGAGTGGCTTGGCGATGATACAAAGAGTTGTCAAGCGGTGACCAACATGTCCACTTGACTTTCCTTTCTTTTTTTGGGTTTTATGTTGGTCCACCCCTGTTGCTTCACTCCTCGTTGAGCTCTTTCAGTGTTTTCTTATAACCCTGTTCGATCTTTTAATATGCCTTTTCTGATTTGCCTTTTAGCAGGTTTCAGAGTTTGCGTAATTTAGAACAGAATCATCAAACAAGTGAAGACTGAAGAACGGAGCACCTGATATTGGAAAAGTCCAACCTTATGTCAAGTTCCTGATAGTAAAGTTTCAGGTTGCAAACCGTGCTCAAAAGATAGAGAGCTAAATCCAAGGGTAAGCCATCACATTTTGAAACCAATGATCAAACTGGAGCCATCGCTCAACATTTGTACCAATTTCACTTGCCTTCAGAAGATCTGGTACAACATGAATTTGTTTTTCCCTTGAGACCCTTTTGTTCCCATGATTTATTTATTTATGCTGAAAACAATGTGTTGATTGCAGCTTGAAGGAAGTGTTTATTCTCTACTTGTACACACATAAATTCATGGTCGGTCATGTAGGCAAAACCGATCTGAAAAGATAAAATTATTCGTGGTAATATTATGATGAAACTATTTTGTGTGAGAAGAGAACTACTGTGACGAAACTTGTACTGCAGGTACCTTTCCGTTTCCGACAACATTCTTATAGGTGGAAAGAGAAGAAACGACGATGACAGAATTATCAATGAAATATTTTCCCGTTAAATGATGCAAAATGTCATGCCATCACATCATATACTTTGACTACTTCGGAGAGTAACATATCTAATTTTCCCTGCAAAGATAGTATTTTATTTGGATTGCCATTTTCTTCACACATTCTGACTTGAAGGAATGGGTCATGAAACTATATAAGGGAATCAAAACGTTGTGGTCCTTTTTCTTGAATCAGTTGGAGTAATGAAAAAAATCCATTCAAGGAACGGAATTTATAGGAACCATGTCAACTCACTGTATTGGAAAAATCTTGGTAACTATGTATATATTCTGTAGTTCTATAGAGAAGATAGCCAATTATTTGGAGACATTCCAACCAAGAACTCATCTTGAGAGTTGGACTATGTGCAAGAGCAGATGTTAGCTTCAGAAGATAGTCTCTAGATTATTTTTTCTTAGATTGGAGTTTGTACATTTCTTGCTCTGGTCAGTTCTCTGTTAAATCTCTTTATCAATATATTATTGCTAGGAGAGTAGTGTTCCCTTTTAAGTTTCTCTGGAAACTAAAGGTACCTTTGAAAATGAAGGCTTTTATATGGTTAGTTATCAAAGGGAGGATCCTGACCAAGGACAACTTGTGTAAAAAAGGCTGGAAAGGCACCAACAAATGTGAATTTTGTGGTGCCAATGAATGTATTGATCATCTGTTTTTCACTTGCTCTTTTGCTCGGTTTTTATGGAATGTAGTTGGGAGTGCTTTGGGAAATCCCCAAACACCCCTATCATTCTTTGACTTTTGCCAGAAGTGGCTTCCATAGTATACAGGGAAAGATAGAGTGGTTATAGCTATTGGTACGGCTACTTTGTTGTGGTCGATCTGGAAAGCTAGAAGTGAATCTTGCTTTCAAAGTTCTTTACCTAAAGATCCTACTGACATAATCTTCTCCTTATGTTCTGTGTCGGATTCATGGGGTGTGCTACAGAAAAGAGGAGTGCAAAAAACTCTTAAGGAAGTGACCAAGAGGTAGGTCCAGATAGTGAGGGACGTCTTCAAGTGTGCTTACGGCCGGGGCCCTGCTATACGGAGACTCTGTTGAGCAAGTGTTGAAAGATGTAGCATTTGTGATGATCCTCTCTTGTTCTTTTGCTATAGCACCCTGTAGGTGCAGAGTCTGGTATCTTCAGGTTGTAGGAGTTTATTTCTCCCTGATGCAAATTGTTAGGCAACATATGGAGCGACGGAGCTTTGGGAGTGTTCTTTCGCTGTAGCATCCCGTAGGTGCAGTTTGAAGTGCCTCAAGATGTAGGAGTAGGTCTTCCTGGTGCATATGTTAGGCATCGAAAGTTAAGTTTGTATAAGACTTGATTTGTATGCTGTGTAATGAAAATGGGGGCCGTGTGGCCCCTATGATCGAAAAAAATGTTTGAACAGGAAAATCATGAACACAAACGCAATTATGTGATCTGTGGATCAATTCTAATTATCGGTTGATGATTATACCACGCCAACCATATCAAAATATTGTTATTTGAATCAATGAAATTTCATCAAATATTTTTATCATCCAAACTTTCTTTATTGTTTCTATTTTTTAGGATGAACGGGTGCGGCAACGCGCACCTCCATGGTCTAGTAGTACCTGTATTTCGCCTGCCCTGCTACTACTGTAGTCATGGTTGAATAATGGATTGGTCTCCACTATTAATCTTTCGCATTCGTACGTACCTAACTGGATTGCAAACCTATTCACGTATCTCTCCTTAAAACCCGCACCCAAGGAATTACCACAACTCGCATAAGAATGTTGCTCCCCGAAACAGTTCATCCACGCACAAATATCACATTCATATTTGTGTCGTGGAGGCTGAGAGAAGGGACGTCGACAATGACATACGGCAGAGCAATGCTACACGTACGAAAACTTACGCAATGCACACTTCAATTGCTAAAAAACCTCCTGGACAAATGCACAAACGATGAGCTCGAGGTCGACGGAGCGAGATAGCCGGAGGGCACGCGCCATTGTTGCTTCTCGCCGGAGTCAACGACGTCTGTGGAGCTGGGCTTGCCGGTGGTCGACCGGTTCGCTTCTGAGCTTGAGAGGGGTGAGATGGGGTGATCGAACGGCTGCGCGCAGGGTGATGGTGGGGCTGGCGAGGCGACCGACCCAGGCACGCGATCGATTGGCCGACGCCCAGGGCCCAGCATCGTCCTTGCCGTTTGCGTTACCAGCAGCCGAACCAAACACGTAGTGGTGTTCCATATAGTCCGTCTCAAAATGTAAACTACAACGCGATCGGGGCACCGCCGCCTCTTCATCAAACGCCCACAACCACAACCACAACGGCGGAAGCCGCGAGAACGCCGAGAAGGGACGCTGCGACGGGCGACGGCGCAAGAACGTAGGGAACTAGTAGACCTAGCTAGAAGCCAGTAGCCACGTACATAATAATGGAAAGGATAGCAAATTAACTACTCGATCTGACGGCCGGATGTAATCCTGACGCCTATGTATAACCTAGCGATCAGCGATGCTTTGGGCCTTTGGGTTGGGAAGTTGGCATGCTAGGCCATTAGCGCTAAATAAACGTATAACTACGACTATACGACAGTCGACAGGTCAGCCAGATATACATATATGTCTAAACTACTATACTTAGAACCTAACGAAACCTATTAGGGCGTCTCCAATAGTTGTAAGATAGGTGTTGGTAAATTTGCCACCTAGGACATAGTGATGATGTGGCATGTGTTAAATGTGGAGAGAGAGCAAAGTTGTATGTAGATTAACCAACAACCTTTGCACAAGCTCCAAGGTGAAATAGAGAGCAATCACATTTATTTTCTCACCATCTATTGGACATCTTACATACAACCCATTGGAATAGTTGTATGATAGCTTGTTGGTTGATGATATGGATATTTTACCAACAAGACTAACATACAACCTGTTGGAGATGCCCTTAGGGGGGCGAGGCAATGGGGGTGTCTGACCCCTGCTCGCACCCCCCCTGTCTCCGCCCCTGTACTCGGGAGTACTAGCTGAATCACTATTCACTAGCCCTTGACATGAGGAAGGCTGTGACTCTGCAGCAGGGAAGCCTGTAGGTGGGGTTGCTGGCTGCACCCTGGAGGTCTATGACCCGCTAGAGTAATGGCCACACCGCGCCTACCTTGACTTTTTTTACTTTGACGAACCACTACGTCTGACTTGACTTGGTGAGCGGGGATGCATGCAAGTGCATTTTGGTTAATGTTTTCTACCGACGTGCAGGTGCAGGTGCAGTTCCAATCGCAATGGAAAATTTGTCGCTCCATTTCTCCATTTCCAGGGCCAAGGCGAAAAAATTACTCTGCTCCATTTTTCAGCCGAGTTGCCGAGCGCGCGTGAGCCAACTTACGATGGAATTTGTTTCTGCGTTTAGGAGAAGATGTCGTTTTCTTTGCTCACGCGCTCAGATCAACGAACCAAGTTTTTTGCCAACAAACATACATACGACTCAAGCGTGCACGCACTTGTTGTCCAACCCTTTTCCCCCTGATTGATCTCTCTTTCTTCAAAGTGAATTAATTGTTTTTTTTTACTTTCTTTCTTCTTTAAAGCGAATTAACTAATTTTAATTTTTTCATTCTCACGAAATAACAAAGTCTCACAGCCAAGACCCTAACATTTTACACAAAACACCCTAAAGTTTTCGCTTCATTACAAACAAGGCCAAAATTTTGACGGCAAACCCTCACAAAAAAATTCGGCAGCATAACGCGTGGGGACATCAGGTGAAGATGTCTTGTAATCTTATTTAGCTTCTAACATAAATCAAGCCTCCAAAGAAGCGACACTAAGCAAGTTTTTTTTATGGATTTTATTAGCTCAAAATGGACCATAAAGAAGATACGTAGCATAATGAGCACACACCCGATCTCTGCATAACTAAGATGCACACAGCAGCCCGACAACATGTCAAGTCATTGAAGACCAAAGCTATGCAAAGGTGAGGAAAAAGGAAAAGAAAAACCAAGGCGATCAGATTTGCGATCGACAAGCTACAACAATGACCATATCCGCACTAACCATCTCATGACACCACATGGACAATGAGGTTCTTCAACGGCAACGCCTTCCGGAAGGAAGCGACACTTAGACGCCGCCTCACCGGATCCAACCACAAGGCCATAGTCTAGATTTTCACCCTGAAGATCAGTCTGAGCCAATCCAAGCAATGCCTTCAAGAAGGTAACGACGTAAGAAAAGCGTCGCAGTTGCGAGGTATAACCACTCGGGTCTCACCTAAGATTTTGCCCCGGAGCTCAAGACCGGGTGCTCGAGTAGCACCATTATGGAAGTCACCCACGTGTTGCCGTTACCACGTGTTGCTAAAAATCTCCTGAACAAATGCGCAAATGATGAGCTCGGGGTCGACGGAGCGAGATAGCCGGAGTGCACGCGCCACTGTTGCTTCTCGCCGGAGCCAACCACGTCCGTGGAGCTTCTGAGCTTCCCTTGGGAGGCCGGCTTGAGAGGGGTGATCGTGCGGCTGGCGAGGGAAAAAAATTCTGTGCGGACGGGTTGCAGACCCCTCGCTGTGCATACCCTGTGTGAGATGATGCCACGTGGTCCACCTCGCCATCCGACGATTCGCTGCTCATCCGCTCGCTTCCTTGGTTCTCTCGGCTCAAGCGCCCCTACATTCGGCTCCAAAACTGCCCCGCAGCCTCTAAAGCTTCGGCTCGGCTGGACTAAGCGCACGATCCCTACCCATCTGGACTGCAATCAGCTCAAGCGCCGCCGCATCCCTTGTCGCAGTTGCCGCCACCGCCGTCGTAGTTGTCTCTATCGTTCGCCACCGGCCGATCTTGTGCTTCCGCCGTTATCTCCTTAGTCCCACTCTTGCCCCTTGTCCGGCACGGGATAGCAGGAGTTTGGCTGCCAGCCAGACGACGCGGGTACGCCTTCAATTCCCTTTTTCTTCTGCTCGCAGCTGCTCCCTTTTCTCATGTTCATTGTTTTTGGTTTCCAGTGTCCATCTATTTCGTTCTAGTGGAAGTGGTGACCAAGCTGTCAGGAATCGTAGCTGTTCAGGTTTATGTTCATTATCTAAGCTGAACATAATCAGATGTTCAGTACCCTGAACCTAATTGTAGGTGTCAGGAAGTGGTCAGTACCTAAGCTATTCGTTATGTTTAATACCTACGGATAACCTAATTGTAGGTGTCAGGAAGTGGTGACCAAACCGTTGATTAATCACTGTTCAGTATGTTTAGTACCTAAGTTATCAGGAATCGTAGGTGTCAGCAGAACAACCTTGATGATGTAAATAATAGCAACACAAAGGATTGTCTCACCCTCGACCAAGTCTCCTCCATGTGTTTCACTTGTCAAGTTGCGATCTTGCGATGTCATAGATACCACATGCATACTTCACTGTCTAACTGAACAAACTTGATAATTCATTCTTTGCAGAAGAAATCGAAACAATCGGAACAACTTTAGCATTGGAGAAAAGGAGGCTGAGAGGAAACCATTGGAGAAGATGGAATAAGAGATCACTTAGGATCTGTACAAGTAGCCAGAAGGGGCAATGTTGATCAAGTGGAAAATATGCAACTAGCTGAACGTTTAGCTATAAGACATGCTCTGAACTTTGCAGCACAAGCATGTTTTCAGAAAATGGTAATACCATCAGATTGCTTGTCGTCGATCATCAAGATGAAGAGCGCAAAGCAAGACAGATTCCATACTAGCATCATTATTGATCATATCATATGTAAAAGCCTGAAATTTGTCGTGTAGCTTTTGTCATGTAGATATGTCATGTAAGGAAGCATCTCATGTTCTGCCAAAATCAGCCAAACATGATATAGGTTCCTGCTGGTACTGAGATTGTAAGGACCAAATGATGTAAATAATAGCTAATGGAATGTCTTTTGATTTCGTGCAAAAAAAAGTCTGCATCTGTTATCTGGATGTCTTTATAAATCTGTAGTTAAAAATTTATAATTGTTTCTCTAGTTTCTCTCATTTGCTATTCAACCACAGCGAGGATGCTAATTTTTTTGTTTAGCCCTAAACTTCAGTTGAAGTCAGGACTGAACGCGTCATCTTGCTGGCCTCCTTCTCCTGTCATGGTGGCCGTGTCCTCCTGCTGACATGACTCGTGGCAGATCCATAGTACATGTCGTGGCGTGCGACATCATAGACATCGAAAGATACAAGGTGGAGGAGCAATTGTTCTCATCAACGAGGTTTAATGTTTATGTGCTGCAAGCCAGAAGAAGAACCACCATGGTCGTCCTTGGAGGCGACGGTGTCAGATTCCGCCATGGCCACTCCCAACCTTCTCCACTCTGAGATGCCGATCAGACTGCTGCAGCACGACCTGTGGCGGCCGCGGCTGTTACTCCGGCCCGATCCGGTTATGGGAGGGAGAGGACGCGTTGGGCGCGCGGCGGAGATGGTTACCGTTCCGTCCGCTCCAGTGAGCGTCGAGCCGGCGAACTGGCCACTAATCCAATCGCGTAGAGGACAGTGTTCCGGTCGCTCGACCATGAAAAATTCATGATCTAATCGCCGCTGCACCGAAAAAGCAGAAGCTACCCGTATCTGTTCGGAATCAATCGCTGCGTAATTGACGGAAGCCGGGACCGCACGTAGATGGGCAGTTTTGGAGCCAAACGTAGGGGCGCTTGAGCCGAGAGAACCAAGGAAGCGAGCGGATGAGCAGCGAATCGTCGGATGGCGAGGTGGACCACGTGGCATCATCTCACACAGGGTATGCACAGCGAGGGGTCTGCAACCCGTCCGCACAGAATTTTTTTCCGCTGGCGAGGCGACTGACCGCCCAGCATCGTCCTTGCCGTTTGCGTTAACAGCAGCCGAACCAAGCACGTAGCGTTCCACACAGAAAAAACACGTCCTCCATATAGTCCGTCTCAAGAGTCAAGAAGTGAACTACAACGCGATCACCGCATCTCAAACCCTAGCTAATACCCCCAACATTCGTTTCGTCTTCGCCGATTCATAGCCATGTATACATCTTCATCCTGGCCGATCTATCCCCGTCCTCTGCCCTCCTCCACCTACTGGTCCGCAGGCGGCCCGCCAACGGAGAGCTCATGGATCATGCTGGAGCGCTTCTTGTTCCGCAGGGACGACGTCGACGACGGCTCCTTCCCGGAGGAAGCGGCCGCGCCGCTGAGGGCCAACTCCGTCACCTCCCTGGGAGACCTCTTCACCGTCGCATTGCTCCCCGCCGCGCCTCCCACCTTCTCCCGCCTCTACGTGCACTGGCCGCGCGGTCCACGCAACCACGACGGGAGGGGTAGGGGAACCGAGCTCCTGTCGGCCCACGGGGACCTTCTCCTGCTCAGCCTCACCTCCGAGGTGAGCCTCGACGACAAAGACACCTACAGGGATCCTTACCGGAGGGACTACTTCGTGTTCAATGCCGCTCTAGGCGCGTTCAAACGGCTCCCGGTGTGCACCGAACCCATGGTGACCGAACTGTGGGGCAAGGGTGCGACCATGAAACGCCACTTCAATCGTGACACCATCGGAATACATTGCGGCATGGACGGTGACTTCAGCGTGGTGCAGCTGGCCAAGTTTGATGTTTCAGCAATGCGCAGGGCACGTATGGGAGCAGAACTATGCGTCTTCCACTCACCTCCGTGGACGACGGCCGATGGTTCTCATGATGATGTTGCCAAGGGCGAGTGGAAGATTATGACGCTGCCGATCATACACACCAAGGAGGAATTCGCCGATCTGACCGCATGGTCAACCGATGCTACCATTGTTTCCAAGGACTGCGTAATCTGGGTTGATTACCACCAAGGGGGTATCATGTCCTACATCCCACGTCATGATGCACTAGTTGAAACAAGAGCACGAAGTAGCATCTCTTATAGCCGATTGCCTATCAACAACCGTCCTCGGAATTCTTCACGAAGCGGAAATACCCTTGAGATGTACCGTAACATGTGTGTCGCTGGGAAAGAGGGCACTCAGCTCAAGTTTGTCGACGTTGCCCGTGACGATGTCTCCTTTTTTGGCCCGCTCGCAGCTAGTTCTAGCTTCACCATCACATGTCATACTCGGGCATCATCAGAAGATAATGTTTGGCACAAGGATGCGGCGATTACCTCTCAAAAGTTTCAGTATTTTGTCGTCCGCAAGCGTCTTCTCTCTCACAATGTCGTGCCCATGTTCCCTCTTGTGAATAGGGACGAGCCCAATCACATACACTTGATCGTGTCTGAGCCAAGGGACAAGGTTGACAAGCTTTCGGTCGTTGTAATAGATATCATCAAAGAGACCTTAATTTCAGTTTCTCCATATATTCAAGGAGAGGAAGACCTCGCTGGCAAAGATGCGGACATGGTCAGGCACAGGTGCCGTCTTCTGCGGTCCTTTCTCCCTGTCAGTTCTCAAGCTTGTTCTCATCTGATTTCGCCTGCGAAGTATTAGTCTGCATGTCACATGTCACACAATTGTTTTTGTCGATCTTTTTAAACAAATTTTTAAATTTAAATTTTGGATTTGAAACTTCTAGGGAATGATTGAAATGTTATTTAATGTAGACTAAAATTCGAAAAAATCTATTTCAAATTACTCATCATCTCTGAAATTTAGTGAAACATACGTAAAATTTATACTTCCTGAAAATTGAAATAAAACATTTGGAAAAGGGTTTCTAACACATTTTTCTCAAAATCTTTATTTGTGTAATATTCAAAGTTTATTTATTTTTAAGATTTATGGCTCAAGAGATTCACCCCCCCCCCCAAGTTCTAACTCCAACTACTAGATGCAACTTCAATGTTTTGAGTGCCCCCCCCCCCCCCCCGGGTTCGGCTCCTCTACAGTCGTGCTGTAGCTGGTAGGATCCATCGTTCATTTTAATCCAAGGGCTCAATCGCTGTGTGACAAACCTCGCACCGGCCATTAAAAAAAAACCACACCCCACATTGTTCGCCTCTCCCTGTCTTATCTCCTTCCTCTAGAGAGGTCTGGCCACTGTTTTTCCCCAACGCAAGCTTGTACTGCTCCGGCGATGTCTTCCCTTCGTAGGCTTACCTCTTTGCGCTGCTTCTTATCCATCCCCGTGCCCCTATGGCTTCTACCGGCTGCTGCAAGGAATGGCCGGGGGATGAAGGTGCTGCGCGAATCGACCTGGGACGCTGCTGCCGCACAACAGCGAGCTCAACGAGCCCGACGACGACGGCAAGCAGCGACCTGGAAGGGGAGGAGGGGCACGCCTGGGCCGTCGCGCTTCCTCGACCGCTGCGACGCCCTCCATGATGGGCGCCCCAAGATTCTTCGGCCGCAGGAGGCGTCTGACGGCAGCGGCACGTCTCCGGTCAAATCCAATGGAAAAACAGCCCTCCTGTCCGGCCAAGCGACCAAGCCCCAATAGTAAAACCCAATGGTCGTCGCGCAGCAGGTGAATTACTTGTTGTTAGCCTGTTAATTAGAACTGATTTCTTCCTTTCTTCATTGTTTGTTCGTCTTGTACTGCTGCTTTCTTGATGTTAGAAGAGTGAAAGCAGAGCAAGTGAGAGCATGTGATTTTTTGATCATCCATTAATTCTTCACGGCCATATGATTAGTCAGTAGCCAGTAGAGGTACATGCATGTGTACTGAGTTTAATTTCAGTAACTTTGTGGTCACTTGCGTCTCTGTCAAATTATTCAGATCACTAGTTGAAGAAGTAGTGCCCATGCTTATAATCAACTAGTGGGGTACCCCAACTAGTGGTACTAGGCTACTAGCAGTCCATGTTGTATCTGATTGTACACCCTATATGGAGATAAAAAAAACATACTTCGGTACATATCTCTGTAGCTATGTCACTGGAAATATTAAAAATGATGAGCACTCAACATATCAGTGTTGCAGCTAACTGAAATTAAACTGATTGTGCATGTCTTCATAAACCAAGAGTTAACTGAAATTAAACTGATTGGAAATGACGAGCAATCAACGGTCAACTGATTGCGCCTTATGTGTGTTGATTCAATTATCCCTTCTGCATCATCTGTCGATCTAACAAGACAGCACAACACACATGCATCAACCTATTGTCATACCCCATGATAGTTTTGCAAGTCCCAAAGATCACCGGCTTCACTCTAAAATTAAAGGGAGACATAACTGATTAGACAAGAAATCATATTGCCTAACACTGAATTTAAGGAATTTTAGACATGATAAGTGAAATACCATCAATAAACGAGCATAGTGCCCATACTCTTGCAATCCATTTGCACTTGTTCCAGCCATTTTCTCTTTAGGTGATTGGTATTGTGCCAGTGGAATGTCATTCTCTCTTCTCTATGAAAAGAAAACCGAGCAAATATTAGTCTATATTAGTGTTTTTAGCAAGTACTCTGGTTAGATAGGTGCAAGAGATTTACCGGATGAGTTTGATTTTTTGGTACAACTTTATTTGTCTCCTTCTTCTTTTTATTGGGGTGCTGGTTGTCAAGCCATGATTTCTTTCGTCTCGAATTCTTCTTCGGAATTTCTTTTTTCTTTAGGCAAGCGGCCTGTAGACAATCCTCAGGTTCTTTAGATATATCTTCAGTTGTGCATGTAGTAGTAGGAGCTTTTTCTTCAACTTGCTTCCTAAGAATCCTCAAAGCATCATCTACTAGTTTGATGCATTCTTTTGATGCAACTGCTTGGGAAGCTATGCCATGGAAATCGTGCATGAAAAACTTCAACTGTACTCTTTGTTTGTCCCAAATGTTGTATCGAAGTTAACAACATCACCGAAATGAGCATAGTCAATTATCATCCTTGCATCAGCCCAAAAGATATTTGCTATATTTTCATCGCAATCTAGTTGCATGTCATATTCAAATGCAGGATTCTCATTCTTTTTATCTCTAAAATACTTGAGCATACTTCCAGCTTCACCATACATCAAGTCCCTTTGTTGCCTGGTTCGCAAGTGGTTCTTGCGATCACGACATGTGTAGCCAAGGTTCAGTGGACCACCAACTTGTCGACTTGCTAACTCATGGGATTTTCTAGGTACAATTCCTGAATCATCTGTTGTTTCAATTTCAAATGCTTGCAAGGCTGAAATCTTCCTCTGTGATGGCATCAAGTGGCTTGTCCCAGGTAATTGCAAGACATGGTTGTGTTCAACAACTAACTCATGCACCTCATAATTTCGTGCTTCTCGGTCTATAGTAATTCCCATTCGAACATTGCAGTCGGTCCTTGTTTCTGCACGAGGACGCTTTGTATTATTACCCCTTTTGTCTTTTCTTCTGTAGCCCTCATTGGAACAAACATATCTTGCTGAGGTGATTACTCCATCGAGTTTGCTCTTGTTTTCATAATTTATCCTTACATCAAAACCAATATGACCTCCATAACATGTCCAAAATTTCCAAGCCTCTTTTGTGGAATTGAATTTCATACCAATCTGAGGCATCCAACTAGGAACCACATTTGTCCTGTAAAAGTTACACATGACTTATTTGTTTGTATGTTTACACTACAATCATAAGGTGATATAACCTGAGAATTTAACAAAATTGTCGGTACCTGTTAGCATCCTCATTACAGCTAGTCATATTCTCCATTAGACTTTCTCTTCGTTTTTGTTGCTAGGAGAAGGACAACAAAAGGGAGATCATCTGCATTAATCTCCTGTCATGTTTTGGAAATCCCAAGACTTGATGAGCAAATCATCTGTCTTACAAGCAAATATTTGAATATATTCATGCATTTTATCTTGAGCTTGTCCAAAACAATTGAGATTACTTCTATTAATTTTTTTTCACTATTAACATAATCTAAAAGATGCAGAAAATAAGTTTTGCATCTTGCCCTTATCATCCTCCATTAAGAAAATAGTAGCATAGCAAACTCAATCTACAAATTGTGTGCCTTGAGAACATGAATACAATCAGAGCATATGTCACATACCTTCAGATTAATTGTCATCTTTTTTGTTGCTAGGAGAATCTTTATCGCCTACGGATCAGCTTGCCTTGGTTTCACTCTGATCATGGAGGACGATCAGAAGAAAGATAGGGCAAAAGGGAGTTGATATGCACCGGGGTTTGGCTCCTTAGCTTGCCTTGGTTGCGCTCGGAACATGGAGGACAATCAGAAGAAAGATAGGGCAAAAGGGAGTTGATTTGTGCCACGTACAGATCACAGATCAACGTACCTTTGTCATATTATTTTACAAGGACGAACAGGAGGAACGAGAAAGATGAGCGGGACAAAGGCAAAGAGATCCCTGTTTGGCGCCAAGGAGGTTATCAGGGTGTGTTTTGTTTGGCGCCAGGTTCTGTTTGGCGGCAATCCTGCAGCCATACGAGATTTTCTACCACATAATTAGTTGTTTGTTTCCATTTATTAACAGAATCGAGTGGGGATAATGAGAGCCGTCAGATTTAAATGGATGGCTGATGTGGGTTGGTACAGTACCCGTGCAGTAATAACGTGACTGTAGAGGAGCCGAACCCCCCCCCCCCACACACACACACAAACACTGACTCCCCATCTTTCTGTGGCTCAAGAGATTTGGTAGTTACGATTTATAAGGGTTTAATTCACGTTTGTTTAGAGAACTAAAACATTCATACTGGATTTAGACGTTAAATTGATGTCCTTTGTGCGATATGACCAAAGTTCTCTTATAAGCCAATGTCGCCCTCTGGTTAGGCCTGGTTGGTGCGCTAATGCTTGCGTACATGACCCATGACACGTATACGGGTCCAAAACGCTGAATAGCCGGCCCAAGATCGCGTAATAACATATGATACACTTAAACATGGCTGGAATAGTTGATTTTTTTTCTAAAACTGATTTAATATGACTGGAATAATTGAAATTTGTGTGAAGTGTTTCTAAAATTGCTTGAAACCTAACAGAAATGTTTTTCTTTGTGAAAATATGAATTATATTTAGAAAAATATTAGAAACAACAAAACTTCGTTGACATAATTCGAAAAATATTTTATGATATTCTTGGAGTAAAAAAATATTTGAAAACTGAGATGTTGATATTTCATTTTTCTACAAAAAATCATAAATAACCACACAAATTTCAAAGATTATAGCCAAAATCCAATCAAAATTAATTATTGCATTGCATTTCACAAAAATAACACATGCTTGATTTTCTTATATGTACAATTTTAAATTAAATTTTTGGATTGGAACATGTGTGCAATGATTGAAATATTATTTAACGGAGACTAACTTCAAAAAACGTATTTCAAATTACTTATCATTATTGAAATTTAGTGAGACGTATGTAAAATTTATACTTCTTGAAAATTGAAATGAAACATTTGGAAAACATTTTGGAACACGTTCTCTCAAAATCTATATTTGTGAAATATTCAAAGATTTTTGGATGCTATCAAAAGTTATTAAATGTGCAAAAAAGGGCAAGCACAAAGTAATAAAAAGCACATTGATGTGCGGATGGGGAGTGCAAATCCATTTTTTATGGTAAAAAGAAAGCTTTAAAAATCAAACAAAATAGGGTTTCATTCCGGTTTAGAAGGGCCAGGATGCCCGGAGAAGCACTTAAGATTAGACATCAAACCATGGGCTAAACAATGTGCTACCCTGCACACACGGAATCTCAAAGCACCTTTCCCCGCGAAAAAAGGAGAATCTCAAAGCTGCTTGGTCGCTCCAGCCGGGTTGTTGTGGCCAACGCCTCTACGGAGCGGGTGATGACCATGATCACATTTCCGGGTTACGTTGACGCTCGATCTCGCAGCAAGTGGGCTGCTGGCTACAAAATTGTCACCAACCATATCTGTCATGATCGCGAGTTTAAGATTGTTGCCCATCATCTATGGTAGTACGTACTACTCCGTACGTATTTTCTACTAGTAGACGGCAGCTTAGAAATAGCACATGGCCGGCTAGATCTACCGATGATGCATCATGCATGACATCAAAGTACTCGTAGCAGCTAAATCGTCAACGTCTACGTAGATCATAATTGCAAATAGTTATTCTCGTACACTACTCCTGCTTGTCTCGGGCCGCCCTTCATTCTCGTATAATACTGTTTACCACTCTGTCGAGTGGGACCACCTGGGCCCACTGGACATACTCTATAAAAGGAATCGATTGATTTTCATAATTTAAGAAAGTTAGATCCGTGATTTGTTATACGTTAGGAAAGTTCTGGTGTAATAAAAAGTGGAGAGAAAAATAAACCGATGAACCAGGGTGGGAGGGGGTGGTGGGAGGAGAGATAAAAAAACCAGCGAAAATAAACCGCGGAGACGATTCACCAACTCGTCCATTAGAAATAGAGATGTTGTAGCTAGGTTCCTTCCTTGTTTGTACACTGTTAGATTCGTTGCCTCGACATGGGGCGGGTAGGCTGGGGATCGGGAGGAGGAAGAACAAAGGAAAGGTTGAAAATGAAAAGTGCAAGATTTGTTTTGGCGGTTGGATGAAGATCAGAAGGTTCATATAAGAAGTGATGGATGAATCATTTTTTCCAGTTACCTGGTGAACAGAGGCTCCCTTTTTTAGGGACATGTTTCAAAAGTTGGTACGTGTCAATTGGCCTTGCTGCAACGCGAGGGAAGGGACCAGACGGAGTGCCCCACGGCGACGAGTGTCTGCTCGTGGTGACCACGTTCCGCGGCGGCGCCAAACACAATGGCATCAGCATCACGGACCGACGTGCTCGCTCTTACAAAGTGTCTAGATACGACAAGTTCTTTGACGTTCGAGCGTTCTGGATGTAACCCATGGTTGGTTCCTTCTTAGAAATGTGGAATTCCGAAAATTACACTCTGCTGCATGTTGTGCAATCAGTGTCCCATTTCGTCCTTTTTTATCTCTCAAATACGCACGAGCGTGCGTATTATATATTAAAAAAAAGGGCCAAGACGGCTGGTACAACATCTTTCGGCAACGTGCTACCACAGAAGATAGCACCCACATTCACCGTGACAACACCGGCAACTAATGTTGGAAACGTGACAGCGACTCCACCTCGGGAGGGAAACGGACTGGACCGATTCCTACGGACGCACGGCGCCCACGGTGATCGCGGTGCCCACGCTCCCCACGTTCCCCATGATGAGGCTTTTCTGTTACGACCTGTACATGAGCTCTCTTGACTGTATCTCTCTCGGGCGTGTATATAAGCCCTACTGCACATCAATACAAGTCATCAGTTAAAGCATCATTCACTTTCTTGGTATCAGAGGCCGGTTCCCTCCTCTTCGCTTCCGCCATGATGAACCGGCGCACTCTCAGGCGCACTCGCTCCTTCGGCGATGCAGACGCTGCCGCGGGCCTTGCTCCCTTCCCCGTGGCGCCCGTCGCCGCCGTCCCTCCCGCAGCACCTGCCGGCGCCCGTCTCCCCGGTGCCCCTGCTGCACGCTTACCGGCCTGGCCCGGCGTCCGGCCCCTTCGTGCCCACGCCGACGCGCTCGCTCTCGCCAACAACGCCCAGGTTCCGGTTGTTCCCCCTCCCCCATCCATGCACCATGTGAGCATTACCTCCTTCATCCCCTTCAAGTTGAGCCTGGAGGCCAACAATTACTCGAAGTGGCGCCAGCTCTTCCTCTACGTTCTCCACAAGTTCAACATGGAGGACCACGTCCTGGAGGAAGCCGATCCCCTCCATCAGGGGCCCGTGTGGAGGAACGACGACATCACCCTGGTGCTGTGGATCTACGCCACCATCTCGGATGATCTCTACGACATCATCATGACGCCGCAGAGCACGGCCTACCGCCTGTGGCATGCGCTGCACATCTACTTCCGCGACAACGCCGCCGGGCGCGCCGTCCACATCGGTGCGCAGTTCCGTGCCACAGTGCAGGGGGACTCCTCCATCGGCGAGTACTGTCGCCGCCTGCAGTCCCTCGCCAACGCACTGGCGGAGGTGGACGAACCCGTCACCGACCGCGCCCTCACCCTCCAGCTGGTGCGCGGCCTGAGCCGCCGTTTCCATGTGATGGGGACCCTGCTACCGATGCAGGTTCCCTTTCCCAGCTTCAGCGAGGCGCGCTCCCGCCTCCTTCTGGAGGAAATTTCTCTCGGCGAGCGTGGGCGCCTCGAAGGGGCCACCGCCCTCGCCGTCGGTCACGTCTCCGGAGGCTCCTCCTCGGGCGATCGCGGCTCCGACCGTGGCGGCGACAGGCAGTCCGGCGCGCGCGCCGACAAGGGAAAGGGCCCTGCTGAGGCCCCCGAGCGCCCCACTCAACATGAGCACCGCGGCCGCGGCGGGCGCGGCCGCGGCCGTGGACGTGGACGTGGCAACGGCGCGTCCTCCTCGAGCTCCTCCGCCGGGCGTGGCCAGACGACTCCAGTGCCGTGGACGGGCTACTTCGCGCCCTGGGGTTCGGCGCCTCCATCCGCCCAGCAGTGGCGCGCGCCCTGGGCACCGCCCAATGCCGCCGGCGTGCTCGGCCCGCGCCCCAGCGCGCCGCACCAAGCCTACTTCGCCGGCCCCTCGCCACACCAGGCCGGCTCCTCCTCCGGCCCGTCCAACTGGGATAGCTACGCCATGCTGAACGCTGCCCTCGCCAACCTTCAGATGCAGCAGCCTCACGCCGGGCCCGACTGGTTCATGGACTCGGGGGCCTCGTCCCACGTCGCGGGCAACAGTGGTAACCTCGACAAGCTCACTTCCCCTTCAATGCATACTTCTCCTTTCATTGTTGTTGGCAACGGTTCTAAGATCCCTGTAGCTGCTACTGGCACCGCACGTCTCACTGATCGCCCCTTCCATCTCAACCACATCCTCTACTCCCCTCACATCGTTACAAATTTAATTTCTGTTCGTCGCTTCACTCGAGATAACCTTGTTATTGTTGCCTTTGACCCATTTGGCTTCTCCGTGAAGGACTTGGCAACGGGGACAACTCTGATTCGGTGCAATAGTTCAGGCGAACTTTATCCTTTCCACTCCAATAATGGCAGCGCACGGGACACGCAGGCCCTCTCTGTTCTCGAAGACGGCGACATATGGCATCTCCGATTAGGGCATCCTAGCCGCGCCTCGCTTTCCATTTTAGCTAAAGATTTCCTTCCTGAATGTAATAGATCGCCAGTTTCATCCATATGTGGATCTTGTAAAATTGGCAAGCAGCCCAGACTACCTTTTCCTACATCAAATTCATTTACTACTGCTCCTTTCCAATTGCTTCACTGTGATCTTTGGACTTCGCCCGTGTGTAGTTTCTCCGGATTTCAGTACTATTTGGTTGTGTTGGACGATTATACCCACTATTCCTGGACCTTCCCATTACGACGCAAATCTGACACCTCCTCGACCCTCCAACGTTTCTTTGCGTTTGTCCATACACAATACACCACTCCCATACGCTGCCTACAGTGCGATAACGGCGGTGAATTCCTGTCCTCCACCCTCCGTGAATACTTCTCTCGTACCGGCGTGTCTTTCCGTCTCTCGTGCCCTCACACATCACCACAGAACGGCAAGGCCGAAAGACTCATCCGTACAACGAATGACATCATACGCACACTCCTTGTCCATGCCCACATGGCTCCTGAATATTGGGTGGAAGCCTTGCATACTGCAACTCACCTCTTAAACCGACGTCCCTCTTCAGCCATCAAAAATGTCACCCCGTACCTGCTCCTCAACGGTGTCCACCCAACCTACGACCACCTTAGAGTCTTTGGCTGCCTGTGTTACCCAAATCTCACCCACCTCGCCCCCCACAAACTCTCCCCACGGTCTACGCCCTGCCTTTTCCTCGGGTATCCACAGGAGCACAAGGGCTATCGGTGCATGGACCTCGCTACACGCCGCGTTTATATTTCCCGGCACGTAGTATTCGACGAGAAGCATTTTCCCTTCGCATCTCCCTCTGTCGCACACCCGACCACAAAAACCACGTCCACACCGAACCCACAGGAAATCCCACCCTTCCTACCTACCTCGTACGCCCAAATCCCGACATCCCCTCCGGGCTTTCCCCCGACTCCATCTACCTCGGATCGTGCGCCGGCCCCAGCGCCTCGCCCTTGTCCGCCGCCTCCCCTCGTGCCAATCCCACCCGCCAATCCCGTGACGCCTGACTCACCCCGCTCGCCAGCTGTTGTCGCCAGATCCCTCTCCAGCGCGCCTTCCGAGCCTACGCTGCACCCACCCGCATCCGCGGGATCTGTTCCCCCTGATGGCTCCCATGCAGCCACTCCCGACCCGCCACCTCGGCCGCCTCTCCCGCCTCGCGTGATTCCAGTGCAGCCACCCCAGAACTTCCACGGAATGCGCACACGAGCCAAATCAGGGTATTCCCTCCCAAAACAACATCACCCCCTCCTCACCACAACCACCATTAGCCCCATACCATCTTCCTACCGTGTAGCACTCAAGGATCCGAACTGGTACAACGCCATGTTAGAAGAATACAATGCATTGTTGCGGAATGACACTTGGTCGTTGGTTGCTCGTCCTGCAGGTACAAACGTGGTGACCGGCAAATGGATCTTCCGCCACAAGTTCAACCCCGATGGTTCCCTTGCCCGGTACAAGGCGAGGTGGGTGCTCCGCGGCTTCACGCAACAAGCCGGCGTCGACTACGGCGAGACCTTCAGTCCGGTGGTCAAACCGGCCACGATACGTGTCGTCCTCAGCCTCGCCACCAGTAACTCGTGGCCGATCCACCAACTCGACGTGAAGAACGCGTTCTTGCACGGTCACCTTGCCGAGACCGTGTACAGCGCCCAGCCAGCCGGCTTCGTTGATTCTGCTCGTCCCAAGGACGTCTGCCGCCTCAAACGTTCTCTCTACGGGTTAAAACAGGCACCCAGGGCCTGGTTCTCACGGTTCACTTCCTATCTAGTCTCCCTTGGCTTCCATGCATCCAAAGCAGATTCATCTCTTTTCTCGCTCCATAGGGGTCGTGACACAGCCTATCTCCTTCTATATGTGGATGATATAATACTAACAGCCAACTCATCTCAGTTTTTGCAGTCCATCATCCGCTCACTACACCATGAGTTCTCTATGACCGACATGGGGCCTCTCCATCATTTCCTTGGGATTAACGTCCAACAGGATGCCGATGGACTCTTTCTGTCCCAGGAGCAGTACGCTCTTGAAATTCTTGATCGAGCGGGTATGCTGAACTGCAAAACTATCTCCACACCGATTGACACAAACTCAAAGCAGTCCACCGACGGCAGCCCCAGTTTCCACGACCCCTCTTTGTACCGGAGCCTTGCTGGCGCGCTCCAATATCTTACCCTCACGCGCCCGGATATCTCGTATGCTGTTCAACAATGCTGCCTGTTTATGCATGATCCCAGGGATATTCACTTCCAGATGGTGAAGAGGGTGCTGCGCTACATCCGTGGCACAACTGGACTTGGGCTCCAGTTTCATCGCTCCTCCGGCGGCGACCTCACCGTCTACTCCGACGCAGACTGGGCGGGGTGCCCCGACACCCGCAAGTCTACCTCCGGGTTCGCGGTCTACCTCGGCTCCAACCTCGTCAGCTGGTCGTCGAAGCGGCAAAATACAGTCTCGCGGTCGAGCGCGGAGGCTGAATACCGCGCCATCGCCAACGCCGTCGCCGAAGCCTGCTGGTTGCGGCAGCTCCTCGTCGAACTCCGTCGCCGCCGCCTCACGCCACCGTTGTCTACTGTGACAACGTGAGCGCCATGTACCTCTCCAACAATCCGGTCCAGCATCAACACACGAAGCACATCGAGATCGATCTTCACTTCGTGCGAGAACGGGTTTCCCTCGGTGAAGTCCGTGTTCTCCATGTTCCGACGACCTCGCAGTTCGCGGACATCTTCACCAAGGGGCTCCCGACCACTATCTTCTCCGAGTTTCGATCCAGCCTCAACGTTCACGAGCACCACGCTTCGGCTGCGGGGGGCTGTTGGAAACGTGACAGCGACTCCACCTCGGGAGGGAAACGGACTGGACCGATTCCTACGGACGCACGGCGCCCACGGTGATCGCGGTGCCCACGCTCCCCACGTTCCCCATGATGAGGCTTTTCTGTTACGACCTGTACATGAGCTCTCTTGACTGTATCTCTCTCGGGCGTGTATATAAGCCCTACTGCACATCAATACAAGTCATCAGTTAAAGCATCATTCACTTTCTACTAACCCGCCTTGACTATACTCAAACCAACAATGGCGAAGAGGACGGTCACAGAGCACACAGGCCGCGTCCCCCTATACCAAACAACTCAAAAGACAACAAAAACACATAACCAAACTAGCTCAACGCACTCTCCATCCTTGGTGCCTAGAGGATCGGCGAGCAGACAACGGGAGATAGTCTGACTCGGAGAAGACGCCGTCGGAGATGTGTAGATGATGGAGTACATAGCGCCCCGGAAGCTCATGCCCCAGCAACACCCCGCGCATGACAACTTGACACCCCAAGCCTCACCGCCGAAGCGGGCGAGGCAACAAACCAGCTGCTCCTCCAGACACACCCTGAGCACCTAGGCAGCGCCTCTAAGAAGGGGACGGCGCCGAGACGCGCCACTGCCTGGCCCGGCGAACCAAGCCTAGGGTTTCCCCCGGTGACAGAACAGGGGCTGGACATGCCATGACAACGCCCTCAGGGAGGAGACGGCGCCAACAAGCGTCGCCGTTGCCCGCAGCCGCAGCCACGCCGGATTTCTCCTTGGCCATGTCCAAACTGGAAGGGAGGGTAAAGTTAGCACCTTGGGCCATCACTGTGGAGAGGGGGGAGCCGGATGCCGTCGCGCCGCCAACCGGCGAGTCCACCGCAGCCACCGGTCGGGAAAGACCAGGGCCTGCATCCACCCGCTACAGCCCCGCCGCCCTCATGGCCAGAGAATGCAGCGCCGCCCGGACAACGCAGCACACAGCCATGATGCCCGGCCATCCACCTCATCGCACCTCCGTCCCAAGAAGAGGAGGGCGAGTCCAGCGTAGCCTGGGGCCGCCGCCCCAGCGTACCATCCCCGGAGCACCGGCAGGATCCCCGGCGCCGCCCGCAGCCCGGCGGCCAGATCCGGCCGAGCCAGAGCAGGCCGACCCGGCGGCCACACGCAGCCCTTCGCGCCAGCAGCCGTGCTGCCAGCCCTCGCGCCGCGCACGCTCCACCCGACCACCAGCGAGCCGCCCATCCCATGGCCATGACGCCAGATCCATTTCGTCCTAGCTGTTGCCTGTCGGTAGATTTCAGTTCTGAATTTCTATTGCTCGGTGATGAGTCGCTCGTCTTGGCTTGTCTGATGAAGCAGTGAATCTAGACAGGTTTGCAGTGATCCCCAGTCATTATTTGGGGACAATAGATATTGCCATCAATATGGCACCATTTTAGGCGCCTTGATTCTGAAAATTATGGTCGTGTAATTTCCTTCTCTTTGACTCTTCGTAGTCTTGTACTACTGCTGTCATGCTGCCAGCGGAGTGTAAACGTGCACCATTATTTCAGTCTTAATAGTTTCCTTGTTTAGTCCTGTAGATAAACCCGGGCATGGGCAGCCCGGCCCGACTACCCGGCCTGAAAAACCCAGGCCGGGCTTGACACTCGGGCCGGGCTCGGGCTTTGTTTTGCAGCCCGAAAGGTAGTTCGGGTTGGGCTCGGGCTTCTCTTTTTTCTATTTTTTGGGCCGGGCTTGCACGTACACGCACTAAAAACATCGTTCGGGCCGGGCTTTCGGGCTTCGGGCTTGATTTCGGGCCGGGCTCGGGCTTGAAATCAGGGAGTATTTCGGGCTTCGGGCCGGGCTCGGGCTTAAGAAATGAAGTTCGGGCTTTTACAAGCCCGGCCCGAAACCCGGCCCGGCCCGGCGTTTGCCCAGGTTTACCTGTAGACATGCCCATCTTCGCCTATAAAAAGGAAAAACAAGATTCAGTAGTCCAAAACGAAGAGAGCACCATGAGTGTTAGACTCCGTATATACTGGGCCCACTTGTAATTGTGTTGTACATTATTATGTACCTCTTTATATAATGAAAAGGTCATCCCACGTTTGGAGGCGTGCCACAAACCCTGAAACCCTTGTCTAATATGGTATCAGATCTAACGATCTAATGTCTTTCGCTCTGCCTCCGCCGCCAGCCGCCGTCGCCGCTTCAAGCGCCGCCGACACCGTGGTCTCCTTCCCCGCCCTTCTGCCGCCGGCCCCCGTCCACATGGACCAATCGTTCCTCCCGCCGTCCCTCGCGCGTCTCCTCAACGTCGGGACTGCGCCCTACACGGCGGACGGATCGCTCCGCCCCCTGCAGACCCAATCGGCGGGGTCTCTCTTCGTCGGCCCGGTGTCTTCGCTGTATGCCGGCGTGTCATCCTCATCGTGCAACATGATAAGTAAAGTATTTTTCTATTGATATCATGGTTTAATTGTTGTTTCTAATAGCTCCACTTGTAGATTTATCTTCCCTTTGCATCCATCGGCCGATACATCTTATACGTCATCGACAAAGAGGCACGTCGTCTATATATTATGGACCCTACTCAAACATCACAATTGTTAGAGGATAATAATTTGAGGCATGCACTGAAATTTAAAAGCTTTGTAAGGGATTTCAAAGAAGCACTCGAAATAAAGCTGCCTGGTTGGAATTCCGATATATCTAAATGGCAACATTTATTTCCGGTTGGTATTTCAATGAGTATAGACGGGTAATAAATTCATAATAAAAACATTTATTTTTGTTATCACTATATTCTTTATATTATTAATTTAAAAAACTGCAGGAATGTGTCTAGCTATTTTGTTTTTCATTTTATACTCTGGTGAAACGGTAAAGAATTGCTCAAGCCGGTTTGCGGGGTGACTATTGTCCGTTACATGTTTTAAGACCTTCGGTTTGAAATTTTCATACTAACTACATATATTGTTGTCCGGGATGGGTATGAGTTGAGGAAACAATTTTTATTATAATGGCTAAAACATCGTGGGAATGAATCTAAAGGCAATTTTCCTGATGTTGTGAAAGAATTTTTTAAGCACATCATCTAGATATTGATAGTTTTGTAATAGATGTTAAGGTCGAACATCGCTCAGTTTATTACATGGACATGTAATCTTTCTTTTTGTTATCAATTTACATTGCAAAAATGAACTTCGATTATTCAATAATTGTGTTTGTGTTATATTGTTTGTACGTGTGAAATTTAACATGTAACTCTTGCAAACTATTTCAAGAGCCCATGTCAACGCACGGGCACTCTACTAGTCAATCAGTAAAAACGATCCCGTTTTTCATTTGAGAAGTTTGATATATGCACCACATGATGCACCACTTAAAAGTTAAAAGATGTCAGTGTTTTGTGTGTTCTTCTATAGCATTTCATGCTCACGTGTTTACTTTAATCTTTGCGTTTGCTAACTTCTACTGTAAAAAATATGTGAATTCTTGGAGATGTCATCGTTTTCTAACTTCTTGAAGCCAAACAGGTTTTCCGTTCTGTAGGTGCATGCCATTGATCTCCTCTCTGAGCCAAAAGTTCCCCACACGTAATTGACCGAGTGCATTCGGTACTAACTACCCAGCAGAGTCATAGTTTAAAAACCGAACGAAACGGTAGTCGAACCCGCAAGACCGTCGGTTCAGATTTTTACCAGTTTGACTGCCGGTTCACCGGTATGATTGTGGACTTTTTAAGCAATAAAATTATATTATACACCAATCAATAGGAAAAAATGTGTAATCACAACCAGTACCTACATGTTAATTATATTCATATACATCATAAAAAAAAGTATGTTGTTGCTGCCGCGCGGAGCCGGAGTGGCGAGGGGGAGGTTGGGTCGCCGCGCCACCACGCCGAGCAAGGGTGGCTGCGCAGGGGGCGGTGGCGCCCGATGGGTTTGTCTCCGTGGACAAAATCGAGAGAGAAAATTCCTAATGGGCTGAAACCGTATAAAAAGATTTTTTTTTACCGACTCTACCCTCAGCTTGTACACACAAAAACAAGTCAATCGAGGGTTTTTTCTAGAATCAACATTGAACGGTCCGGTTTATGTGAACCGCATGGTTCATCGGTTTTTTCAAAAACCGTCTGATCCGACCGGGTTTTCCTGGTTCGATTACTCAAACGGTCCACCAGGCTTAAGGAACTGCAGGAATCGCCGGTTCCGGTTTTTAGAACTATGAGCAGAGTGCTTGTCTAGTGCAGATATACATGGAGAGTAATTAAACGGCTCCTTGTCCATTTTATCTCAGAAGCCAGCGGTCCTTATCCATGCGGATATCTTTGGAGAAAAATTAAGGAGAATTGATAGTTTTTACTAGGCACCTACTAATCTCCAAGCTCCAAAGTACCTATAAATACAAGCGAGCTCAGGCGTTGCCAACCCAAGGAGCAGTCGTCGGTCCAGGAGTCCAGATTTCATAGGAAGCAGAAGCGAGCTGCACTGCACAGACTGTAGCTATGGCCAATCACTCTGCCACTCTCTGTGGCCTTCTTGTTGTTGTGCTTTGTCTCGCCTCCAGCTTAGCACAGGCTCAAATTCTTTTCCAGGTGAGAAAATGCATGCATCTTCAAGTTTCATTTGCACTCAGAATTTTTCATATGATGAAATGTGCTTTGGTGTTTGATTGGCCAGGGGTTTAACTGGGAATCATGGAAGACACAAGGCGGCTGGTACAAGTTCATGCAAGGGAAGGTGGACGACATCGCCAGCACCGGCGCCACCCACGTCTGGCTCCCCCCGCCGTCGCAGTCCGTGTCGCCGGAGGGCTATCTGCCGGGGCAGCTCTACAATCTTAACTCCAAGTACGGCAGCGGGGCTGACCTCAAGTCACTGATCAAGGCGTTCCGCAGCAAGAACATCTCATGCGTCGCCGACATCGTCATCAACCACCGCTGCGCCGACAAGAAGGACGGTCGCGGTGTCTACTGCATCTTCGAGGGCGGGACGTCCGACAACCGCCTCGACTGGGGCCCCGACGAGATCTGCAGCGACGACACCAAGTACTCCAACGGCCGCGGCCACAGAGACACCGGCGGTGGCTTCGACGCCGCGCCCGACATCGACCACCTCAACCCGCGGGTGCAGAGGGAGCTCTCCGCCTGGCTCAACTGGCTCAAAACCGACCTCGGCTTCGTTGGATGGCGCCTCGACTTTGCCAAGGGATACTCCGCGGCCATGGCCAAGATCTACGTTGACAACAGCAAGCCGTCGTTCGTGGTTGGTGAGCTCTACGACAGGGACCGACAGCTGCTCGCGAACTGGGTGCAGGGCGTCGGCGGGCCGGCCACGGCGTTTGACTTCCCCACCAAGGGTGTGCTCCAGGAGGCCGTGCAGGGCGATCTTGGGAGGATGCGTGGCAACGGCGGCAAGGCACCCGGTCTGATCGGGTGGATGCCCGAGAAGACCGTCACGTTCATCGACAACCACGACACCGGGTCGACCCAGAGGCTCTGGCCGTTCCCCTCAGACAAGGTCATGCAGGGCTACGCCTACATCCTCACACACCCGGGCATACCATGCCTCGTAAGTAGCACACTGCATAACTTCACCATAAAATTTCACATCAAACTGCACACCGGATGTTTGTGATATGAATTCACGGCTACTTGGTTTTGCGCCCGCAGTTCTACGACCACGTGTTCGACTGGAAGCTGAAGCAGGAGATCACCGCACTGGCTAGGGTCAGGTCAAGGAACGGGATCCATCCGGGTAGCACACTGGATATCCTCAAGGCCGAGGGCGATCTCTATGTTGCCAAGATTGGGGGCAAGGTTATAACCAAGATCGGGTCAAGATACAATATTGGCAACAACGTGATCCCCTCGGGTTTCAAGATTGCGGCTAAAGGCAACAACTACTGTGTCTGGGAGAAGAGTGGCCTCTGAATTCATGCTGGTGAATGGAATTAGTTCTAGTTTTCAAACTATATATTTAGGACTAAGGCATGATTTATGAAATTAATTATTTTGAATTTGGTTTTAAATGTACGGTCCTATGAAAATAATTGAGCACTATGAGTTGTGTTATTCCTGAAGAAATGTGGGTTGACTGATATTTCAAACCTTGACGACTTCCATGTGTTTGTTTTGTATTTGTCATGCATCCTATGTATTTTGTCTTCAGTTTGTGTGCCTGGGACCATGCGTTGATGGCGGTTGTGTGCATCCTAACTGTGTGGAGGCTTGATAGGAACTCATTGTGATTTGTATCCCCTTGATTTGTCATTATGGGTCAAATAAAGTGTCCTTTATCAGGAAAAAAAACAACCGAAGAATGAGATCGATCGGCTCCTCCACCTCTGATCCTTATTAGCGCTCCTCTCCGTTGACCACTCATCCAACATCTTCTCTTAATCCCCTATGCATGTGCAGCTCTTCACGTCTAGCCAAACAACAAGCCCATGAAACAAGAAGGGGGGGGGGGGGGGGGGGGTCGAACAATGCAATCCACTCTTCTCACGCAGCATTGCCCAAATCAGCACCACAAGACCTCGAGCCCACAAGGCAGACAAACATAACATCACCATGAAAAAAGTTGCCACACGCGGGCCAACGGGGTGCATGATTGACAAGTGCCTTCAACATGCTCACATATACCCCCACATAAATTATTTTGGGACGTGTTGGATTAACTGTACGTGTAGAAATACGTAGAAATCAACTACATCTGGTCCATTATGATCATAACATGTGTTTAACCATAAAAGATATAGGGTGATCTGTACCTCAAAAACATTAAAGTATCAAATTTATCAATTGCATATTGCAAGCAAGATATACAACCATCTCCTTCCACCTTTTTAACGAAATATCTTGTCCAACAACATTTATTGAAAGTAGCGGCACATATTGCAATTGAAGCAACAAAGCGATGTAGAATCATCTTTTATTTTCCCTAGCTTATTACTCAGGGGAGAAAGAAATTACATATTAAGGCTCAATGGAGGATGAGGTTCCATTCGCCATCACATCACCAAATCCACAACAATAGATGTCCCTAGGGCAGCAAACTGGATTATAGCCCATAAGCCTACCAGCTGCATGTGTCGCCGGCGCTAGCGTCATCATGAGCAGACAAACTTGAGCGATGAGAAAAACAATGAAGACTTGGAGGATGCATGGTTGATTGGTTCTAACCAATGACGTTGTTTGGAAGGCTCGTGGCCAACGTCAAGTTGCATAAGTTATTTTGCTGAAGTAAAATGTAAGTGTTGAGAAGCGGTTTGAGTTAAATAGCCGGGCACGACATAATTTATCAGGCTAGATCAATATGATTATCACGTAGCAACAAATTGAAGTTACCATGCTGAAAAACAAAAAGTAAGTTAGACATGCTAACAAAATGAATCTTATCATGCCGACACACTAAGTCGTTCTGAAGTCATCTGGCTGACATCGTATAAGTTATCAGGATCAAGTGAGTTATCAAGTTGAAGTAAAACATTAGTGTTTAAAATGATTCGAGTCAAACATATAAATTGTCAAGACAAACACTTGGACGTCGACAGCCGTGGACGTGGTTACCTTCATGAAGGCGGTGTTGTGGGTACAAGTCGAAGACCGGGGGTATTCAGGCGGGGTCTAGTCGAACCAAACTGTGGACGCTGTTTATAAGAGCGTCCAGTCTTGGACGTCGTTGGTACTATGTGATGCCAGGGTACCAATGCCCGCCTCCCCACGTAATGTGTTTGTTCTGTAGCGATCGTAGATGTACGATATGAAGCTGAAACTATCTCGACTGAAGTTGACGACGGGTGCGGTTGCGAAGTGGAAGTAGATGTACTGCCACCCATAGGCGGAGCTCTCGGTAGGGAGCTCACCGTACCTCCGTACCTTCCATCAGTTGGTAAAAAACCAGCGAAAAGAGAACACCCCCCCCCCCCCTGGTTTCTCAGCCTTGCTGGGCCGCAAGAAAGTCACACACCTTGTTGGGTCGTAAGAAGGTCGGGCACAAAAAAGTTCCTACATTGATTTCCAGCGATTTATTTTTTTATTTTTCAATTTCCCACAATCAACTAGTATTTCAAGTGGAATGTTTTATTTTGTAATTATTCTAAATAGTTAAATTTGTGAATGTGTTATTTCTATGTACCGAGGAGACACCACATTGACTAACCGATGAGGGGTCGATGACAACGCTCAAAACGCTGCTGCACGGCGACCTGCAAGAAGCTTAGGGTGTGGAGACGCAAGGGACCAAGGCTGGCAGTCAAGTTCGGAGTTTTCAACCCCTACACAAGGTGCAAGCCATTCATGTAATTTTTGAAGAGACTTTCTTAACCATTGTCTACTTATTTTTGTTTCGGTGACGTGATGATTGATTTGTTTTCTTCCTTTTTACGACCCTCCGATACGTTAGGCAGAAGATAGAACTTTCTTGTCTGAAGTATTGCTTTAGTTTTGGTGGCTGGAGGATATATTTATTATAATTTATTTACTCGAAAGCTCAGGAAATAAGGACTATGTGGGTTCAGTTGTTCTCTCCCCTTCCTTGTAAATTTTTTGTCTAAAAAATCGAGTCTTGTAAATTTTTTGTATCCTATAATCGCATATCTGTGATGTATTAACTTCATATTTGTTAATGATAATTTATCTTTTTATGTTTTCACTTTGATAATAGCTATCATGATAAGCAATGTATAGGTTTGCTTTAACCCCGGTATAACTGATTGGGCCCATCGTACCGGGTTGCACTAGGGCCTCTTAGATGCCAGGGCCGGCCCACCTCTTTGAGAGGGGTCTGAATTCGCTAAATCCAAGTGTTACACCTATGTTGTAGCTAGGTTCCTTCCTTGTTTGTACCCCTAGTACTCACTGTCAGATTCGTTGCCTCGACATGGGGCGGGTAGGCTGGGGGTCGGGAGGAGGAAGAACGAAGGAAAGGTTGAAAATGAACAGTGCGAGATTTGTTATGGCGGTTGGATGAAGATCAGAAGGTCCATATAAGAAGTGACGGATGAATCATTTTTTTCCAGTTACCTGGTGAACAGAGGCTCCCTTTTTTTACGGACATGTTTCAAAAGTTGGTACGTGCCAATTGGCCTTGCTGCGACGCGAGGGAACGGACCAGACGGAGTGCTTGCCCCACGGCGACGAGTGTCTGCTCGTGGTGACCACGTTCCACATCGGCGCCAAACACAATGGCATCAGCATCACGGACCGACGTGCTCGCTCTTAGGATGCGTTTGGTTGAAGGTGTCGTATGAATGGGTTAGGACCGTTCAATTTTTTTGGGATTGAACCATTCAATTCATGTGTTTGGCTGAATATAAGTGGTGAGCTAATTATTTAGGACGGGACCACCAGTCATGCTCACATAATCATGCATGCAAAGGGTGGCCATTTGATTCGACCGATTTGGTTGGGTGGAACGGTTCAGCATCTTCATGGCATATTCTCTTTTTTTGGCTCGAACCATTCATGTGCTTTATAACCAAACATGTCTATTTTCTGAACGATCCCAACCCATTCATGATCGCCCTTGCAACCAAAAGCACCCTTACAAAGTGTCCAGATATGACAAGTTATTTGCGGTTCGAGCGTTCTGGATGTAAGCCATGGTTGGTTCGTTCTCTTAGAAATGTGGAATCTGAAAATTACACCTCTGCTGCATGTTCTGCAATCAGTGTCCCATCTCGTCCTAGCTGTTACCTGTCGGTAGTTTTCAGCTCTGAATTTCTATTGCTCGGTGATGAGTCGCTCGTCTTGGCTTGTCTGATGAAGCAGTGAATCTAGACAGGTTTGCAGTGATACCCGGTCATTATTTGGGGCCAATAGATATGGCCATCAATACGGCACCATTTTAGGCGCCTTGATTCCGAAAATTATGGTCGTGTAATTTCCTTCTCTTTGACTCTTTGTAGTCTTGTACTGCTGTCATGCTGCATGCCATGCACCATTATTTCAGTCTTAATTGTTTCCTTCTTTAGTCCTGTAGATATGCCCATCTTGGCCTATAAAAGATGCAAACCAGGCCTGCTGGATCCATTCCACCAAAAAACGAAAACAAGATTCAGTAGTCGAAAACGAAGAGAGCACCATGAGGACTCTGTCCCTGCTCGCCGTCCTCCTCCTAGTCGCCTTCCACCCGCGCAACGCCGCTGACGCCCACGGCCGCCATTTCGGCAAGGAGAAGCTCACAAACCTGCGCTTCTACCTGCACGACACCCTCAGCGGCCGCGACCCGACGGCCGTCCCCGTGGCGCACGCCGCCAGCGCCACGCCCAGGCCCGGCGACCCCACGCCCTTCAGCTCCGTCTACGTCGTCGACGACGTGCTCACCGAGGGGCCCGAGCGGACGTCCAGGGTGGTCGGCAGCGCGCAGGGGCTGTACGCGTCCACGGGCAGGCACGGGTTGGGCCTCGTCCTCGGCATCGACTTCGCCCTCAACGACTACAACGGCAGCTCCTTCGTGGTCTTCTCGCGAAACCCCGTCGCGGACGGGGACGGCAGGGAGCTCGCCGTCGTCGGCGGCCGCGGCGCATTCCGGCTGGCCCGCGGCTTCGCGCTGCTCCGCACGCACTACCTCAACACCGGCAACGGGGACGCCATCATCGAGTACAACGTCACCCTCCTGCACTACTGATGAGAGTTTTGTTTGCTTGTTTCCTCCGTTGATAATAATCATAAAACGTGCCGTGCGTGATTGAGGTTTTTATTGCTCCGCTTGTCCTAGTCCGAATTTTCCTGCAACATACTAAGACGAGACAACCTACCTGAACCACAGCGTATTTCCCTGCAACATAATAAGACGAGACAACCTACCTGACACAGCGTTTTTTTTGTGTGTGCGTTGGGGGGGGGGGGGGGGGTACTCATTTAATAGTTACTCCCTCTGTTTTAATCTAGTATGCGTATTAGTTTTGGTCAAGTTAAGCTTCGTATACTTTGACAAAGTTTCTAAATAAAAATATGAACACATACAATAATAAATAAATAACATTAGATTCATTATTGAATGTACTTTCACATCATATAAATTTGTTATGGTAAATATTTATATTGTTTTTTATAATCTTGGTCAAATTTACAAAGTTTGACTTCAGCCAAATCTAATATGCAGAGTAAATAAAAACGGAGGGAGTACCATGCATGTTTGGAATCCTATTCTCATAATTGCCATGATTGCAATATTATTTCTCATAACTGCCAATTACTTTAAATAAGATTCTAACCATTCAATCGTATTCTTACATTTATGTGCAAACATATACCCTCCGGGGAAACAATATACAAGTTCAAGCAAGGTACTTTGGACCTCAGCCATCAGAGCTTTCAATCTAATTTGTAATATCCAAATAAGTCAATGTGAAACAATGTTGTACCCGTTATTTAAAAAATATACCCTCTCTTGCTAGGATTTATATGCACAACATGTTAATTATAGTTTTTCTGTTCAAAATCATCTCTAATTCATTTGGTATATTTGAGTATTCTTTTTGTTTTGTTGTAATCATTAAGTTACAAAACCATCACATTTGAGGCAGCTATGGTTTGCCACCACATTTGCTAAAGTATTCAAATACTCACTGCCACTGGTCTAGAAACGAAGACTTTTCAAATACCATTGATCAAATATTCTTCTCTAAATATTTACTGCTTACATTAATTTCATCATGCATATATAGAAGTTTTTTCGTTCTCCAAAGCTTGGAATAAACATTTTTTACTTTCTTATAAAACCCAACAATTGAAATGATGATATATAGGATAGAGTTGGGATAGCACCAATTGAAGAAAAGCTTGTCCAACATCATCTGAGATTGTTTGGGCATATTCAGCGCAGGCCTTCAGAAATTCCAGTGCATAACGGACGGTTAAATTATGTTGATAATGTCACGAGATGTCAGGGTAGACCGAACTTGACATGAAAGAAGACTGTAAAGAGAGATATGAAGGACTGGTGTACTCCCTCCCTAAAGAAATATAAGAGTGTTTTGATCTAAACGCTCTTATATTTCTTTAGGCCGGAGGTAGAAAATGAACAGTGAAGAGAGGGGCGCAGGTAGAAGAAGGCATCTCCACCGTTGGATCTGCATATGAAGGTTGAAACGATCGACTGACCTTGAATTTATTTTCTGTCGACTTACACCTAGCCTCTCTCCTGTTTTTTTAATCAGATTTACAAATACATGACGGGTTAGGGGGCTCATCCACCCGATTAACCATCCAACCATATGTTGGCTTCTCTAGCTTGGATATTTGATTTGCACACTTATGTGAAGTTGTTTGTGAACTTATTTCCCTTTTAAACTAAACTTAATGAAATCGGCAGAGCTACTACCTTTGTTCATCATAATAAAAAAAACCACTGGCTACTGACGTTCTGATTTTTTTTCCATCTGGGGTAAAAAATGTCCAAGGGAAACAAATTGTTCAAATCCGCAACCAATTCATCCAACTGTACAGAGTGTGAACTGTGATCGACTGATCGGTGGGTCTGTCTACAGCTTACATCGAAGCCCAAAACTCCGCAGCAACTTGTTCAGGTACCTCCTCGGCCGCGACTCCTGGCTTTCCGCGCCGGCGCCGCCATGCCCGTCTCCGGCGAAAACTGCTCGGAGGAGAACCAGGCGGGGGCTCCTCCCCTCATACGCCGCCGCATCGGGATTCTCCTGAAACAGATGGAGATAAGAAAGAGGCACTTCACGGTGGATCAATCGATCCACAGACGCAGAATTCCAGGCCATGTACTTACCAGCGTGTAGCGCTTCCAGTCGGCCTCCTCGGCGACGACGACCCGGCGGCGCGGGTCGTAGCCGAACCGCGGGTGGCTCTTGGTCCGGCCCACGGCCTCGAGCTCGCGCCGGAACTCGCCCACCCGCCGCTGCAGCTCCTCCACGGCAAACCCGGACCCCGTCGCCGCGTTCAGCTCGGCGCGGACGGCCGACCAGTCCTCGCCGGTCAGGTCGCCCACGCCGCCGCCTCGTCCCGCCGTGTGGCGCTGTAGTAGGTCGAGCAGCTTGGCTTCGTGCTGCCTCGTCCACGCGTCCACGTGCAGCCTCGAGAGGATCTTCCGGAGCGCGCGCCGCGACGCCGGCTTCCTGGCCATGGCCTTCCCGGGTTCCTCGCCACCGCTGCCGCCGTGCGCACGCGCGTTGCCATGGGCATGCACATGCATCTCCTGGTGCACTTCATGCTTCGCGGCCGTCCAACCGGCCGGCACCTGCAGCCTATGCATCTCGTCCCTGCAGCGCGAGCACATCGATCGGTCGTGTCATGTCAGCCGAACGTCTTTTGCCGGAAAAGAATTTAAGAAAGGAAGCTATTCTTGACGGAGCAGAGCAACGCGCACGTACTGGCACGGGGTGCTGTCGGCGGTGCGGAGGCGGAGACCGAGGAAGAGGACAGAGTCGTGTTGGACGCCGTAGTCGGCGAGCGTCCGGTCGTCGTCGTCGAGGTGGCAGCCGGCGAAGAAGAGGCGCTGCATGGCCACGGGGAGGCGCTCCCGGGCCATGACCATGCCCTTGGCCTGCGCCACGGTCCCCGCGTCCAGCGCCACCCGGTCCCCGCGCAGCGTCCGCAACATGATCCTCATTTCCCCGACCGATCGAGCTCAGAACGTCTTCATGATGGGAAAGAAAAGAGTTTGTAGCTAGAGAAAGAAAATGGGAAAGAAAAGAGCGGAGGGGAATTAGATGCGCAGGAAGGGTTTTGGCTGGCGATGGCATGGGAAAGATGGCGCGAGGGAATAAAGCGATCCCAACGATGATGGCTTCGGGCGCCAATGCGAAGGCAAGTATTTTTTCCATCTCTCGAGCTCCATGAGGCCCGTTTGTGTTAAAAATCCAACAATTGCATTTCAAAGTTTCAAAATTTTGTGAAAAAGGTTCACATCGTCATATGAATGCATGTTACATGTGTGCAATTTTTCGTGAGAAAATAGATTGACATGCGAGCTACAAAAAAAGTGAAAATCGCTACTATGTTTTTTAGTCAGCAGTACATGCACTTTTCATGTTTTCAAAATTGCAAATTTGTCATGTGTTGTGTAGCTCGCGTGTCAATGTATTTTCTTATGAAAAATTTCACACAGGTAGTATGCATCCATATGTCAATGTGCATTTTTTTCAGAATTTTTTGAAACTCTGAAATGTGATTTTTGATTATCTTTTTCCAAGAAAACACGCTCCATAAATCTCAACCATCAAAGGGCTGCACAACTATATTTGTCTGCTAATTTTGAGTCGTCTCCGGGTTACTTGTTTCTCGGTCGATGTTGAGACATAAGAACCCCCGACTTGACGTCATGATCCATGAAAGTTTTTACAATTCTGTAAAGTTTGACTACAATTTTGTTTGGCCGTGCATGAACACATCAGAACCGATTTTACAAATTTAGTCATTGGCATGTACTCCCTCCGTTCCCAAATATAAGTCTTTTTAGAGATTTCAACAAGTGACTACATACGGAACAAGATGAGAGAATCTACATTCTAAAATATGACTACATACATCCGTATCTTGTAGTCCATTTGAAATGTCTAAAAAGACTTATACTCCCTCCGTTCCAGAATAGATGACTCAACTTTGTACTAAAGTTAGTACAAAGTTGAGTCATCTATTTAGGAACGGAGGGAGTATTTAGGAACGGAGGGGGTAAAAGATATTTATCATGTGATAATTTATTGGTCTACTACAAAAGAAATAAGGAATGAATGACTATGTGGATCGTAGAGGCCGGTGGCAACAACCTCCTAAAAAACCTAAAAAAAAGGAATTGCTGACGGATGTACGACAGAGTACAACGTCACGAGGTACACTCAAGACCAGGAGACACGCGAAAAAACGACGCCAGCAGGTGCCCCCTGCAGCAGATCAATTAAGCCAAGGCGGTCGTTGCAGTTGCACCGGCACAGTGCGGCTCTTGAATAGGCCGGCGAGCGCCTTCTACTCCATCAGGGTCTCCGGTTTAATAAGCCTCCTGGGAGCGGTTACGATAAGAGCACCCAAAGCGGCAACGAGCACGCGGCGAGCGGCACGGCGCATTCAGGTGCACCACCAACCTCTCTGACCTCGTCCCCCTATACATATGTCTACAGCACCCGCTCCAGCCCACGCATCGTTCGCCGAGAGCGTAGAGTACAGCAAGATGGCGCCTAGCACTCGTAGGGCCAGTGTCATCCTCGTCGTGGGGATGCTCCTCGCGTCTGCCATGGCAGCGGTGGCGGCCGACGCAGCGGAGGCCGAGGCGGCGGCTGAGGTGTCGTGCGGGGACGCGGTGAGCGCGCTGATCCCGTGCGGGTCGTTCCTGGTGGGCGCCGTCGCCGGGGCGCCGAGCGAGAGCTGCTGCCGCGGCGCGCAGGGGCTGCGGAGGATGGCGGGAACGCCGGGCGCGCGCCGCGCGCTCTGCAGGTGCCTGGAGCAGTCCGGCCCGTCCTTCGGCGTGCTCCCGGACCGCGCCCGGCAGCTTCCCGCGCTCTGCAAGCTCGGCATCTCCATCCCCGTCAGCCCCCACACCGACTGCGACAAGTAAGCCCACACACCACTCGTGGAGTACTACATTACACTAGGGATTTTGCCTGCATGGGAAAATGCTACGTAGCTCGTCAAACTAATTGGTTCTCATGGCGCATTTGCATGCATGCATGGCACTATCGCAGGATACAGTGAGCGACCGACCGGCGGACGAACCGATGGTGCGACGCGTGCATGCGGTTTGGCGTGAAGTGATGGCATGAAAAGTGTTCGACGGAGGAGTTCATGGCTGAATAAATACCACTGTAGCTACGATACCTGTGTTTCGCCTGCCCTGCTACTACTGTAGTCATGGTTGAATAATGGTCTCCACTATTAATCTTTCGCATTCGTACGTACTCCCTCCGTCCGAAAATACTTGTAATCAAAATGAAAAAAAATGATGTATCTAAAACTAAAATACATCTAAATACATTTCTTTTTATTCATTTTGATGATAAGTATTTTCGGACGGAGAGAATACCTAACTGAATTGCAAACCTATCCACGTATCTCTCCTTAAACCCGCCCCCAAGGAATTACCACAACTCGCACAAGAATTTTGCTCCCCCAAACAGTTCATCCAGGCGACACAAGACACATCACATTCATATTTGTGTCGTGGAGGCTGAGGGAAGGGGCGTCAACAAGGCGAGTGATGGGCGTTGGTGCGCCGGCCGGAATTTCGGCCGGTCGCACCACAAGGGTATGATTAGCTTCTTATTAACCGCACGATGCTTTTCTAAACTACTTCGCTAGTTAAAGAAAAAAAAGCCATGACTCGCGAGCAGCCCTGTGATCCCACAGCTCGTCGGCCGCCCACGTCGGCTCCAGCCGCCACCCTCGTCACCGCCGGCCGCCGCCCTCGCATAACCTCCTCCCCCACGTTCGAGAAAAATCGCTTCATGGAGTTTGTCACACGAATCCTCGCCGGTTCCAGAACGAAAAACCTCGTCTGCAACCTTCAAAGCTAACGCGGCGTCGCCGTCCTCGTCCCTGGGCAGCCGCTCGTCGTCGCAGCAGCCGCCCCATCGTCGCAGTACAGTGTTTATTTGCTTGTATGAACTTGTGTAGCCGGTTGTATCTTTTTTTCATCCACCATTGTAGCATCTTCGTTGCTTGTCCTTCCATCTTGTACCAGTACCGCTGCCGGTTGTAGCATTTCGCAGTATGTGTTTGTAGCAAAGCATGATGCTGATTGTAGCAAAAATCAGAACATCGTTGTGCGATGCAGAAAATCACGACGGCAGTTGTAGCTAGACAGGACGCTGGTGGTAGCAATTTTCATGCTGGTTGTAGCATGTAGCACAAAATCCGCGACGCTCGTCCTCGCACAATGTTGCTTGGAGCAGCGCTGCCCGTCCTCGCCGCCCGCGGTCACCACGCTCACAAGCCTCGGGTGTAGCGAAAAACGAAGCCGGACGTAGCAAGAAACGAAGTCGATTGTAGCAAAAGGCAAGTCACCGTGCATGGTCACCATGCTCGCCATCTTATTTTGTAGCAAAAAATGGAGCCGGTTGTAGCAAAAAATGAGCTTGTTGTAATGTAGTAGCTCGCGGTTGTCACAGCCAATGGCGGGAGGTGGTGTTTGGACAAGCTCGTCGTCCCCGTGAGCTCCGCCGTATGCAACAAACTGACAGCCGGTTCAAGCTTCCGCCGTGCCGTCGTCCCCGCGGGCTCCGTCGTATGCAACAAACTGACAACCGGTTCCAGCAAAATCAGCCTGCTGGTTCCAGCTTTCGTCCTCGTCGTCGATGTAGTAGGTTGCAGCAACGCCGGCATGCTCCAGCGTACGTAACAAATCAGGCGCCGGTTCCAGCATCGCGCGACCACCGTGGCAGCTCGCCTCCTTGCCGGTTCGATCTCGCGAACGCAGCACCTCCGTCAACACCCTGCATCACCGCATCTAGCCCCCCGTATCCGCCATTGCAGCTCCTCTCCTCCCGACTCCTACCTTGAATCATCGAGGGTTGGCACGGCTAGGAGCTCACCGGAGGCCATGACCATGGGGGAGGGGTGGAGGAGGAGGAGGCCATGGCGGAAAGCATGGGGAAAAGGGAGAGGAGTGCTGGGCAATGAAGACCGGCATCGGAGCAAGAGGAGGAGCGCGGCCATGGCTGCACGCAGCGGGAGAGAGAGAGAGAGTTCCCGAGAGGAAGAAGAAGATAGGAAAAAGGCAAAGCAGTACATGTGAGCCCGCAAGGACGCGTGGCTCCCTGGTATTGGTGGGTGTGCTAGGCGCGCGGGAGCAAACTACACCATCGATGGGAAACGTTTCCCCGTCAACAATTGTTGGTCAAGGTAGTTATGGAGTCTGTACTCTTGTATTGTATACGGCTTAGGTAGCTTTGACTGTGCAGCAGTTTTGTTGAGTAGTGTTGCACGTCGCTCGGTAATGGCACACCCACGATCACGCTCGGCTGCGGCCAGCGCCCTGTATAACTCTGCAGCCTCGAGCATAATCCAAGTGTGTTGAATCCCATTCTCTTCCTCCCTCGCAACATGGTATCAGACGTCTCGGACCTGCTCAATCCCTTCTCGCAGGCTCCCGATCCCGCTTCCGCTTCCACCATGGATGACAACCCTGTCCTCTCCCCTCGCTCTCTGTCGACGGCGCCGCCGGTGTTCTCGGTGCGGCCGCTGGCGTCCTCAACGCCGAACCACTCCAGCAGGCTGCTCCCGTCGCCCAGCCCGTCGCCCCACCTATCCTTCCTCCTCCACCGTCGGTTCCCTCCGCCATCCTCCAAACTGTCGATATTCGCCGCCACGTTCCTGTCGCCCTGGATCTTCTCGCCGGCAACTACTCTCAGTGGAGGCGCCACTTTGATACTGTGCTCGGCATGTTCGGGCTCGGCGCGCACGTCGACGCCGCCGCGGCGGTCCCTCGCCCCCGTGATCCTGAGTGGTAGATGGCAGACCACACCGTCGTCCACTGGCTGTACTCCACTATCTCGCCGGAGCTCCAGGAGGCGGTCATGCAGCCCGAGGACACCGCCTTGACCGTGTGGCGCGCCCTCGACGACATCTTCCGCAACAATCAGCTGGCGCGCGCCGTGTACATCGACGTCGAGTATCACGCCGTCGTCCAGGGGGACATGACCGTGATGCAATACTGCACCCAGCTCAAGGGCTTCGCCGATCAGCTCCGCGACCTCGGTCAGCCGGTGACGGATCCTCGTCAGGTTTTCCACCTCCTCCGCGGTCTTAACCGCCAGTACCACTCCGTGATTCCCCATATCACTTCCCAGGATCCGCTGCCCTCGTTCCTCCAGGTGCGCTCGTTCCTCCTCTTAGAGGAACACCGCGCCGCGCAGACTGCTAGGCTGCAGTCCGCCCACGCCCTCTGGGCTGGTCGTGGCTCTTCTTCCTCGTCGGCCCCAACTCCGGCTCCGACTCACCCACCTCCCGGCAACGACAACAGCGCGCGCGGGCGCGGGCGCGGTCGCCGCCGCGGCCGTGGCAACGGCGCCGCTCCTGCTTCACCAGCCGCACCGGCGCCTCGCGCGCCCGTCTGCCCGGCTCCGGCGTCGGGTGCCAACTCCTGGACGGGCCTCGTCCAAGCCTGGACGATGCAGTGGCGCACCCCGGGCACCGGTGTCCTCGGACCCCGGCCAGGCACACCGCACCAACAGGCGATGTTCGCCGCTCCCTACGACACTCCGAGTGGCTCATCTGCTGGCTACGGCGCTCCGGGCGGTGCGCCTCCTGGCTATGGCGCTCCCGGCGGGCCTCCGCCTGTCTACGGCCCGCCTCCCTCCTACGGGTCTCCTGGCGCCAGTTCGTCCACCGCGCCATCACCGGCGTGGGACATGCAGACGCTGCAGGCAGCGCTCCACAGCGCCACCGCGGGGCCGTCCTCGTCAGGCACTGCCAGCGAGTGGTACCTCGATTCCGGCGCCTCCGCACACATGTCTTCCAACCCTGGTAATCTTCACTCTCTTCGCCCATTTCATTCGCCTTCTCAAATCATTGTGGGCAGGGGCGCTCACCTCCCCGTCACCCACATCGGCGACGGTGCTCTCATCGCCGGTACCTCACCTGTTCAATTGCGCAATGTCCTCGTCTCACCTTCTCTCATCACGAACCTGCTTTCTGTTCGTCAAATTTGCCGCGATAACCCTGTCTCTGTCGAGTTTGACAAATTTGGTTTCTCTGTCAAGGATCTTCGAACCAAGGAGGTGATTCTCCGATGTGACTCGGATGGTGATCTCTATCCCGTTCGCGCGTCCCTCGCTTGCTCCTCGTCATGCCTTTGCCGGCCTCGCCGACTCCAACTTATGGCACCAGCGTCTTGGACATGCTTCACTTCGCCTCGTCGCCGACCACCTCTCTGTTGGGTTCAGCAAGTCCGCGCCTCACTCCTGCCACGCTTGTCGTTTGGGCAAACATGCCCGTCTACCTTTTAGTCGTTCCTCCAGCAGTAGCATGTTCCCTTTTCATGTTTTGCACCTTGATGTATGGACATCTCCGGTTGTAAGCATATCTGGTTATGAATTTTATTTGGTTGTGCTAGATGATTATACCCATTACGTCTGGACCTTCCCACTCAAGCGAAAATCTGATGTGCTTCCAGTCCTGTTAGACTTCTATGCTTATGTGCAGACGCAGTTCCAGCTTCCCATCTTCTCTCTTCAAACAGATAATGGACGTGAGTTTGATAGCGCCGCTGTTCGGTCTCTCCTAGCTCGGCATGGCACTCATCTACGCCTCTCCTGCCCTTACACAAGCCAGCAAAACGGGAAGGCAGAACGCATCTTGCGCACGCTCAACGACAGCATTCGCGCTCTTTTGTTCCATGCGTCCATGCCTGCTCGGTTCTGGGCTGAAGCCCTAAGCACTGCCACGTACTTAATCAACCGCCGGCCATGCCATGCTACCACACCCTGCACCCCGCACGAACTCCTCCTCGGAGTCGCTCCTGACTACTCTTTACTCCGAGTCTTTGGGTGCTTGTGCTACCCCAACCTTACTTCCACGGCTAAACACAAACTCGATTATCGGTCCCTCGCGTGTGTGTTTCTTGAATATCCACCTGACCACCGTGGCTACCGTTGTTTCGATCCCATTTCGCGCCGTGTCATTACCTCTCGCCATGTCTACTTCCACGAGACAGTCTTCCCTTTCGCCCCTCCCTCCCCCTCTAACGCCGCCGCTCCGCCACCGCCTGCGACTGCTCCACCCATTTTGCAGGTGCCCGCGCTTGATGAGCGGGCTTGCGATCGTGCCCCATGTGCGCCTTCGCCCGTGGCCTCTGGATCGCCACTGGACAGCTCCGTTGTGCGCATGCAGCGCGCGCGATCGGCGCGTTCAAACTCCATCGCTCGATCCTCGTCCAGCGGCAGCTTGGAGTCTTCACCGCCCAGCCTGCCCGCCATGCAACGGCATGCAGCCGCTGATGCGGCGATCGACGGCCCAGGCACGCGTGTCTCTGTTGACGGCCCTTTGCCTTCCACACGCGTGCACCCAGTGTCGAGCAGCTCCTCCGCGCCGTCGTCTTCTACTGCTCCACCACCTATACCACGGCGTATGGTCACACGTGCCCAGACTGGTGTTCTTCGTCCAAACCCGCGCTACCATCTGATGCGGTCTCGCCGGTTCCCTCGTCGGTCCGTGCTGCCGTTCGCGATCCGCGTTGGCTTGCTGCCATGCGCGATGAGTTCGAAGCTCTCGTGCGCAACCGCACCTGGGAGCTGGTGCCTCGCCCCCCCGGCACCAATTTGATCACCGGCGAATGGGTGTTCAAACACAAATTCAAGGCCGACGGAGCTCTCGAGCGTTACAAGGCCCGCTGGGTTGTCCGCGGGTTCCGACAACGAGCTGGTGTGGATTACGGCGAGACATTCTCGCCGGTCGTCAAGCCCGCCACTGTCCGTACGGTGCTTACTCTCGCCTCGTCGCGGAATTGTCCTGTCCATCAGCTTGATGTATCCAACGCCTTCCTACACGGCACCCTGGACGAAGAGGTGTATTGTCTTCAGCCGGCGGGCTTCGTCGATGCCGCCAAGCCTCATCACGTTTGCCGGCTCTCCAAGTCTCTTTATGGCTTGAAGCAGGCGCCGCGCGCATGGTTTCTCCGCTTCACCAGCTTCCTTCGGTCCATCGGCTTCTCTGCGACACGCTCCGACTCCTCGCTCTTCACACGCCGCCATGGGAGCGACACTGCAGTCCTACTGCTCTACGTCGACGATATCGTCCTCACCGCGTCCTCGCCTGCGGCGCTCCGCCATGTCGTCACTCAGCTCACCGGGGAGTTTGCCATGAAGGACCTCGGTCCTCTGCACTTCTTCCTCAGCATCCGGGTCATGCGCACGCCGGCGGGCTTCTTCCTCTGTCAGGAGCAGTATGCAGCTGACATTCTGGATCGCGCCGGCATGGACACCTGCCGCTCGTCTCCCACGCCGATCGACACCAAGGGTAAGTTGCCGACCGCGGCCGGCCCTCATGTCGCCGATCCGTCTGCCTACCGCAGCATCGCAGGCGCCCTTCAGTACTTGACGATCACGCGCCCGGAGATCGCGTACGCCGTCCAGCAGATCTGCCTGCACATGCACGATCCCCGCGAGTGCCATCTCGGGTTGATCAAGCGTGTGCTCCGGTACGTGCGCGGCACGCCCGCCCTCGGCCTCCACCTTCGCGCCTCGCGTGTGCTGGACCTGCGAGCGTTCACGGATGCCGACTGGGCTGGTTGTCCTGACACCAGGCGCTCCACCTCCGGCTTCTGTGTCTACCTTGGCGACGCCCTTGTCTCTTGGTCTCCGAAGCGTCAGGCCATCGTCTCACGCTCCAGCGCCGAGGCCGAGTACCGTGGCGTCGCGAACGCCGTCGCCGAGTGCGTTTGGCTCCGGCAGCTACTTGGTGAGCTGTTCTCTCCCGTCGACAAGGCCACGCTGGTGTATTGCGACAACGTCTCCGCCGTCTACCTGTCGGCTAACCCCGTCCATCATCGCCGGACGAAGCACGTCGAGCTGGATATTCTCTTCGTTCGCGAGCGTGTGGCGCTTGGCGAATTCCGGGTTCTTCACATCCCCACACGACAGCAGCTCGCGGATATTATGACGAAGGGGCTGCCGTCCGAGGTCTTCTCCGACTTCCGGTCCAGTCTTTGCGTCGCCGCCGCCGACGTCACGACTGCGGGGGGTGTTGGTCAAGGTAGTTATGGAGTCTGTACTCTTGTATTGTATACGGCTTAGGTAGCTTTGACTGTGCAGCAGTTTTGTTGAGTAGTGCTGCACGTCGCTCGGTAGTGGCACACCCACGATCACGCTCGGCTGCCGCCAGCGCCCTGTATAACTCTGCAGCCTCGAGCATAATCCAAGTGTGTTGAATCCCATTCTCTTCCTCCCTCGCAACAACAATGACATACGGGGTGGCTTGCTAAGCGGCTCACTTCACTTGCTAAAAATCTCCTGAACAAATGCACAAACGATGAGTTCGAGGTCAACAGAGCGAAATAGCCGGAGGGCACGCGCCACTGTTGCTTCTTTTTTTGAGCAAAAGAGGATTTCCCCTCCGATTTTCATTAAAGAAATCAGGCCGAAGCCGAAAACAGTCTAGTAGTCTTACAATAAGTAGCAGGACGGAACATAAAAGTGGAACCCACGAAGAGGATGGGCCACTGTTGCTTCTTGCCGGAGCCAACCACGTCCGTGGAGCCGGACTTGCCGATTCGCCTCTGAGCTTCCCATGGGAGGCCGGCTTTGGGGTGAGATGGGGTGATTGAACGTCTGCGTGCAGGCGATCGTGCGGCTGGCGAGGCGACCGACCCAGGCACGCGATCGATTGGCCGACGCCCAGGCCCAGCATCGTCCTTGCGGTTTGCGTTAATTAGCAGCAGTCGAACCAAACACGTAGGTGTTCCACACAGAAAAACACGTCCTCCATATATAGTCCGTCTCAAGGGGAAAAAATTGGGTGGAGACGGGCTACAAACCTCCTCCCGTGCATACCCGATCGGATCTGCCGCCACCTGTCCCTGCTCTCCATCTAACGCTAGCCTCTCATCCGCACCTGCGCGTATGTTTCTCGGCTCGAGTACCTCGCATCGGCTCCAGGAAACAACTACGCGGCTCGTATCAATCACTTCCGCAGTAATCGGAGTTTCCATGGCTGAGCGATCGGAGCCCTCTCCACGTGATCGGACTGGTGGGCGTGGGATTCCTCGCTCGGGGATGGCCGCCGCGCCAGAACGCCTCGCCGCCCTCTCTCTCCCATGGCTGCATCAGCCCGGAACGAGAGTTATGGCCGCCGCGGGTCGTGCACCTGCTGCCTGAAGTGTCGCCTCCATCGAGAAGGACGGGAGTCGCCACGCCGGAGTCCGGCACTATCGCCGCCTTGGATCATGTAAACAATGCAGATGAGGACGGCCGCTGCTCCACCTTATACAGCCCGTTGTCGACGGCGGCGCAGGAGGCAGCAACATGCGACATAGACTTGCCGCCACCGCACGTAACAGAAGACCAGGAGTATGACACAACCAACATGACTGGAGAAAGAGGCCAGGAGGACGATGTGATCGACAGTGGTCGTGGAGCTGACAGAGAGGAGATACAACAGGTATGGTTGTTGCTGGTTCTACGAGATTGTCCCTTACAACAATCTGAGCTTGCATGTGTGCAATACATTACAGTACATTGTCATGCCAAAAGCTAGATTAGGAAGTCAAGATAAGATGTTTCTCTGTAATGAACAATTTCAGGATGACATACTAATAATTTTGTAAACAATGATTTGCTCATATTTGGCTTGATAGTACAGTAGCTTATTCAAAACAAAGTATTCCATCCATGACGCACCTAATGTAAAACTAATGTGTTCTGAAGAAGAACTTAAGTATATATTTTACATTGTGGTAATGTAATTTTAATTTTCAACACTTTTTACTGTAGGTGGTTGATAAAGTTGGGCAAGCTTTGATCGTTCCGGAAGTGGGAAAGTCATTCGATTCAGCAGGAAGCATACGACATGTACAACACGTATGCCGGCAAGATTGGGTTTAGTATCAGAAAGAGCCAGACAAAGCGTCGCCGAGATCGAACTATATACCAGAAATATATAGTTTGCAGTAATCAGGGAGAACGAGAAACCGAATCATCAAAGGCCACTACAAGAACAGGTTGTCAGGCTCGTGTTCAATTTAGTGTAAGCATGCCCTCAAAGTCTTCAACATGAGCGATGTTTTTATTTTGCCATCGCAATATATACTAAACAGATGGACAAAATATGCAAAGAGAGGCTTCTATATTGAGAAGCAAGGAACTGATACGGAAAATTTGAAAACACAAGCGGCCCATATCTCACGGAAGGCAACATCTGTTGCATTGAAATGTTCGACAGTGAAAGAGCTTCTTGATGATTTGGAGAAAGCCATAGATAAGTTGGACTTGGAAGCAGACAATTCTCTTAGCAAGATGAAAGAAAAATCCAGCGAGGTTCCGCTAGTTTCGACTGAGTGTGTTGCAGAGACCTTAAAAGGTATTGTATCGTTTAGAGTTCCTCCGGTGGTAAAAGGCGCAAAGAGTAAACGATCAAAAATCTCTCTTGAAAGGAAGAATGGAAAGAAAAAGAAAAATTCTAAAAAGAAAGGTATTGATCGATTGTACCCAATCTAGCAAAGCTATTATCCAGTATATGTTTCTATAGTCATTTTTATTTTATTTTGATTTTTACGTCTGACTATAGGAGAAGATCCAAAGAATGCAACAGAAAATAGAGAGGAACACAATGATCCAAATGAATTGATCGTAAGACAGGGCTTGTACTCATTATTTTCCTTTCATATTCTACTTAATCTATTGTTTTAAACTATTTCATTTTCCATGATGTAGGACCTTAATGCTAGTAGCATCGAGGCTATGACAAACTTTGCAAATGATGTTCATTGGCAACCTTCGACCATAGGTTCTTCCTTGATCCAAGGCGGATATGCTACTGCCTCAATGCCAACATTATCAAGTGATGTGTATGGTCAGCCTTCGACCATGGCTTCTCCGTTGATTGAAGGCGGATATGTTAATGCATCCATGCTAACATTCTCAACAGATGTGTACGGGCAGCCTTCGGTTCAACAAGAAGCCACATTGTCCTCATCCGTTAGAAAGTTACATTTCGATAAATAGCAGTTCTCGACCTGTAACATGTTTTCTGTTTTAACAAGTGTGACATGGTTGAAGTTTGACTATTTTTCATATGCTTTCGAGAATAATGTGCTCTATCATTCTGATGGAGTGCCAAATCATGACAATATGGAGCCTTGCTTTGTAATATCTAGATGATTATCTATTTATTCTCATAGGTTTGCTTTACTGGAATGCTACTCCTTGGTGTTTAAACTTGAGTCCAATTTGAATCCATTTGCAATCACTTTCCAATCAGGGTTGTATGAGTACAATGAAATGTTCAAACGTAAAATGTGAAATCTTCATGCCTTCAGTTTTGATACATTGATGTCATCCTTTTCTAACAAAAAGGAATTCAGGTTCTCTCTTGTAAAAGCTAGCAGGACCTAGCTGTGATTTCCTGTTTGCAACAAAATCAAGATATGAGCATGTAAAAGATGATATAAAACATCAGTTTTTTTTTTTCAATTTGTAGATGATCACAAGAATCTATCCTTTTACAAATCAGAAAATTTACAGTCAATAGTTCTGAACAATTTACAATAGAGTATCAGCATTATTTTCATCAAAAGTTTCTGAATCTTGAAATTCACTGAAGAAAGTACGTTGTAACCAAAAGAACATGCTTCCTTGCAATCCATTGAGCAGAACACCAGCGAGCATTTTGACATCTTTTCTGACCTCGTAGCAGGCCATGAAAATACAGATATAATACAGTCTACTTAACACGATCTACTTCATGTTCTCGGTGTCATCGGATTATCTGTTTAACCTTTACTTCTTCCCTCTTCCTACCCCAGCTATTTATAAATCCAACATCACCGTTAGGCCACTCTAAACCTATTTGCAAACCTGAACTATCGCTGCACCAATTATTATTATTTTTCGAGAATGACAGTGCATCAATTATAATACAGAGAAGTTCAAACAACTCTGGCATTTAAACTGTAGGAGACTTTATGGAACACAAACAAGTTGCATGTGATGGTGTCGGAACATAGAGCACATAACAATGCAATCCAAGAAACGGACATGAACAACTGCTGCGAAAAAAAGGAAAACTATTTTTGCTTATTGATAATAGAAATACAGTGTGATATCATTCAGAGTTGAAATCTGAAAATTATACTCGTTCAACTATTATACAGTCATGCTCTATGGAGAGAGGATATTACAATTGTGATGCCCATTGACAAGAAAACTGCAACGACCACAAAGCTACAAAACCAAACTATTATGGAAGACGCTGGTTCATCAGTGAAAAGCTACTCTTCTTTTCAATCGGGAAACTGAATTCATTCAGTTTTTGAACACGGATATCATATCCGGCCGGCGAGCTCATGGCCACGAGAGCACGCCGGCGCCATGCACGCACATACTCGCTGACCGGGCGCTGCACGCCGTGAGCCAGCAAGGGCGCCTCCATGCCCAACTTCGGCCGCCACGGTGGCTGCCATCTGATCTGGGTCTTCTGACGCCGACAGTTTGAGCAGCTCTCCCAGAACGCGCACCACTCGTGGAGTCGTGGGCATAGGTGTCCATGGTGCCTCCTGGTCCGCCGTCGCCACCACTCTCCGCGGGCGCCGCCACCTCGCTCCGCCGGCATCGCTCGGCCTTGGCTGTCCGCTGGATGTGGAACAAGATGGGGATTGTGTTCGGTTTCTTGAGCCGATATGGCAGCTTACCGATCGAGCCGAGCGGAAGCGCCGGGAGCGACGGAACGAGCCGAAGAAAGGAGCGCTACAGCGGGCGCGAGCGGATGCCGTGGGATGCATTGGTAGGACAGGTGGCGGCAGATCCGATCGGGTATGCACAGGAGGAGGTTTGCAGCCCGTCTCCACCCAATTTTTTTTCCGTCTCAAGACGTAAACTACAACGCGATCACCGCCTCTCAAACCCTAGCTAATACCCCGAACATTCGTGTCGTCTTCGCCGATCCATGGCCATGTATACATCTTCATCTTGGCCGATCTATCCCCGTCCTATGCCCTCCTCCACCTACTGGTCCGCAGGCGGCCCGCCAACGGAGAGCTCATGAATCATGCTGGAGCGCTTCGTGTTCCGCAGGGACAACGTCGACGACGGCTCCTTCCCGGACGAAGCGGCCGCGCCGCTGAGGGCCAGCTCCGTCACGTCCCTGGGAGACCCCTTCACCATCGCCTTGCTCCCCGCCGCGCCTCCCTCCTTCTCCCGCCTCTATGTGCACTGGCCGCGCGGTCCACGCAACCACGACGGGAGCGGCAGGGGAACCGATCGAGCTCCTCTCGGCCCACGGGGACCTCCTACTGCTCAGCCTCGCCGACAACGATACCGACAGGGACCCTTACTGGAGGGACTACTTCGTGTTCAATGCCGCCCTAGGCGCGCTCAAGCGGCTCCCGGCGTGCACCGAACCCATGGTGGTCGAACAGTGGGGCAAGGGGGCGACCATGAAACGCCACTTCAATCGTGACACGATCGGAATATACTGCGGCATGGACGGTGACTTCACGGTGGTGCAGCTGGCCAAGTTTGATCTTTCAGCAAAAGGGCAGTGCACGTATGGGAGTAGAACTATGCGTCTTCCGCTCCCCTCCGTGGGCGACCGATGATGGTTCTCATGATGATGTTGCCAAGGGCGAGTGGAAGATTATGACGCTGCCGATCATACATACCAAAGAGGAATTCGCCGATCTGACCGCATGGTCAACCGATGCTACCACCAAGGACTGCGTAATCTGGGTTGATTACCACCAAGGAGGCATCATGTCCTACAACCCACGTCATGATGCACTAGTTGAAACAAGAGCACGAAGTAGCATCTCTTATAGCCGATTGCCTATCAACAACCGCCCTCGGAATTCTTCACGAAGCGGAAATACCCTAGAGATGTACCGCAGCCTATGCGTCGTCCCCGGGGAAGAGGGAAATCAGCTCAAGTTTGTCGATGTTGCCCGCGACGACGAAGCCTTTTTTGGGCCGCTCGCTGCTAGCTCTAGCTTCACCATCACCTTTCATACTCGGGCATCATCGGAAGACAATGTTTGGCACAAGGAAGCGGTGATTACGTCTCAAAAGTTTCAGTATCTTGTCGTCCGCAAGCGTCTTCTCTCTTACAATGTTGTGCCCATGTTCCCTCTTGTGAATAGGGACGAGCCCAATCACATACACTTCATCGTGTCTGAGCCAAGGGACAAGGTTGACAAGCTTTCGGTGGTGGTTATTGATATCATCAAAGAGACCTTAATTTCAGTTTCTCCATATATTCAAGGAGAGGAAGACCTCTCTGGCAAAGATGCGGACATGGTCAGGCACAGGTGCCGTCTTCTGCGGTCCTTTCTCCCTGTCAGTTCTCAAGCTTGTTCTAATCTGATTTCGCATGCGTCTTTTAGTGCATCATGATGTGGTATTATAACATGATGAACTAGAAACTACTTTAGTAATCTAAACTATCTTATATTAGTTTATAAAGAGAGTATCTTATATTAGTTTATAAAGGGAGTATTAATTTGCATGTCACATGTCAGACAATTTTGTTTTTCGATTTTTTAAACAAGCTATTGGTTCCATTGGTATTTGTATACTATTGTACTAATTAATTAATTTCGACCTTGAGGCGGATGCTGTTACCAAACTACCTCGCTGAATTTTAATTTTGGAGTGATTCTTTTGGATTGCGTAGAGGACGGATGTATTCCAAGAATTTGAGAATTACAATACTTCTATTTCTGAATTGTTGAAATTATTTAACGACAACATATCCATTTTGTATTAATAAAATAAAAAACCAACTAATTTCTACAGTGGTGGTGTCGTAAAACCAAAATTGTTTCTTTTCCCCTGCTTTCTAACTCCAACTACTACATAGAACTTCAATTGTTCCAGTGCCCCCCCACCACCACCACCACCACCACAAGCCGCTGGCCGAGTCCATGTCTTTTTGTGGCTTCGTAGCAACACAAAGAGATTTTTACGGTTTATAAAGGTTTATTTCACGTATGTTTTGAGAACTAAAAAATGCATATGTTCTCGATATAGACATTAAGTTGATGTTTTAGAAAAGAAGCTGGCGTTCTGCTTTAAATTAATGAAGCCCTTACACCAACACAACACAACAACACAAAGCAAAAAAGGAGCTTTGGCAAGATACATGGATGCCCAGGAACAACAACATAGCTCAAAAGTAAGAAAGTGAGACATCGGAGCCCTCGGGCATGCGCAAAGGACCAATGCTGGGAATGGAGCCGGCTCGAGAAGGAGATCAGTCGGCAGGGGGGCTATGCCAATGCCATCGCCTGGGCGCCCAACAGACCAGCACCATCCTATTCCATCGCCAGAAGGAACCCCCAGTTCCTCGCCCGGGCTCGAGAGGCGCCGCACCGTCCGACGATGGAATGCTCACCACCCTAGAACGCGGATGGAAGCTAGGGCCAGGACACCAAAGGGAGGTCTTAGGGCACAAACACCACACCGAACCTAGATCCGCACAAGAGCACCACCGTTGAGGCAAGGGCTCGACACTTGACGAGAAGTTGTCGTACACAAACACTCACCCCAGCAACCAGCAGCATAGGACCTTGCTCACGAGACGGAGCCTCCAAGGAGGACACGACGCCATCGCGATGCCACCGCCCGGTCTGTAATCAGCCAGACCAATGGTTTTCGCCCAGAGCCCATGATGAATGGTGTCACCCACGATGACACCTCCAAGGAAGCAAACGACACACACACACCAGTGTCGTTATCACCGGCACCGATAGAGTTAGGCAAAGCTTTTGCTGGGGACTCGACCCCAACCAATCAGATCCAACAGCCATGGCCGACCAAGGAAGGTTGCATGCACACGACACCGGAAATAAGCCGGATGGCAACAAAGACCACACCAGCATGACGGACGCCCCCGAATGAGTCACCTCATCGTTCGCACGGCCAAGGCAATACACGAGCACCCGCGCCGCAATGCCCGCCTAAAAGGTGCCGCCGTGCCCACCATACGGAGCCACCGCTCTGGCATCCGAGCGGATCCAATCTCACCCACCACACCCATGGTGATGGACCGCAAGCACGCAGCCGGCCACCCCCACCGCCGCACCGCCACAACTTCGTCATCCATTGCACCCAAAGCCGACAACTTTCCCCACACAGAGACAAACCCTAGATCTAGGTTGCCGGACATTCCAGGAGAAGCAGCCATCAGGGCCACCGACAAGAGGAGGGCCATGTCCACGGGAGCCAACAGACCAAAGGGAGCACGCCGGAGCTAGCGGATCTGGCGATCGGCGACGGCTGGGACCCCACCCATAACTGCCAGCCATATGCCCGGAGCAGCTCCGCAAAGATCCAGCGGCCGTAGCACACGCCACCCCCGCGCATGCCGAGGGCCGCCGCGCCACCACCACATAAGGTCACAACTACCGGCCAGGGAAAGCGAAGGGCGCATGGCGGATCTGGTCATCGATCAGGGAAGATGAAGCCAGCAAGGAGGGCAGGGGAGGAGAGACGGAGGTGGAGGAAGCCACCCCACCGCCGCGGGCCCGCCAGAGGCCGTGGGCGGCGACGGCGAGGGAGAGGAGCGCCGGGGCGCGACTGTTCAGGCAGGCATCGTCGTTGCTCTCTGGTTAGGCCTGGTTGGTGAGCTAATGCTTGCGTAATAACATATGGTGCACCTAAACCTATATACTTAGACATGCTGGAATAATTAATTTTTCTGAAATTGATTGAAATAAGAATGAAGTAATTGAAATTTGTGTGAAGTTTTCATAAAATTAATTGAAACCTGATTGAAACAATATATTTTTTGTGAAGTTATGAATTATATTTGTAAAAATGTTGGAAACAACAAACAAATCATTAGCATAATTAGAAATATATTGTATGATATTCATGAGCCAAAATGTATTTGAAAATTGAGATTTTGATATGCCAAGTTTTCTACAAAAAATATAAATAATCACACAAAATTCAATGATTATAGCCGGATTCCAATCAAATTCAATTATTACATGGCATTTCAAAAAAAATTGGATGTCTGATTTTCTTATATTTGATTATACGTATAATTTAAATTTAAATTTTGGATTTGAAACTTATGTGGAATGATTGAAATATTATTTAGTGGAGACTTAAATTTGGAAAAACTTATTTGAAATTACCGATCGTTACTGAAATTTAGTGAAACATATGTAAAATTTATACTTCCTGAAAGTTGAGATAAAACATTTTCGCAAACCTATATTTGTGAAATGTTCAAAGTTTATTGATTTCTAAGATTAGTGGATACAATCAAAAGTTAATTATAAAATGTTCCAAAAAAGGGTAAGCACAAAGTAAAGAAAAAACACATTTTTTGAGCATCAGTACAGACACAAGCGCTCATATACACGCGCATACACTCATCCCTATGAACGCACACACTCACACCCTACCCCTATGAGCACCTTCGAAAGACTGAGCCGGCATATCATCTTGAGATTTACGAAGTCACCGTAGGCGCCTCGTCGTCGACGGGAACGTCTCCTCCCACTGAAAGCGCATCGCCGGAAATCCTGAAATAAATTCAGGAATAATGCGAGCACCAGGATTTGAACCCTGGTGGGTTGGGGATACCACTGTCCATCTGATGTGTTGACGGGGAGTGCGCATCCATTTTCTATGTTAAAAAGAGAGCTTTATAAATCAAACGAAATAGTGGCGTTGCATCGGGGTTTATAAGGCCCAAGATATCCGGAGAAGCACTTAAGATTAGACATCAAACATGACATGGGCTAAACAATGTGCTGCCCTGCAAACACTGATCTCAAAGCACCTTTCCCCAGTTTGTATCCCACCTTATGTGGAATTTGATCAATAAAGTGGTCTTACCCCATAAAAAGAAAACCTTTCCCCGCGAAAAAAGGAGAATCTCAAAGCTCCTTGGTCGCTCCAGCCGGGTTGTTGTGGTCAACGCCTCTATGGAGCGGGTGATGACCATGATCACATTTCCGGGTTACTTTGACGCTCGATCTCGCAGCAAGTGGGCTGTTGGCTCCAAAATTGTCACCAACCATATCCGTCATGATCGTGAGTTTAAGATTGTTGCCCATCATCTATGGTACGTACTACATGTGATCATGTGATATGCCTACGTATTTTCTACTAGACGGCAGCTTAGAAATAGCACATGGCCTGCTAGATCTACCGATGATGCCTCATGCATGACATCAAAGTAGGAGCTAAATCGTCAACGTATTCTCGTACACTACTGTTTACCACTCTGTCGAGTGGGACCACCCTGGGCCCGCTGGACATAGTCTACACACACCAGTATCTGGTGAGGCTGCAGACGGCAGATCGGATGGTGGGTGGCGTGCAACTTATTTAACGTTCGACGAGAAACAAAATAGGTGTCAACCAGTGGTCAGTGACGCGCTTCCCACTGAGCAGAGCACCACCGATCTGCCGGTTCTTCACTTCTCGCCGCCGCACGCCCCGTCGTCACGCCGAGCTAGCTCCTGATCACCGTCATGGCCAGCGCCGGGTCATCGCCAGAGCCGCTGCACGTCGTCATTGTCCCGTGGCTGGCGTTCGGCCACATGCTCCCGTACCTGGAGCTCGCCGAGCGGCTGGCGTCGCGGGGACACCGCGTGTCCTACGTCTCCACGCCGCGCAACCTTGCGCGCCTCCCGCCGCTGCGCCCGGCCGCGGCGCCGCGCGTCGACCTCGTGGCGCTCCCGCTCCCGCGCGTCGACGGCCTCCCCGACGGCGCCGAGTCCACCAACGACGTCCCCGACCACCAGCGGGAGCTCCACTGGAAGGCCTTCGACGGCCTCGCCGCGCCCTTCGCGGAGTTCATGGCTGCCGCGTGCGCCGGCGAGGCCACCAGGCCTCACTGGGTCATCGCCGACTGCTTCCACCACTGGGTCGCCGCCGCCGCCGTCGAGCACAAGGTTTGACCCACCTGCATGCCGTGCGCGCTGCTCGCTTTGGTTCCATACTTCCATTGACCCATTCCGTTCATTCAATGCACATCTCAAATAGCCCGATGCTCCATGGTTCACCAGGTTCCATGCGCGATGCTTCAACCGACCGCTGCTGTGATCGCTGCCGCGTACCAGCCGCCACCGGAGCACGCTGGACCGGGCGCTGCGACCCGCCCCCGTTACGAGACGGAGGAGACGGCACCCATGTACGACGACCAAGGCGCGTCGGGTATGTCCACCGTCCAGCGTTGGTACTTGACGAAAAATAGGTGCGCGCTCGCGGTCATCCGGAGCTGCGTCGAGTGGGAGCCCGAGTCCTTCCCGCTGGTGCCAGAGCTCCTCGGCATGCCGGTCGTGCCCCTCGGCCTTCTGCCGCCGTCAACCGGCGGAGGCCGCCGTGCGGACGCCACCAACGGATCAGCAGAGCACGCCACCGTGCGTTGGCTGGACGCGCAGCGGCCCGGTTCGGTGGTGTACGTGGCGCTGGGGAGCGAAGTGCCGCTGCCCCTGGAGCAGGTGCAGGAGCTAGCCCTCGGGCTGGAGCTCGCCGGGACACGCTTCCTCTGGGCTCTCCGGAAGCCCAGTGGAGCCGCCGTCCTGGACGACGGCGCCGACATGCTTCCTCCGGATTTCCAAGAGCGCACTCGCGGCCAGGGGCTGGTGACCACGGGGTGGGTTCCTCAGATGAGCATCCTGGCGCACGCGGCCGTGGGCGGGTTCCTGACGCACTGCGGCCGGAACTCGCTGATCGAAGGGCTCCTGTTCGGTCACCCTCTCGTCATGCTGCCCATCTTCGGCGACCAAGGCCCGAATGCGCGCCAAATGGAGGCGAAGAAGGCGGGGTTGCAGGTGGCGAGGGACGAGAGCGATGGGTCGTTCGACCGCCATGGCATCGCGAGCGCGGTCCGGGACGTCATGGTTGACGGGGAGGCAAGGAGGAGATTCGTGGCAGGTGCAGCGAAGATGCAGGAGGTGGTAGCTAATTCGGAACGGCAGGAGCGGTACATTGACGAATTTGTGCAACACCTTCGATCTCACTGCCGCTACTCCGTGAACAATAAGGGAAAATTTTGTGTTTGACACTTTCATGCCACAGCTACTGTATTTTTGGTTTTTCATTCTGAAGGTGAGGAAACACTGAAACTGTAGCCTATGTGGTGTATATTTTTCGCTCAGAATTGTGAAAATGGTCCGGCTTATATTTTCTTTCTCGCTAGGTGGTGCTACACATATGTGACGTGGTTCCCGGGGAATTTCTTGCACACCCGATTTAGTTAACCTATGAGCAACCCATCAAAGTGTCAGACGAGTGTGCTGAACTGGGTTTTCGATAACGAGTGTTTTTATTAATTCATAATATCATATCAAAAGAATACAAGCATCATGAGCACAGCCGGTGGCAGCATGACTACAATGGGCATAGGCAAGATCAAGGCACACACAAAAGAAGATAGAAGGGAAAAATCACAGTTTAGAGGGAGGGGAATTTTTGGTCTATGGGAACATATGCACCCTATATGGAAAAAAATTAGTAATTCAACAAAAAGTCGAAAATTCCTGAAATTATTTTTGAAATAAACTTGACCTTCTATTTTACTCGTGAGAAATAAAATCCACAAAAAAATATCCCTTTGACTTCTTTTCAAAAAAGACAAATTTTTGGCTAATATAGTGTGAATAGTGACCTATAATAGCAAATAAATTTTGTCTTTTTTGCTGTGAGGTCAACTTTTGTTATTTTTTTCGTCGAGATTTATATACTAGTGCAAAAGTAAGTCAAGTGTTTTGTTAAAATAGTTCTTAACTATTTTGACTTTTTATTAAAATATTAAAAAAATTCCCATATAGGGTGCATATACAACCAAGAACCAAAGTGTATTTCCCCAGTTTAGAGAGACTATCTTTGTATTTTTGACAATCTATAGCTCGTACAAAGTCAAAGGTTGGATCAAATTTCCTTAGAGCATGGTTAATAGTATAGTCAACAGCCGGCTATATGAAGTTGCAACCTCACATATAGTTAATCTAATAGTCAACATGTATAATAACTAGTTGCTAAGTAGTACTACTTTATAAATGCATGGTCCACCTTACACTCTCACAATGTTTTTTGAAGTTCGTGCTGCAGTCGACTGTTAATCTATAGCCCACTTTCCTTTTCTCTCCTCTTTTCTCTCATTCAAGATATAATAGTTTAATCCTTACAGCCTGCTGATTGTAGCTTATTGTACTTGCTCTTAGAAATTTATAGGAAATGCGCCCATGTCTTCATGGAGCTCTTGCTTTGATATTGTGGAACAAAATCCGACTCATTCCAGATAGCGCTAGCAGGAAAAATATTGCACATCTCAGTTGTTCCTCCCCTTCCAACCCGAACAACCATGGAGAAGATCTCCGTGAATTGTTGTGCGCCGGATTCTCCGAAGTACAACTCCATAGCTTCATGCCAGAAATATAATGAGGGCCTTGTTCCTTGGATTTTCTATTGGTTGAGGGTTACAAGAATGCTTGCGACTAGACCTTAGTCCCGGTGACGTTAGCTTTGAGAGTGGCTACTATTTTGGTCAGAACTCGTAGAACATCTTGAAGACCTATCAGTTAATCATATAGAGGCCTCTCACAGTGGCTGACAGTTCGAGAAATTATTGCTCGCCCAAGGGTCACTATCCTCGTGCTAGGTCTCGTTGGATTGTCTTTCGTATGTTGAGGGCATTTCTCGTAGTTTTGCTTTTTTTAGGGGGGGGGGGGGGGGGGTCCTTGCCCTTTGTCAAAGAAGTAGGAGTTGAACCAGTCATGCTTGTTTGGCGAGCAAAGAGAGGCACATGAGAAAGGTGATGGGATTTGAAGTCATTTTGTTTCCCATGCTGTTGGGAATATGACTATTGGGTATGACCCGCCCAGGAGGGGCCGGGTTATACCAATGGCAGTTCATCAATACAAAGCCCATGAAGATGTTGAAGATGGCGGTCCATGAAGCAGACTTGCAAAGGGCCCAAAGCCCAAAGGCGACTTAAGGCCCGTAGGGTAAACCGCCATATGTGTATGACTTATATGGTAAGGCAAGTATATTTAGTCACTGAGCCAGACACGTTGTTTATGAGCCGGCCGGGACTCCGTGAGCCGCTGCGCGTCAAACAGTGTATATAAAGGGACGTCCCGACGGCGATTCAGGGCAAGAAACAAGAGATCGAAAGCTAGGTCAAGCGGATTCGCTCCCTCGTAATCGAGACATAAGCAATACCACCTCAAACTAGATTAGGCCTTTACCTTCACCGCAAGGGGCCAAACCAGTATAAACTCCATGTGTCCTTTGTTCCGTTTAACCCCTTTAAGCTAACTAGTTGCGATGGCTCCACGACTAAGTCATCACACTAGGACATTTGCCGTGACAATTTCATGATAGTTGGCGCCCACCATGGGGCCAGCGCACGGTGGTTTCGAGTTCTTGAAGGGCAGCTTCGAAGGGATCAAGGGATACGCTGTGGGCCGGATGACCAAGAGTCATCGCGGCAAGCTCTACATCGATGATGCGGGCTGGGGCCCCAAGGTCGGCTCAATTGAGTACGGGTACCGGGTCCTCTTTGGTGGAATCCACATTTTCATCAGCAAGATCGGCGAACCGGGCTCTGAGCCGGACATCTGCACCGACATCATCGAGACGGCTCAGCACGCGCGACCCACCCGAGTTTAGCCCGCCGTGAAGCATGCCTTAATGGGATTCATCAATGGGGCAGAATCTGAAGATAGATCGGTGTCTGGTGGTGAGACGGTCGTCTACTCTGATGGTGAGTCGTCCACTAGTGACTCTGATTCGTTGTACCAACAGCAAGATGGCCGTCTTGGGGGCTATTCCGATGGTGATAGTATTCCGGACCCCTATGAGACGCCAAATAGGGTTGCGATTTTCATGGACGGTACACAGCCAGCGCAAAATTCTTCGACGGTGGCAGCAATGGTCTCCGGGTCAGCAACGATGATGGCAGCCGGGACAGGAGGTCCTGTGCACCGGCCGATTCATGTTTTGACTGATTTACTGGATAATCTGACAACATTGTTAACAACAGAGGTTAACCCGGCAAATCAAGTTCAGCACAACGCGGAGGTTGCAAAGTTGTGTGATGAGATAGCACAGGCCAAGGAGGAGCTAAACGTAGAGAACGTCAGGATGGCCATGGAGCAGGCTGCTTTAGATGCTCAGGCACAGCAGATTCAATCAGAGGCTTTCGGGCTTACGACGGATCAAAATGCTTCAAATGAAGTCATGAGGAGGAGTCATCAGTCTCATCTATCTCCGGTTTATGAGGCGAGAAACCTCTTTTGCACGCCTGGAGTGGGGACTAGTAACCAACCAGAAATAAACCGGGTTGAAGCGCCTAGGGGTGGAGCAACAACTCAGCCGCGCATGACGGAGCCGCCCTGTCTAAATACTACTCCGCCTCAGTATGTACCGACACCACCGGGTCATTATTCTAATCCTTTGGATCACATGATTGCTGCGGCGACACGGCTGGCAACTCTGCCGGCTGAGGGCGAATCACCGACAACGATGGAATTATGACGAGCCGGGGAGCTGCTCCAGACGGCTGTGACTCAACAGGCGGCTTATTCATATAGTCGGGACCGTATACACTCCATGCCACGTCCGAGCAAAATTTATAGCAATCATATTGATGAACCGGTCATGCCAAGCAGTGGACAAAACCGAAACCCACCTTGTGCGCATGACCCGGCGCGTGGTGGAGGTAATGCTCAGAATGTTGTGGATCAGGGTAGAGCGCGTTGGGAGGCTGAGCTGGCGGCTCAATACACGGCTTGTCAGCATTCTCCGGCTCATCCGACAAATTCGGTGGAGACAGGCTTGACCTTCAAATCTTTGAGTGTGCCATGTTTAGTGCCGTCTCTACGTAATGAGCGTTTGCCTAAGGATTTCAAGGGTCCTCGCAAGGTGCCTAACTACACCACTGACTTACCCCCTGAAGCTTGGGTTGAGAGTTACGAGATGGCCGTGGAACTGCTGGATGTTAGCGATGATGCATGTGCTAAATATTTCACCATGATGTTGGACGGAACGGCTCGCACTTGGTTGAAGGGGCTACCTGCCAACGCCATTGGTTCATGGGCTGAGTTAAAAGCCCGGTTTATTCAGAATTTTAAAGATACGTGCAAGCAGCCTATGTCAATTGTGGATTTGGACGCCTGTGTCTAGGAAGAGGGTGAAGTCAACAACCCATTGGGTGCGCCGGGTCTCAATTATCCTGCACTCATCGGATCGCATCAATGCCGGCTCAGCAGTACTAATGTTAGAGAAGAACTGGCAATTTTTGCCTCTTAAACAGAAGCTAGGGTGGCTCAAGCGCCGCTGGAGTGACATGGGGGAGCTGATGGCGGATCTGGTTAAATATGCCGACTCTGATGGTACCAAGGACCCCGAGTCTAATGATGAATAGCCGGGAAAGGGAAAGAAGAGTGGCAACACCAAGAGCCAGCATCATAACCCGGTGAATCAGGGGGGCAATGGTAAGCGCAAGGCTGATAACAGTTTGGATTTTGTGGCTAATACCAACACGCAGAATAATGGTCAGCGTCGTTAGGGAAAGCCGCCTCCCCGGTTTGGAGGGTCAAGTTTCAATCTTGAGCAGATGCTGAATCAGCCCTGCCTGAAGCATAGTACACAGGAAAGGCCATCCTCTCACCTCTAGAAGGATTGCTTCATTATGAAAGAGTACAAAATTCTGGTCTTTTCCAGAATAATCATGGCCCGGGCGGCGGCTCAGGTTCTGGTTCTCACGGTTCGGGTTACGGTGGTGGCAGTTCTAATTCTGGTTTCCCGGGCCAGCGCAATCAAGGCAATCAGGGTGGTTATAATCAACAGCCTGGTCAGGGGGCTCAACAGCAACAACAATCTGGTCATCAGAGTAATCCAAAGCAGTTGAATAGTGGGCAGTATCACGTCTTCACCATGAGTCTATGCAAGCGGGATCAAAAGCTCCATATAAGGGCCGTGAACGCCGTTGAGCCGACGATTCCCCATTACTTACGATGGTCTGAGCAGCCCATTGTGTGGAGTCGATAGGATCACCCGCCCTGGGTTGGTAATCCGGGTCATTTGGCTTTGGTGGTTGAGGAATCCTGGGTTAGGGGGTCCTCGGACAACTGGACTATGTATTGTGGCTGGACTGTTGGACTATGAAGATACAAGATAGAATACTTCGTCCCGTGTCCGGATGGGACTCTCCTTTGCATGGAAGGCAAGCTTGGCGATTCAGATGTGTAGATTCCTTTCTTTGTAACCGACTTTGTGTAACCGTAGCCCCCTCTGGTGTCTATATAAACCAGAGGGTTTAGTCCGTAGGCCGACAATCATAATCTCATATGCTAGACTTCTAGGGTTTAGCCATTACGATCTCGTGGTAGATCAACTCTTGTAACACTCATATTCATCAAGATCAATCAAGAAGGAAGTAGGGTATTACCTCTATAGAGAGGGCCCAAACCTGGGTAAACAGTGTGTCCACCGCCTCCTGTTACCATTAGCCTTAGACGCACAGTTAGGGACCCCCTACCCGAGATTCGCCGGTTTTGACACCGACATTGGTGCTTTCATTGAGAGTTCCACTTTGACGTCAAAGATAGGATTGATGGCTCGCCTTGTTATCAAGGACAACATCACCGCCGGAGGAGCCCTGGCCGCAGGCCAAGCTCTCCGGCTTGGCGGCTTCACTATGACCGCCCCTTCGGTCGTTGTGCCGACGATGACTTCTCGGGTCATCGAATATCGCCCCCGCGTCAGCTCAAAATACTCCGGGCAGATGCATCCGAGGGAGTTGTCATCTTTAAACGAACTCCTGGACCGCATCGCCGCCTTGTGAGTCGCTACTGAAAGCACAAGTGCTCCCTAGGTGGTTTTGGTAATTAATGTCAACATATCTCTTATTGGACTAACACTTTTATCTAGTATGTTTCAGATAAGTTCAACAATGGAGTGGCATGGACTAAAGGATGTGGGAACTCCTTCAAGATGCTAAGGACAAAGGATTGGCTCAAGCTTCAAGCTCAAGACTCTTCATTTTCCATTTTAGTGATCCAAGATCACATTGAGTCTATAGGAAAAGCCAATACTATCAAGGAGGGATGAGGTGTTGCTTAATGAGCCTCTTGCTTCATATGCTTAGTGATATGCTCCAAAAACCCTCAACCACTTTCTCACATCCACATATGTCCTAAACGTAAAGTCAAACTCGGCCCCACTTATTCTTCCTATCCGGAGCCACCGAGTTTTGATGTCTTAGCAACTGCCACAAACCCTAGGCAAATCGGTCTCATCAATAGGGATCTCGGTCTCACCGAGATGGGATTGTATGTCCATTATCAAAATCGGTCTCACCGAGTTTGAGCAATCGGTACTACCGAGATTACAATGCAAACTTTCTGGTTGACTTATTATCAAAATCGGTCCCACCGAGTTTGATAATCGGTCCAACCAAGTTTGCCTGACCAACTCTCTGGTTAGCTAATTACCAAAATTGGTCTCACCGAGTTTGTGTAATTAGTCTCACCGAGATTACGTTATTCCCTAACCCTAATCGAATCGGTCCTACCGAGTTGCATTTCGGTTCCACCGAAAACCCTAACGGTCACATTATTTGCTAAATCGGTCTGACCGAGTTTAACGATTCGGTCCCACCGAGTTTGGTAGATTGTGTGTAATGGTTAGATTTTGTGTGGAGGCTATATATACCCCTCCACCTCCTCTTCATTTCGTGAAGAGAGCCATCAGACTAAACCTACACTTCCAGCATCCTATTTCTGAGAGAGAACTACCTACTCATGTGTTGAGGCCAAGATATTCCATTCCTACCATATGAATCTTGATCTCTAGCCTTCCCCAAGTTGCTTTCCACTCAAACCCTCTTTCCACCAGATCCAAATCCTATGAGAGAGAGTTGAGTGTTGGGGAGACTATCATTTGAAGCACAAGAGCAAGGAGTTCATCATCAACACACCATTTGTTACTTCTTGGAGAGTGGTGTCTCCTAGATTGGCTAGGTGTCACTTGGGAGCCTCCGACAAAGATTATGGAGTTGAACCAAGGAGTTTGTAAGGGCAAGGAGATCGCCTACTTCGTGAAGATCTACCGCTAGTGAGGCAAGTCCTTCGTGGGCGACGGACATGGTGGGATAGACAAGGTTGCTACTTCGTGGACCCTTCGTGGGTGGAGCCCTCCGTGGACTCGCACAACCGTTACCCTTCGTGGGTTGAAGTCTCCACCAACGTGGATGTACGATAGCACCACCTATCGGAACCACGCCAAAAACATCCGTGTCTCCAATTGCGTTTGAATCCTCCAATCCCTTCCCTTTACATTCTTGCAAGTTGCATGCTTTACTTTTCGCTGCTCATATACTCTTTGCATGCTTGCTTGCTATATGTTGTGAATGTTAAACTTGTGCCTAAACTCCACTCAAATTTAAAGAAACTTAAAAACTGCAACTTTTGTACTTAGTGTCTAATCACCCCCCTCTAGACACCTCTTCTCAAGGTCCTACAAGTGGCATCAGAGCATTGGTCTCCATTGCCTTGGTTTAATCACCACTGGAGGAAGATGGATGAGTCTACTTTGGGGAGTCTTAGACATAGAGTGCCTATTCTTCATGGAGAGTACTTTCATGAGTGGAAAAATGAGATGCTTGTAATTTTTAATCAATATCATTTGAACAAGTACATTGCTAGTCCTTGTGCACCTTGTGTTGATCCTATGCATCCTACCCCTGATGAGTCTATTGACATGATTAGGAATGTTAGAACTGTTAATCTTATCACTAGAGGCTTGCCTAGAAACTTGATTATAAAACTGCCTACTCTTGAGTGTGCCTACACTATATGGAAATTTCTTGAGGAATGATTTCCTGATTATTCTTTGAAAAATCTAGATGAAATTCTCCATAAGTCTATTGCTTTGAGTAAAATGAATACTAGTGATCCTATGTTTGGTGATCGTCTATTTGAGCTTACAAACCTTATGCGTGCCAAAGGAAATGTTGGTATTATTAGTGACATTATTTCCGAAGCTATAAGAATTCATAGACAAGATCATTGTCAAAATCACTCTAACGAATCACCCTCTCTAGGATTTGATCCACCACATGACGATGTTGAACATGGATACTATGATGAGGATGATTATACTGACTTCGATCTTGATGATGCAATGAGACATTTTGGTCTTATGGCAAATCTTCGGGGATACATGTCATGAGGAAAGGAATGGGTCCTTGACAGTGGATGTACCGATCACATGACCGGAGATAAAGACATGTTTTGTGAGCTTGCTGATAATGATAGTCCTCAAAATTATGTCACTTTCGGTGACAACTCAAAGGGTAAGGTGGTTGGCCTTGGTAAGGTGGCCATCTCACATGATAGCTCCATACAAAATGTCATGCTTGTTGAATCTCTTGGATATAACTTACTTTCAGTATCTAGACTTGCTGACTTTGGTTTCAATGTCTTATTTACTGAAATTGATTGCCAAGTGTTTCATCGAGACAATCATAAAATGGTCTTTACCGGCATACGTAGAGGTGATCTATACATTGTTGATTTCACTAAAAAGGCTCAACCTAAATCTTGCTTCATTGCTAAATCCTCAAAAGGTTGGTTATGGCATAGACGACTAGGACATGTTGGTATGCGAAACCTTAACAAGCTTATTAAAGGGAATCATATCCTTGGAGTTAATGATGTCATTTTTGATAAGGATAGACTTTGCAGTGCTTGTCAAGCAGGTAAACAGGTTGGAGGAAGGCATCCCGTGAAGAACATCATGACCACGAAGAGACCACTCGAGCTACTTCACATGGATCTCTTTGGTCCCAACTCTTACAAGAGTCTCGGTGGAAATTCTTTTGGTCTAGTTATAGTTGATGATTTTTCCAGATTTACGTGGGTGTTCTTTCTCGATGATAAATCACAGGTCCAAAAGATCTTCAAAAACTTCGCTAGGAAGGCCCAAAACCAATTTGAAGTGAAGATCAAGAAGGTTCGCAGCGACAATGGAACGGAGTTCAAGAACGCAAATGTGGACACATTTCTTGACGCAGAAGGGATTTCACACGAGTTCTCGGCTACGTACACACCTCAACAAAATGGAGTTGTTGAGAGGAAGAACCGGATGCTCATCGAAATGGCGAGAATGATGCTTGATGAGTACAAGACGCCGAACCACTTTTGGGCAGAAGCGGTTGAGACAGCTTGTCATGCAACAAATCGCTTGTATCTTCACAAGCTACTCGGAAAGACGGCATACGAGCTACTCACCGGTAACAAACCCCAAGTTGGATACTTTCGAGTATTCGGCTCAAAGTGCTACATTCTTGATAAGCATCGTCATTCTAAATTTGCTCCTAAGTCTCATAAATGTTTCCTACTAGGTTATGGCTCAAACTCTCATACTTACCGTGTCTACAACAATTTCACCCGAAAGGTTGAAGAGACCATAGATGTGAAGTTTGATGAATCTAACGGCTCACAAGTATAGCAATTGCCAATTGATGTAGGAGACAAAGATCCTTCAGAAGCAATCCAAGACTTGTCTATTGGCAAGGTCCGTCCAACGGAGGTGAAGGAGAGTACCTGTCCAAGTGGAAGCTTCTACTTCACGACAAGGTGAACCAAGAGTTGATACGGAAGCATCCACAAGTGGGACACACCAAGATGAAGGAAACGAGGAAGTGCATCAAGATGAACGTCAACAACCTCCTTCTCCACCACGACAAGAGAACGACAACGCCAACAATGAAGAAGGCCAAGAAGAAGAACAAGATGAAGAAGATGTTCAACGGAGACCCAAGCAAAAGCTTTCACGAGTTCGAGCAAGAATTGCTAAAGACCATCCCGTCGAACAAATCTACAATGATATTCAAACCGGGAGAATCACTCGCTCTAAAACTCATTTAGCTAACTTTTGTGAAAACTATTCTTTCATCTCTAGCATTGAACCTATGAAGGTCGAAGAAGCATTGGAAGATCCGGATTGGATAAATGCTATGCATGAAGAGCTACACAATTTTGAGAGGAACCAAGTTTGGACATTGGTTGAGAAGCCCGACAACAACCACAACATCATCGGTACCAAATGGGTGTTTCGCAACAAGCAAGATGAAGATGGACAAGTAGTTCGCAACAAAGCACGTCTCGTCGCCCAAGGCTACACACAAGTCGAAGGTATGGACTATGATGAGACTTACGCCCCTGTTTCTAGACTTGAGTCCATTCGCATCTTACTTGCCTATGCTAATCACCATGATATCACCTTGTACCAAATGGACATTAAAAGTGCTTTTCTAAATGGTGAAATAGAGGAGGAAGTTTATGTTAAACAACCTCCCGGCTTTGTTAATCCTAAGAAACCCAATCATGTTTACAAACTTCACAAAGCTCTTTATGGTCTTAAACAAGCTCCTAGAGCATGGTATAAATGCTTGACCAAGTTCCTTATTGAAAAAGGCTTTGAAATTGGGAAAATTGATTCCACACACTTTACTAAAAGGGTTAATGGTGAACTCTTTGTGTGCCAAATTTATGTTGATGATATTATATTTGGTTCAACTAACCCTCATTTTAGTGAAAAGTTTGGGAAGCTAATGTCGGAGAAGTTTGAGATGTCTATGATGAGTGAACTCAAATTCTTTCTTGGGTTGCAAATCAAGCAAACTAAGGAAGGTACTTTTGTCTCTCAAACGAAGTACACCAAGGACTTATTCAAGAAGTTCAATATGCAAGAATGCAAAGGTATGACTACACCTATGCCTACTAGTGGACATCTTGATTTGACCAAAGATGGTGAACCGGTTGATCAAAAGGTTTATCGCTCTATGATTGGTTCATTGTTATATCTATGTGCTTCACGTCCCAATATTATGCTAAGTGTGTGCATGTGTGCACGATATCAAGCTGCTCCTAAAGAATGTCATCTTAAGGCCGTGAAAAGGATAGTGAGATACTTAATCCATACACCAAATTTTGGCATTTGGTATCCTAAGAGGGCCTCTTTCGATCTTTTTGGCTATTCCGACTTGGACTATGCCGGAGACAAGGTTGATAGAAAGTCCACTTCGGTTACTTGTCAATTTCTTGGTAGATCTCTTGTGTCTTGGTCCTCCAAGAAACAAAACTCGGTATCCTTATCCATCGCCGAAGCAGAATATATTGCCGCTGGTTCATGTTGTGCTCAATTACTTTGGATGACCCAAACTCTTAAAGATTATGGGATATATGTGAGACATGTTCCATTGCTTTGTGATAATGAAAGTGCTATCAAAATTGGTCATAATCCTGTGCAACATTCTCGAACTAAGCATATTGAAGTTCGTCATCATTTCATTCGAGATCATGTTGCTAAGGGTGACATTGATCTTAAGCATGTTCGCACCGAAAAAAAATTAGCTGATATATTCACTAAACCTCTTGATGAGAAAGTGTTTTGCAGGTTGAGAGGATAATTGAACATCATTGATGCTTCAAACTTGGAGTTGAAACTCCATTGGATACATGCAAGACATGAGCTTATGACTAATCCTTGATATTTCTCTTATGGTGAAAATCTTATGTCTTGGATACATTTGTATCTTGCATGTTATCTAACCCATGTAGGTACTTGGTTGAATCAAATTCCATAAGATTGTAACCTACTCACATCTTGAGCAATCTCTACATCACCAAGTCTCTATACAGAGGTGGTTGAAGACAAGGAAGCACGAAACCATTCAAACATATCCTTTGACAAATTCTATGTTGAGTTTCATGAATGTCATTTCTGGATATACAAGTGCTCTTCCTTGCAAGAACTAACCCGTGTAGGTAGATGGACTCAAATTCCAAATGGTGCTCCAAATTCTTGATGAGCTACATCTACCTCGAGCAACTCACACAAGTTCAACTACATGGACAACACCACCAACTAAGGTATGTTATTCCATCTTAGAGAAGCTTTACTCCAAGTCATGAGCTAAAGCAACTCGACAAGATGTGAATACATCAAGATGCTTAAACGAAAAATGGCAACCCCATTTTGAGCTTAAACGATGAGTATGACCTATGATCAAGTGATCTCACTTGACTCCTAAGTCAATATACTCTAACATAGGTGACTTTGTCGCCGACCATCTCTAGATGAAGTTCTCCTATGTTCTTTTCTGAGTTTTTGCATTTGTCTCATGCATATGTGTTTCCCCTTTCAAAGAAAAAAAAACTTCATCTAGATTTCTTTCTTTTTGCTCTGCATTCTATGCATCCAATTCCTTGCATATCATTCAGTTAATTCCTTGCAAATCTTTGTGAGATCTTGCTAGTCTAGTGAGCTGAGGTGACAAGTGTTTTCTCTGTGATGAACTCGGTTACACCGATTTGTTATTTTCGGTCCAACCGAATCTTTTCGGTATGACCGAAGCATACCACTCGGTGCCACCGATTTCACAAAAGGAAAAATAGTTTGCCACTTATTCTGTGTCTCTTCTGATCCAGCTCCACTCAATGAATCTTGTCCTCTAACAAGCATCACATTTTTATCATTGCTTTATGTTGTGACTCAAGGATCAAACCCATTCACGACAAATTCCATAGGGAGAGAGAGAGAGGTTACATCTTTATCAAGCCCTTCTTGAAAATTGATGTCAAAGGGGGAGAGAGAGATCACATCAAAGCTTATCATTTAGAGAGAGAGATCACATCTCAGAGGGAGAGAGAGATATCCTTCAGGGGGAGAGAGAGAGATCTCCAGGGGGAGAGGATACTAGTAGAAAGTATTTCTCAAGGACCCCAGATGCTTGGTGTTCAAGAGGAGAGATGCCACATGTCTTCTTGAGGGGAAAGACATGTTCATATGTGCTTATTTGCATTAGCTTGCATTAGCTCTGTTCTTTATTTCCTTCAGCTCTGATTTTCTGTTCCCTATCTTCTCCCAGTATCCCATGTTAGATTCAGGGGGAGCAAGACATCTAAGGGAAAGAAATCATTTAAATTCATTGCATATCTTTACTCTTGGGGACATGTCTAATCAACTGTGGTACCTAGTACTCACTCTCTACATATCATCCCAGTCTTGGTACTCTTGTAGTTTCTTATGTTTGCTTTGACTAGTAGATGTACCTGTGTTATCTAACCTTGTTTGTGCAGGTTCATTCCATCCTAAGCCAACTCAAGACCACAAGGTAAGTATATGCATCACAATCATGTGTATGAGGAATTCTTGCTGATGTACATACTGTTTGCAAGAAGGACTCATGGGCATGAAGGTATTTCCTTTAATACTTTTTGCTCTGATGCATATGGCCAAGATACATGTAACACATTGCCTGCTCTATCATGGTTATGCTATCACATGCTTCTATATTTCATATTCACATGATTGCATACATGTAGGGGGAGCCTATGCTTGTTACATGTCTTTCCAAAGCTTTACTTGCTATTTCTTAAATCTTTATCTAAAGATTTGATGTATGTTGTCATCAATTACCAAAAAGGGGGAGATTGAAAGCACAAGTGCTCCCTAGGTGGTTTTGGTAATTAATGTCAACATATCTCTTGTTGGACTAACACTTTTATCTAGTATGTTTCAGATAAGTTCAACAATGGAGTGGCATGGACTAAAGGATGTGGGAACTCCTTCAAGATGCTAAGGACAAAGGATTGGCTCAAGCTTCAAGCTCAAGACTCTTCATTTTACATTTTAGTGATCCAAGATCACATTGAGTCTATAGGAAAAGCCAATACTATCAAGGAGGGATGAGGTGTTGCTTAATGAGCCTCTTGCTTCATGTGCTTAGTGATATGCTCCAAAAACCCTCAACCACTTTCTCACATCCACATATGTCCTAAACCTAAAGTCAAACTCGGCCCCACTAATTCTTCCTATCCGGAGCCACCGAGTTTTGATGTCTTAGCCACTGCCACAAACCCTAGGCAAATCGGTCTCACCGATAGGGATCTCGGTCTCACCGAGATGGGATTGTAATCTCTCTGTGTATGTCCATTATCAAAATCGGTCTCACCGAGTTTGAGCAATCGGTACTACCGAGATTACAATGCAAACTTTCTGGTTGACTTATTATCAAAATCGGTCCCACCGAGTTTGATAATCGGTCCAACCGAGTTTGCCTGGCCAACTCTCTGGTTAGCTAATTACCAAAATCGGTCTCACCGAGTTTGTGTAATTGGTCTCACCGAGATTACGTTATGCCCTAACCCTAATCGAATTGGTCCTACCGAGTTGCATTTCGGTTCCACTGAAAACCCTAACGGTCACATTATTTGCTAAATCGGTCTGACCGAGTTTAACGATTTGGTCCCACCGAGTTTGGTAGATTGTGTGTAACGGTTAGATTTTGTGTAGAGGCTATATATACCCCTCCACCTCCTCTTCATTCGTGAAGAGAGCCATCAGACTAAACCTACACTTCCAGCATCCTATTTCTGAGAGAGAACTACCTACTCATGTGTTGAGGCCAAGATATTCCATTCCTACCATATGAATCTTGATCTCTAGCCTTCCCCAAGTTGCTTTCCACTCAAACCCTCTTTCTACCAGATCCAAATCCTATGAGAGAGAGTTGAGTGTTGGGGAGACTATCATTTGAAGCACAAGCGCAAGGAGTTCATCATCAACGCACCATTTGTTACTTCTTGGAGAGTGGTGTCTCCTAGATTGGCTAGGTGTCACTTGGGAGCCTCCGACAAAGATTGTGGAGTTGAACCAAGGAGTTTGTAAGGGAAAGGAGATCGCCTACTTCGTGAAGATCTACCGCTAGTGAGGCAAGTCCTTCGTGGGCGACGGCCATGGTGGGATAGACAAGGTTGCTACTTCGTGGACCCTTCGTGGGTGGAGCCCTCCATGGACTCGCGCAACCGTTACCCTTCGTGGGTTGAAGTCTCCATCAACATGGATGTACGATAGCACCACCTATCGGAACCACGCCAAAAACATCCGTGTCTCCAATTGAGTTTGAATCCTCCAATCCCTTCCCTTTACATTCTTGCAAGTTGCATGCTTTACTTTCCGCTGCTCATATACTCTTTGCATGCTTTCTTGCTATATGTTGTGAATGTTAAACTTGTGCCTAAACTCCACTCAAATTTAAAGAAACTTAAAAACTGCAACTTTTGTACTTAGTGTCTAATCACCCTCCTCTAGACACCTCTTCTCAAGGTCCTACAGCTACGGACTACGATTGGATTGGGCTTAAACCCGATCAGAGAGAGATTGAATCTCCATCGATCACCCATCAGATAGCGGTAGTGGAGGAGCAATGCGACAACTCTCCCTCTGCTCTGAGGATGAATTATGTTTGGATTACCGAGCTCACAGAGTCGGATACCCGCCCACAGGCAGACATGCCTCCTATTCCAAACCTAGAGTCGGACCGCACGCCCGAAAAATTGGCTTATACTCCGGAGCCCGAGCTACCAAGCTCAGAAATTCCTCAAGCCCCGGATCTCAGGTTGGGTCAGGGTTCGGATTTAAAGCCACCCACCCACCTAGAGACAAGCGATCTTACTCACATCAGACAAAAGTCCCAGAAAACGGTCCATCACTTCTGGGCCAGATTCCGCCTCGTCAAGGACAGGATCAAGGACTGCCGCGATGAAGACGCAATCTCATTATTCTGCAAAAACTACACAGACAAGGGAATCCTCAATGCAATCAATCACCATCGTGTATCAAACTTTGCTGACCTGGCAACAATAGTACAGAAGTATTGCTCAATGGAAAGCGCTTGGAAAACTCAGGCAACCCCTTGGGAGCTGCCGGTTTCCATTAAACCCCTTGTCCGGACAAAAAGGATGCACCCTCATAGGTCGCCTGATCCAATAAATAAAAAATCTAAGCCCATTACGGGGCGCGGAACCGTCCTGTAGGGATGGCTCGATAGGCCATGCAAAATACACACAACACTAGATACCGTTCCAACTCATGGCCTTCGAGCATGTTGGATACTCCGGCAGGTGGCCAAGAGCGGCGAGGATCTCCTCACCAAAAACACCGCAGAGCAACATCCCACGGAAGACAACAACCCTACAGTATTAACAGTCTTCGAGACTTTCGCCTCAAACAATAGGCGCAAAAGGGCACTCCGCGGCCTCGCTGAAGTCTGCCAAGTTGCAGCAATAAACCCCTGGAATGACACGGTCATAACTTTCAAAGCCAGTGATGAACCAAAATTCAGAACAGTCCGGGCACCTGCCGCATTAGTCCTCAGTCCAATCGTGGACGGCTTTCGACTTACCAAAGTGCTCATGGACGACGACAACGGACTAAACCTCATTTATGAGGAAACTCTCAACAAAATGGAAATAGACAGGAGCCGCATTGAGCAAAGCAATACGACCTTCCGAGGAATTATTCCCAATCGGGAGGCACGATGTACGGGAAAAATCACACTTGATGTGGTATTCGGCATGCCAGAGAATTATTGTTCCGAAGAGATAACCTTTCAAGTGGCCCCTTTTAACAGTGGATATCATGCCCTATTAGGGCGAGACGCATTTGTAACCTTTCAAGCCATGCCCCATTACGGGTACATGAAGCTGAAGATGCCCGGGCCTAATGGAATCATCACTCGTGCCAGTGATCGGGACATAGCTCTCCGCGCCGAAAACAAAACCGCCACCGTGGCCCTCGAGGCGTTGTCTGAAGCCCTCGCGGCCGAAGAATTAACCACATTGCGCTCCATGGTGGATAGGGACGACGTGATACTTGATAAGCGACCCAAATCCACCTCCTTTAAACCAGCAGACGAAATAGTCAAATTCAAGGTCCACCCAACGGACTCCATGAAGACAACATCCATAGGGGCACAGCTGGACCCCATGGTCGATGCCGCATTGCGAGCGTTCCTATGCGAAAACTGGGATATATTCGCCTGGCACCCTTCTGACATGCCAGGAATCCCACGCGGACTGGCCGAACATAGCCTAAACATATTGAAGGGATACAAGCTGGTCAAGCAAAATTACGACGCTTTTCCAAACCCAAACGACAAGCCATGGGAGAGGAGCTAGCCAAGTTACTCGAGGTCGAATTCACTAAAGAGATAAAACACACGGACTGGCTAGCAAACCTGGTGATGGTACCAAAGAAGATAAATCATGGCGCCTATGCGTCAATTTCAAAGACCTCAACAAGGCCTGCCCTAAGGATCCTTTTCCCCTCCCGCGCATTGATCAGATCATCGATGCTACTGCAGGACACGACTCACTGTGTTTCCTCGACGAATATTCCGGATACCATCAAATCAATATGAAGGAGTCCGATCAAGCCGCAACGACATTTATCACCCCATATGGGCCTTTCTGCTTTAACACTATGCCTTTCGGGCTCAAAAACGCTAGTGCCACCTATCAACGCATGATTCAAACATGCCTGGAGGAACAAATCGACAAGATAGTTGAAGCATACGTGGATGACGTAGTCATCAAAACCAGGCACGTAGAGTCCTTAATAGACGACCCGTGTCTCACATTTGACAACCTCCGAACATATGACATCAAGCTCAATCCGGAAAAGTGTGTTTTCGGCGTTCCCACGGGAAAACTTCTGGGCTTCATCGTTTCCAATAGAGGAATTGAAGCAAACCCAGCTAAAATTCAAGCTTTCTCACAATTGGCTACCCTAACAGACCTTAAACAGGTCCAAAAATTATTCGGATGTGTGGCAGCTTTAAGTCGCTTTATCTCCAGACTGGGACAAAAGGCATTGCTGCTATATCACCTTCTCTGACGCACCGAACACTTCGAGTGGACGGACGCGACAACAGCTGGATTGGCAGAAATAAAGGCTCTCCTAGCAAGCAACACAATCCCAGCCGCGCCAAATGTCGGTGAACCCATGTTATTATACATATCGGCCACACACCAAGTTGTGAGCACGGTGCTCGTCGTCAAACGAGAGGCGGACGGACACAAATTCCCGATCTAGAAGCCGGTATACTACGTATCCACTGTCCTCATACCATGCAAATCCCGGTACCCTCATTACCAAAAGATAGCATCCGCGGTTTTCATGGCATCTAGAAGCTACGACACTACTTTCAAGAGTGCTCGATAATGGTAGCCTCCGAAGTACCTCTTAACGACATAATAAACAACCACGACGCTATGGGCCGGATTGCCAAGTGGGCCATTGAGCTCCTCCCATTCGACATATCATACAAACTGTGTCGGGCCATTAAATCCCAGGTATTGGCCGGCTTCATTGCTGAGTGGACGGAGGCCGAACTCCCTAAAGAGTACATCGCATATTTCAACTGGGTCATGCACTTCGATGGCTCAAAAATGTTGGCAGGCCTAGGGGTAAGCGTTGTCCTAACATCCCCTACTGGAGATACTGTTCAGTACGTCCTACAAATATTATTCACGGACTCCAACAATGCAGCCGAATAAGAAGCCTTATTGCATGGTCTTCAGATGGCCGTTTCCATGGGCATACAATGCCTGGAAGTGCGCGGGGATTCAAACCTCGCAATATCTCAAATAAATGGAGACTTTGATGCCAAATATCCGAAGATGGCGGCTTATCGTAACGCCGTTCTCAAAATGTCGGCTCGTTTCGAGGGGCTCGGGTTTCACCATGTGGCTCGTGAAAGTAATCAAGCGGCGGATGTCCTCGCTCGCATCGGCGCCAAGCGCGACCCCGTCCCACCTAACATCTTTCTGGAAAGGCTCTTTAAACCATCTGTGGTGTGGCAAGGGGAAAGTAGCGACACCAATCCGGATCCGAATACAACCCCAGATTCCGAACACACCGACATCATCAGGGGCTCAGCCACCGAAATTACACCATCGGCCCATCTCATCATGGTAGTAATCGCACCATGGACCGAACACTTCCTAGCCTACCTTAATAGAAGAGAACTTCCCGAGGACCAGAATGAAGCACCTTGCATTGTGCGGCGCTCTAAAGCCTACATAGTCCATGAGGGAGAACTTTACAAGAAAAGCGCTACCGGAGTAATTCAAAGATGTATCTCCGAGGAAGAGGGGCGACAACTCTTGGCGGAAATTCATGCCAGCCTTGGCGGTCACCACGCCGCAGCTCAGGCCCTTGTAAGCAAGGCCTTCCATACAGGTTTCTATTGGCCAACGGCCCGAGAAGACGCACAGGACCTCGTCCAACATTGCGTCGGATGCCAGCTTTTCACCAACCAAAGCCATATGCCACCTACCGCTCTACAAACAATCCCCATTACTTGGCCTTTTGCGGTCTGGGGGCTTGATATGGTCAGACCTCTTAAAGGAGGAAGCCATAAGAAAAAATACCTGTTGGTCATGGCAGATAAATTCACCAAGTGGATAGAAGCAAAACCAGTTAAAATGGCCGAAGCCGGGCCGGTGATAGATTTTATATCCGACGTTGTGCACCGTTATGGCGTCCCGCACAATATCATCACCGACAATGGCTCCAATTTCACAGACGATGAGGTAAAGGCCTGGTGCGCTAACATGGGCATCAAGCTCGATTACGCTTCCATCTATCACCCACAAACCAACAATCAAGTTGAACAGGCCAATGGTCTTATTATGAGCGGCATTAAACCCCGACTAGTGCGTTCTTTGAAAGAATCAGACAAGCACTGGGTGGAGGAGCTCGACTCCGTACTCTGGGGGCTGCTGATCACGCCCAATCATTCTACCGGATACACACCTTACTTCATGGTGTACGGCGCAGAGGCTGTGTTACCCTGCGACATTATTCATGAATCACCTCGAGTGTGCATGTATGAAGAGAGAGAGGCCGAGCTGGATCGGCAGGACAGCTTAGATGCCCTGGTGGAAGAGCGCGACGTCGCTAAGGCCCGTTCCGCATTCTATCAAGAATAGGCTCGCAGATATCAAAGCAGAGAAGTACGGGCCAAGACTTATAACATTGGAGAACTTGTTCTACGATTGCTGGAAGAAAAAGGACAAACTCAAGCTAAGTGGGAGGGTCCCTTCATCATTGATGAAGTTCTCACCGGAGGAGCGTACCGCCTGCATGATGCATCAGACAACCTCCTGGAGCCGAACCCATGGAACACGGCCAGACTTTGAAGATTCTACGCCTAGCGCCAGACTCTTTGTTCGTCTCCTTTTTCCCTATTTCCTCCCTTTATTTATTTTTCCTCTCTTTTCACTTTTATTTCTTATGCTGTAAAGCTCTAGTATGGTTAAACCGTACACTTATAACACATAAAATTCTTAATATGTATGTCAACTATACCTGGGGGCTTCTTGTACAGAAGCTTATTGCTATTATTTTCCGAGCATCAAGCTCACCGCATATGTGTCTCTTCCATGTATGTACATTTTCTTCGCCATTATATGCATCGATATGACTTAAGTTTTGGCCAAGCTAGGTTGCCTGGCTCCTGTGCTTATGCCCTACGTTCCCGTTAGTTCGGCTAGGGCATAAAGGGAGCACCTCTGCGATTGTTATTGTCGGGTCATATGGATGTGTACCTCAGACTGGGTGAAGCCAAAAGCTAGCATTCTAAAGGGAATATTCGATCGGCGAACTAAAGATGTTGTTTACTTGTCACATTATGAACTCCCAGATGTTATGTATGATGTGGTTTTTTTAAACACAGTTCGGACATGCACTTTGATGCATGCTTACCCAGGGAAAGGAACCCTTAATGGAACTATTCTCTCTGGAAGATGTTTCTTACGATTAAAATGTAATATAACATAACTAGCCGGATACTTGTCTATTCAAGCAACTATGACCCCTACGCCTGGCTTCCACGCATACCCCAATATATATTACTGAGCGGGTATTCGGAAGCACTCCGCACCCTCAGGTCCAGAGGTCAAAGCGAAAAGGTCTGCCATGACATTTATAATTCAGCTAGAGACATAATTTGTCATTCATAGTACATAGTCACTTAGACTCAAAAACTTCTTCTTCTATGCCTTCCAAAAGGCTATCTAACCTACAATCCTGTTGGGAATACATGGTAGCTACTTGTACTTGGTCACATACCAAACTAACTAGAATTTCTTTTCCATCTGACCCTAGTGGTCCGACCCGGGCCATGTGATTCGGGTCGAGCTTGGTATACCGTGTCTTCACCATGGCCCAGGCCTCTCGTGCACCTTCACGGAATGTCGATATCTTCCATAGTCGGAAGCGCTACCGCACCCCCTTAAACAGTTGTACAAGCCCCTCCATACTTCCTGGAGGGGAGTCCGATGGCCATAAGGCCTTGGCAATACTTTGCATAGCCTGCCGAGCTTGCTAGTGCATTTGCGATAGCTCTTGTAGCAGATCGCTTGATGATCCGGACACCTCTTCGGGACGGCCCATCAATATACCCGCAGACATCACTATTGTCAGTTTCTGTCCTTGCTGAATTATATAAAGGTAAGTCCGAACACATACTAAATATGCCGCCTCGCAGCTTCTTATTCTCCTTCACGGACTCAGCTAGCTGAGCTCGCACATCTTTAAGCTCTTCACCGAGCTTGGCGTTGGCATCTTGGAGTTTGTTTTTCTTTGTCCTGACTTGTGTCAGTATACGTTTACCCGCCACCAGTTGCCTTTGAGCTCCTGGATTTTCCGCTTGTGTGACCGTCGGTGCCTCTTTCATGTTTTATCGATAGAGGGGAACATTACCAGATGCTGCCTTCTTGGATTTCTCCAGTTCGGTGGTAGCAGCAGCTAGCTGGGCTTGACACCTCTTCAGCTCTCGACACAACAAGTCATTTTTCTCTTTGAGCACCTGGGTATACAACGATCCTTGAATCAGTTGCTTAACTGCTTCAAGTCTCGGGGGCTACTGGTATATGATTATCAGTTCGGCACAAATGTGTACTTACCGCATATCTTTCAAATATTGATCTGTGGCTCTGGAAAGCCCATCTCGAGCAGCTCAGATGTATGCATCACCCGAGTTGAAGGCATTGAAAGCTTCTTCTGAAAAACTAGGGTCGCGAAGAGCGGCCCGCCAGCACCGATGGTTCATGGCGCTTTCCACTTCGGAATTTGTGGTGGATACTTTATCCGCGTCCTCCGAATGATAACCTGGTGTCACTTCTATGTTAGCCTCTGTCATCGTGGCTAGCAGAGGCATGACTAGCAGGGTCCCCAGGCACAGTCCGGCAAATGTTCCTCCTAATAAGACACAATGGGTAGTGTCATACTTTAAGATGACGGGCATGGGGCGAATTTAAAACCATACCTCTTCAATGAAGTCTTGACCATATCTCTGTTTGCCTTCCTCTTCGGAAGCCTGCCTATCGTAGGCGTCGCCTTCTTGTATGCCGATCGCCTCCCCTTTAGAGCATAATATAGTGCAGTGGGTAAGGCAGAAAGAGGGAATTCTATCAAAGGACAAGTCTCTTAATTACTTACATGTGACGTAGGGAGGAGACCGGGATAGTCAGCGATGATGGCCACTTCGGTGCCATCACAGCTCGCCTGGTAAAACACCCCTTCCCCGAGCTCCACGAATATATCCGGATCCTCTTCGAATCCGGGAGCAAGGACCTGGTTATGGTCTTCTGGTTGTGGGGCGGGGCTGTGGATCTCCCTGGTGACTTTCGGTCATTCCTGTTGTAAATGACGGATTAATATTTATGGAAAAGGATTCAAGGATTCGATGGAGTAGAGTAATGGGATGAAAACTCACCCAGCTGGGAGGGTTGTACATGGAAAATCCATCCCTGGGCTTAATGCGGATGAACTCCTCCTCCTCCCCTTTGTATAATCCGGATAGTATTTTCGCCAAAGCGTCGGAAGTGTCCGGACCCTTCCGACCATAGCGGGTGGCATCATCTTCTCCATTGAAGTGCCACATAGGGCGCCCTCGGTATTGGAGTGGCTGAACCCCTCGCATTATGGATATTGCCATAACCTCGACTATTGACAATCCGGATTGAGCGAGCGTCTTTATCTTGCTCATCAGCTGGTGGACTTCAATACTATCTTCCTCTTTGGGGCTCCAGGGACGCCAGTTAAAGCGCTTCTTCAATGGAGTACTTGAATATTCGGGAAGACTCCTCCGGATTGGGTCGGGAAGGGAAACGTCTTCAACATAAAACCATTCGGAAGGCCATTCTTCGGATGCCTTCTTCGGCATACCGGATAGGTATCCGGTTCCGACAATGCACCATATCTCGGCTCCACCCACTTGGAATATCGATCCCTCATGGTTACTAGGGATGAGGCAAAACAGCTTCTTCCATAACTCGAAATGAGCTTCACAGCCGAAAAATAGCTCGCAAAGAGTAACATAGCCCGCAATATGCAGGATGGAGGCAGGTGAAAGTTGTGCAGTTGGAGGCTGTAATGCTCCAGAAGCCCTCGGAGGAATGGATGGATTGGAAATCCAACGCCTCTCAGCAAATAGGGAACAAAGCACACCCATTCCCCCTGGAGGGGTTGGGGAACTTCTCCGCCTGCTCCCCACCTTCGAAGGAAGCCAATCCGGCTCGTACGGGGACTAGATATGCGGGAGGAAGGAATCCCTGGGTCTGCAGCTTCACCAGTTGGCCGTGGGATATGAAACACTTTTCCCAATCACCCTGTTTGGGGCTGTGAGGGCGCGAGGAGGAGTTGCAAGCGCTAGCCATGTTGGGGTGGTTTCTGCGGGCAAGCTTCGAGTATTCCTCTTTTGGGGAGATGGTGTGGATTAGATCTGAAGATCCCCGTCTCTTTAAATAAGACAATTCTCTCATGGTCAGGGTGGAAAGTGTAAAAATGCCTCGACCTCTCATATTCGCTTGACACGTGGAAATTGGAGTCATGAAGGTGCGAAAGCCGATGAGTGTGTCATTAAATGAAAAGTCGGACACTGCTATTTAAGTCAGGTACTTTAAAATATTCAGAGAGGGAACCCGCCTTGCAATGACGAAGACAATCTGCACGCCGGACTCATTGTCATTGAAGCCTGGTTCGGGGGCTACTGAGGGAGTCCTGGGTTAGGGAGTCCTTGGACAGCCGGACTATGTATTGTGGTCGGACTGTTGGACTATGAAGATACAAGATAGAAGACTTTGTCCCGTGTCCGGATGGGACTCTCCTTTGCATGGAAGGCAAGCTTGGCGATTCGGATGTGTAGATTCCTTTCTCCGTAACCGACTTTGTGTAACCCTAGCCCCCTCCGGTGTCTATATAAACCGGTGGGTTTAGTCCGTAGGCTGATAATCATAATCTCATAGGCTAGACTTCTAGGGTTTAGCCATTACGATCTCGTGGTAGATCAACTCTTGTAACACTCATATTCATCAAGATCATTCAAGCAGGAAGTACGGTATTACCTCCATAGAGAGGGCCCGAACCTGGGTAAACACTATGTCCCCCGCCTCCTGTTACCATTAGCCTTAGACGCATAGTTTGGGACTCCCTACCCGAGATCCGCCGGTTTTGACACCGACAGTGGTGGCGCCTGATACGTCTTCGTCGTATCTATAATTTTTGATTGTTCCGTGCCAATATTATACAACTTTCATATACTTTTGGCAACTTTTTATACTATTTTTTGGGACTAACACATTGATCTAGTGCCCAGTGCCAAATCCTGTTTGTTGCATGTTTTATGTTTTGCAGAAACCCCATATCAAACGGTGTCCAAGAAGAATAAAAAAGGATGGAGAATATTTTTGGAATATTTGTGATTTTCCGGAAGAAAAATCAACACGAGACGGTGCCCGAGGGGGCCACGAGGCAGGGGGCGCGCCTGCCTTCCGTGGGCGCGCCCCTGACCCTCGTGGGCACCCCATAAGGCGGTTGATTCTCTTCTTTGGCCGCAAGAAAGCTAATTTTTGGAAAAATATCTGGGTGAAGGTTTCAATCCAATCGGAGTTACAGATCTCCGGATATAAAAGAAACGGTGCGAGGGCAGAATCCGAGAGCGCAGAAATAGAGAGAGACAGAGAGACAGATCCAATCTCGGAGGGGCTCTTGCCCCTCCCATGCCATGGAGGCCATGGACCAGAGGGGAAACCCTTCTCCCATCTAGGGAGGAGGTCAAGGAAGAAGAAGAAGAAGAAGAAGGGGGGCTCTCTCCCCCTTGCTTCCGGTGGCGCCCGAATGCCGCCGGTGGCCACATCATCACCGCAATCTTCACCAACACCTCCATCTTCTTCACCAACATCTCCATCACCTTTCCCCATCTATATTCAGTGGTCCACTCTCCCTCAACCCACTGTACCCTCTACTTGAACATGGTGCTTTATGCTTCATATTATTATCCAATGATGTGTTGCCATCCTATGATGTCTGGGTAGATTTTCATTGTCCTATCGGTGATTGATGAATTGCAATGATTGGTTTGAGTTGCATGTTTTATTATTGGTGCTGTCCTATAGTGATCTCCATGTCGCGCAAGCGTGAGGGATCCCCGCTGTAGGGTTTGTAATATGTTCATGATTTTCTTATGTTGGGTGGCATGAGTGAGAGAAGCACAGACCCGAGTAAGTAGGTTGTTTGCGTATGGGATAAAGGGGACTTGATGCTTAAATGTTATGGTTGGGTTTTACCTTAAATGATCTTTAGTAGTTGCGGATGCTTGCTAGAGTTCCAATCATTAGTGCATATGATCCAAGAAGAGAAAGTATATTAGCTTATGCCTCTCCCTCAAATAGAATTGCAATAGTGATTACCGGTCTAGTAACGTAGTCAATTGCTTAGGGACAATTTCAAAACTCCTACCACCACATTTCCACACTCGCTATATTTACTTTATTGCTTCTTTATATAAACAGCCCCTAGTTTATATTTACATGCTCTTTATTATCTTGCAAACCTATCCTATCACACCTACAAAGTACTTCTAGTTTCATACTTGTTCTAGTAAAGCAAACGTTAAGCGTGCGTAGAGTTGTATCGGTGGTCGATAGAACTTGAGGGAATATTTGTTATACCTTTAGCTCCTCGTTGGGTTCGACACTCTTACTTATGGAAAGAGGCTACAATTAATCCCCTATACTTGTGGGTTATCAAGACCTTTTTCTGGCGCCGTTGTCGGGGAGTCATAACATGGGGTGAATATTCTCGTGTGTGCTTGTTTGCTTTATCACTAAGTAATTTTTATTTGCTATTCTTAGTTGTTTTATATCTTTAGTTATGGGCAGGAAACGCAAAATACCAAAAAAATTAGTTGTACCTACTGAACCAATGGTTGAAGAACCACTCAAAATCTATCACACGCCTGAAGCTTTTTACTTGGATCATCTTCGATCCCTGTGTGCTCATGCTGAAACCCCAACTAGCTTAGTTGAGGGCAAATATTTAGATGAGCATGCTTGCTATGTGCGACACCGTATATCTGAAAAAGGGAAACTTTTACTGGATCAAATTCATCGTTTGCAATGCTATGTTTGGAACTTATGTGAAATATATGATTTTACTTGTTGTTCTGAAAACCCCAAGAAACACCTTCCCTACCAATGTGAGTTTAGTGATAATGGAATCGTATCTTCGTATGCTAAAGGTGCTTATAATTACTATGATGTTCAACAAATTGAAGAATATGTTGCTCTTAAGGGTGCTTATGAAATTGCTTCTTTGATTGAAAAGTATGATGCTACTCTCTACAAATCTGAAATTTTTGCCATATTTAAATATTGTTATGATAATTATGCTTCTAATGCCTATGTTAAACTATATATTGAGGACTCCTCCACTGTCCAAGAAGAGACTAATATTTTGCAGGAGTCTATGGAGGAAGAAATTGATGAAACTGTGAGCTCATTGGATGAAAAAGATGATGAGGAGAGCGAAGAACAAAAGGAGGAAGAGCGGATTAGCTACCCGTGCCCACCTTCTAATGAGAGTAACTCTTCAACTCATACATTGTTTAATTCCCTTCGTGCTTACCGAAGGATGATTGCTATGATCCCGTTGATTGTCTTGAATATCCCTTTTTGATGATGCTTGCTATGCTTGTGGCCAAGATGACAATATGAATTATGCTTATGGAGATGAACTTGCTATAGTTCCTTATCTTAAACATGAAATTGTTGCTATTGCACCCACGCATGATAGTCCTATTATCTTTTTGAATTCTCCCAACTACACTATATCAGAGAAGTTTGCTCTTATTAAGGATTATATTGATGGGTTGCCTTTTACCGTTACACATGATGATTTTAATAGATATAATATGCATGTGGTTTCTGCCCCTACTTGTAATTATTATGAGAGAGGAACTATATCTCCACCTCTCTATGTTTCGAATATGATAAAATTGCAAGAAACCGCTTATGCTATGCATTTGCCTTTACTATGTGTGCATGAATTGTTCTTTTATGACATGCCTATGCATAGGAAGAGAGTTAGACTTTGTCATTACATGATATATGTTACTTTGTGCTCACTACTAAATTAAAAATCATTGTTAATTAAAGTTGGCTTTGATATACCTTGGGATCCGAGTGGATCCATTACTTGAGCACCTTATGCCTAGCTTAATGGCTTTAAAGAAAGTGCTACCAGGGAGACAACCCGGAAGTTTTAGAGAGTCATTTATTTCTGTTGAGTGCTTTTATATAGTTTAAAAACAAAAAAATAAAGAGGGGAACCCAAAACTTTTCAAAAAGGAAAGCGAAAGTGAGAAAGACGAGCATTGTTAAAGTGGGAGCTAGCCTTGAACCTTGTTCATGCTCATGGAAACTTTGTGAATCTTAATTACAGAAACTTTTCAACAAAAATAATTATCCCCTTGTACAATACAATTGTATTATAAAAATAATGTGCCAAGGTTTGCCTTTAGGATGTTTACAATGCTTGTTGGTTTGTATGGTGCAGGACAGAAACTTTGGCTGTAGTCTGCGATTTTACATTTTTTTACTGGAACGTCAGATGGTTCTGATTCCTTTTGCACTGTCTTTCTATACAAATATTTTAGTTTTACTAATTTTGGTAGAATTTGTGGGGTAACAGAAGTATAGTGAATGTTCAGATTGCTACAGACTGTTCTGTTTTTGACAGATTCTGTTTTTGATGCATTGTTTGCTTGTTTTGATGAAACTATCAATTTATATCAGTGGATTAAGCCATGGAAAAGTTACAGTAGACACAAAACAAAAACAAAAATATGAATTGGTTTGCAACAGTACTTAGAGTAGTGACTTGCTTTATTATACTAACGGATCTTACCGAGTTTTCTGTTGAAGTTTTGTGTGGATGAAGTGTTTGATCGAGGAGGTCTCGATATGAGGAAAACAAAGAGAGGCAAGAGCTCAAGCTTGGGGATGCCCAAGGCAACCCAAGTAAATATTCAAGGAGACTCAAGCGTCTAAGCTTGGGGATGCCCCGGAAGGCAGCCCCTCTTTCTTCAACAAGTATCGGTATGTTCTCAGATTCGTTTCGTTCATGCGATATGTGCAAGTCTTGGAGAATCTTTTGCATTTAGTTTTCATTTTTCTTTTATGCACCATGCTGGTATGAGATAGTCCTTGGTTGGTTTATAGAATGCTCATTGCACCTCACTTAAATCTTTTGAGTATGGCTTTATAGAATGCTTCATGTGCTTCACTTATATCATTCGAAGTTTGGATTGCATGTTTCTCTTCACATAGAAAACCGCCATTTATAGAATGCTCTTTTGCTTCACTTATATTTGTTAGAGCGTGGGCATATCTTTTGTAGAAAGAATTAAACTCTCTTGCTTCACTTATATCTATTTAGAGAGATGACAGGAATTGGTCATTCACATGGTTAGTCATAAAATCCTACATAAACTTGTAGATCGCTGAATATGATATGTTTGATTCCTTGCAATAGTTTTGCGATATAAAGGTGGTGATATTAGAGTCGTGCTAGTTGAGTAATTGTGAAATTGAGAATTACTTGTGTTGAGGTTTGCAAGTCCCATAGCATGCACGCATGGTAACCATTGTGTGGCAAATTTGAAGCATGGGGTGTTTCTTTGATTGTCTTCCTTATGAGTGGCAGTCGGGGACGAGCGATGGTCTTTTCCTACCAATCTATCCCTCTAGGGGCATGCGTAGTAATACTTTGCTTTGAGGGCTAATAAACTTTTGCAATAAGTATATGAGTTCTTTATGACTAATGTGAGTCCATGGATTATACGCACTCTCACCCTTCCATCATTGCTAGCCTCTTCGGTACCGTGCATTGCCCTTTCTCACCTCAAGAGTTGGTGCAAACTTTGCCGGTGCATCCAAACCCCGTGATACGATACGCTCTATCACACATAAGCCTCCTTATATCTTCCTCAAAACAGCGACCATACCTACCTATCATGGCATTTCCATAGCCATTCCGAGATATATTGCCATGCAACTTCCATCATCATCATATACATGACCTGAGCATTCATTGTCATATTGCCTTGCATGATTGTAAGATAGCTAGTGATGACCCGCACGTGTAGGGGATCTATCGTAGTCCTTTCGATAAGTAAGAGTGTCGAACCCAACGAGGAGCAGAAGGAAATGATAAGCGGTTTTCAGTAAGGTTTTCTCTGCAAGCACTAAAATAGTTGGTGATAGATAGTTTGTGATAAGATAAATAGTAATGAGCAAAAGTAAATAAAGTAAATAAAGTGCAGCAAGGTGGCCCAATCCTTTATGTAGCAAAGGATAAGCTTGGACAAATTCTAATAATAAGGAAGAAGCTCCCGAGGACACATTGGGAATTATCGTCAAGCTAGTTTTCAACACGCTCATATGATTCGCGTTCGGTACTTTGATAATTTGATATGTGGGTGGACCGGCACTTGGGTACTGCCCTAACTTGGACAAGCATCCCACTTATGATTAACCCCTACTGCAAGCGTCCGCAACTATAAAAAGGAGTATTAAGGTAAACCTAACCACAACATTAAACATATGGGTCCATATCAACACCTAAGAAGCAAAGCATAAACTAGGGTTTAAGCTTCTGTCACTCTAGCAACCCATCATCTACTTATTACTTCCCTATGCCTTCCTCTAGGCCCAAATAATGGTGAAGTGTCATGTAGTCGACGTTCACATAACACCACTAGAGGAGACACAACATACATCTCATCAAAATATCGAATGAATACCAAATTCACATGACTACTAATAGCAAGACTTCACCCATGTCCTCAGGAACAAACGTAACTACTCACAAAGCATATTCATGTTCATGATAGAGGTGTAATAATATGCATTAAGGATCTGAACATATGATCTTCCACCAAGTAAACCAATAAGTATCAACTACAAGGAGTAATCAACACTACTAGCAACCCACAGGTACCAATTTGTGGTTTTGGATACAAGATTGGATACAAGAGATGAACTAGGGTTTGAGATGAGTTGGTGCTGGTGAAGATGTTGATGGAGATTTACCCCCTCCCGATGAGAGGATCGTTGGTGATGACGTTGGTGATGATTTCCCCCTCCCAGAGGGAAGTGTCCCCGGCAAAACAGCTCCGCCAGAGCTCTAGATTGATTCCGCCAAGGTTCCGCCTCGTGGCGGCGGAGTTTCGTCTCGTAAGCTTGCCCACAAATTTTTCAGGACAAAACCCTTCATATAGCAGAAGATGGACGCTGGAGGCCCACCAGGGGGCCCAGGAGATAGGGGGCGCGCCCCTAGGGGGGGCGTCATCCTGTCTCCTGGGTAGGGTGTGGGCTCCCTGGCCTATTTCTTTTGCTCATAATTCCTTAATAATTCCAAAAGGTTGTTTTGTAGAGTCTCAGGTCTTTTGGAGTTGTGCAGAATAGGTTTCCAACATTTGCTCCTTTTCCAGCCAGAATTCCAGCTGTCGGCATTCCCCCTCTTCATGGTAAACCTTGTAAAATAAGAGAGAATAGCCATAAGTATTGAGATATAATGTGTAATAACAGCCCATAATGCAATAAATATTGGTATAAAAGCATGATGCAAAATGACGTATCAACTCCCCCAAGCTTAGACCTCGCTTGTCCTCAAGCGGAAACCGAAATCGAAAAATATGTCCACATGTTTAGAGATAGAGGTGTCGATAAAAATAAAATACGGACATGAAGGCATCATGATCATTCTAATAACAGCAACATATACGGATTTTGTCATATGATTTCCTATGTTCAAGTAATAAGCAATTCACAATGTCAAGTATGGTTCAAAAACTTCATTGGGAACTAACAAACTATAATCTTAGTCACTGAAGCAATTGCAATTTATCGTAACATCAGAAAGAGTCAATAATAGAGCTTTTCAGCAGTCTTACATACTCAACTATCTCGTAGTCTCCTACAATTGCCAACACTCATGCAATACTTGTGGTTATAGAGTTTCAGCCGGACACTAAGAAAGATAGGGGCTTATTGTGTTGCCTCCCAACGTATTCACCTTTAGGTCATGTCAACAATAATAGTCCATGCTAACTTACATCCAATTGGATATATATATCATGATCTTTCAAACACGAGGAGCTTGCCAAAGGTTAAAATGAAAAAGGGAAAGGTGAGGATCACCTTGACTCAAGCATAAAGTAAAAACATAAAGTAAAAGATAGGCCCTTCGCAGAGGGAAGCAGAGGTTTTCATGCGCGTTTAGGGTTGATGCACAAAATCTTAGTGCAAAAGAACATCACTTTATATTGCCCCTTGTATGTGGACCTTTATTATGCAATCCGTCGCTTTTATTACTTCCACAACAAGTTCGTACAAAGCTTATTTTCTCTGCACTAATAAGTCATGCATATTTAGAGAGCAATTTTTATTGCTTGCACCAATGACAACTTACTTGAAGGATCTTACTCAATCCATAGGTAGGTATGGTAGACTCTCATGACAAAACTGGGTTTAAGGATATTCAGAAGCACAAGTAGTATCTCTACTTGGTGCAAGGAGTTTTGGCTAGCATGAGGGGGAAAGGCAAGCTCAACATGTTTTAGAAGGTCACTAACAATATACTTTAACTGAGATGTCGGAAAACATAAACCATTATGTTGTGTTCCTTGTCCAACGTCAACTCTTTTAGCATGTCATACTTAATGAGTGCTTCACAATCATAAAAGAAGTCCAAGATAATATATCTATATGTGAACCCCTCTTTCCTTATCACTTCCTATTAATTGCAACGATGACCAAGGCTATGTTCATCAACTCTCAACAATTTTTATGCCTCATACTTTCTACGTGTGAAGTTATCACTATCCATAAGATCAATAAGAACTCTTTTGTTCTTTCTACTTTCTCAAGATCATAGCAACATAGCAAAGCCCTTGACTCAACACTAATCTTTATTATAGATAGCACACGGACTCGCTTACATAAAGAGATCACAACGAAAAATTCAAAACTACTTGATATCAAAACTTCTAACTAATAGATCAAGATACTACTAAAAGGATCGAACTAAATAAAGCGGTAAAGATAGGAGTGTGATGGTGATACGATACCGGGGCACCTCCCCCAAGCTTGGCAGTTGCCAAGGGGAGTGCCCATACCCATGTGATTATTTCTCCTTCTTCACGGTTGGTGTTGTGATCTTCTTGGCAATGATGCCCTTCAGTATACGGTTCTCCTCCTCGAGCTTATTGATTTGTCGTTTGAGGTCCAAAATTTCTTTGCTTGGAGCTTGCCTCGATTTTCTATGAAGCTTGAAGATGGTCTCCCCAATGAATTTGGCATCCTAGCTTGTGGTTGTTTGGTGAACTCCGTGATCATCATCTGGTTGGCGTCGAGTTCCACGCTCCAACCCATCCCTTTGGCACTTGAAAACTTTGCTTGCTCCACGGCTTCGAGTCTTTGTCTCTCCAACGCTCCGGTACGGCCTTGGTCCTCCACATCACGGATTGTGCAGGCACGCCCTCACGCATCTAATGGTTCGAGGGTGTTTTGCAGACCTCGCAAGATAGGGGTTGATGACGCCTCTCGAAAAACTTGGTCCTTGGAGCGCTGGAGATCTGACATGAATGCTCTTAGATCGCGAAATCAGAACAGCTCGAAACAAAAACACGAGGCATAATTTGTGTGATACGGTGGTCAAAAGCCTTCGGGAGTATATATAATGAATTTTTATCGACCAAAATACGTAACGTGCAAGAAAACGGAGTCCGGGAGGCACACAAGGTGCTCACGAGAAAGGGGGCACGCCCTACAGGGGGGGCGCGCCCTCCTCTCTTGTGGGAGCCTTATGTCCCTTTCATACTACTTTTTTCCTAAAATTCTTAAATATTCCAAAACTGATAAAAATTGCCATTGGAGTTGTTTTGGAGTCGGTTTACTTACCGTACCACATACCTATACCTTTTCGGAGTCTGGAACATTCTGGAAAGTGTCCCTTATGTATTCCTCAGGGATTACGATTTCAATAATATTAGTTTCAACACCGATAGGATTACTGAAATATAATGTTTAATTCTTTGACCGTTTACCACCCTCGGATTTGTGTCTTTGAAGTTGTTGATTTTTATAGCACCAGAACGATAGACCTCCTCGATAACGTAGGGGCCTTCCCATTTTGAGAGAAGTTTTCCTGCAAAAAATCTTAAACGAGAGTTGAATAATAACACATAATCTCCTACGTTAAACTCACGCTTTTGTATCCTCTTATCATGCCAGCATTTGACTTTTTCTTTGAAGAGCTTGGCATTCTCATATGCTTGGGTTCTCCATTCATCAAGTGAGCTAATATCAAATAACCTTTTCTCACCGGCAAGTTTGAAGTCATAATTAAGCTCTTTAATAGCCCAATATGCTTTATCTTCAAGTTCAAGAGGTAAATGACATGCTTTCCCATAAACCATCTTATATGGAGACATACCCATAGGATTTTTGTACGCAGTTCTATAGGCCCACAATGCATCATCAAGTTTTTTGGACCAATTCTTTCTAGATCTATTCACAGTCTTTTGCAAAATTAATTTGAGCTATCTATTGCTCAACTCTACTTGACCACTAGACTGCGGGTGATAAGGAGATGCGATTCTATGATTGACATCATACTTAGCAAGCATCTTACGGAAAGCACCATGAATAAAGTGTGAACCACCATCAGTCATAAGATATCTAGGGAGTCCAAACCTCGGAAAAATAACTTCTTTAAGCATTTTAATAGAAGTGTTATGATCAGCACTACTAGTTGGAATAGCTTCTACCCACTTAGTAACGTAATCAACAGCAACTAAAATATGTGTATAACCATTGGAGGTAGGAAAAGGTCCCATATAATCAAAGCCCCAAACATCAAACGGTTCAATAACAAGAGAATAATGCATAGGCATTTCTTGACGTCTACTGATGTTACCTACTCTTTGACATTCATCACAAGATACGACAAACTTACGAGCATCTTTGAAAAGAGTAGGCCAATAAAAACCAGATTGTAGTACCTTGTGTGCAGTTCTATCTCCAGCGTGGTGTCCTCCATAGGATTCAGAGTGACACTTGCGTAGGATTTGTTCCTGTTCATGCTCAGGCACACAACATCTAATAATACCATCTACTCCTTCTTTATAAAGGTGTGGATCATCCCAGAAGTAATGTCTTAAATCATAGAAGAACTTTTTCTTTTGCTGGTATGTGAAACTAGGCGGTACATATTTAGCAACAATATAATTAGCATAGTCAGCATACCAAGGAGCAGTACGAGAAGCATTGACAACCGCTAATTGTTCATCAGGAAAACTATCATTAATAGGCAGTGGGTCATCAAGAACATTCTCTAGCCTAGACAAGTTGTCTGCAACAGGGTTCTCAGCTCCCTTTCTATCAATAATATGCAAGTAAAATTCTTGGAGCAAGAGAACCCATCTAATGGGTCTAGGCTTAGCATCTTTCTTTTCCATAAGATATTTAATAGCAGCATGATCAGTGTGAATAGTAACTTTGGAATCAACAATATAAGGTCTAAACTTATCACATGCAAATACAACTGCTAAGAATTCTTTTTCTGTGGTAGCATAATTTATCTGGGGAGTATCAAGAGTCTTACTAGCATAATGGATAACATTCAATTTCTTATCGACTCTTTGCCCTAAAACAACACCTACAGCATAATCACTAGCATCACACATAATTTCAAAAGGTAAATTCCAATCAGGTGGATGAACAATAGGTGCTGTGATCAAAGCTTTCTTAAGTGTTTCAAATGCTTCTACACAATCATCATCAAAGACAAAAGGAATATCTTTTTGCAATAAATTAGTCAGAGGCCTAGAGATTTTAGAAAAGTCCTTAATGAACCTCCTATGAAAACCGGCATGACCAAGGAAACTTCTTATACCTTTTATGTCCTTGGGACATGGCATCTTTTCAATAGCATCAACTTTGGCTTTATCAACTTCAATACCCCTCTTAGAGATCTTGTGCCCCCAAAACAATACCTTCATTAACCATAAAGTGACACTTTTCCCAATTCAGGACGAGACTAGTGTCTTCACATCTCTGCAAAACTCGATCAAGGTTGCTCAAACTATCATCAAAAGAGGATCCATAGACGGAGAAGTCATCCATGAATACCTCACAAATCGTTTCACAAAAATCAGAAATATAGCCATCATGCATCTTTGAAAGGTAGCAGGTGCATTACATAAACCAAAAGGCATACGTCTATAAGCAAAAGTACCAAAAGGGCAAGTAAAAGTAGTTTTAGATTGATCCCCCACTGATACAGGTATCTGAGAGAAGCCAGAATAACCATCTAGAAAGCAAAAATATGTATGTTTGGATAACCTTTCTAGCATTTGACCAATAAAAGGTAAAGGGTAATGATCTTTCTTAGTAGCTTTATTTAACTTCGGGAAATCAATTACCATCCTATAGCCTGTAATAATTCTTTGCGGGATCAATTCATCTTTATCATTAGGGACAACGGTAATACCTCCCTTTTTAGGGACATAATGGACAGGGCTTACCCATTCACTATCAGCAACGGGATAAATAATACCTGCCTCAAGGAGTTTTAGTATCTCCTTTCTCACCACTTCCTTCATTTTGGGATTCAATCGTCTTTGAGGATCTCTAACAGGTTTGGCATCTTTCTCCACTGAAATTTTGTGTTGACATAATGTGGGACTAATGCCCTTGAGATCATCCAGGGTATATCTTATAGCAGCTCGGTGCTTCTTCAGAGTTTTGAATAATCTTTATTCTTCTTTCTCTGAAAGGTTAGCACTAATAATAATAGGATATATTTCTTTTTCATCAAGATAAGCATACTTAAGATTATCAGGTAATGGTTTGAGTTCAAACACGGGATCACCCTTGGGTGGAGGGGGATCCCCAAGAATTTCAACAGGAAGATTATGTTTTAGCATTGGTTCTTGTTTAAGGAACACTTCATCTATTTCTTCCCTTTCCTTCATAAACATATTGTTTTCATGGTCTAGCAAATATTGTTCTAACGGATCAGTTGGAGGAACAACAATGGAAGCAAGACCAATAATCTCATCCTTACTAGATGGTTGCTTTTCACGAGGTTGTCTACTAAACTTAGCGAAATTAAACTCATGAGACATACCATCTATGCCAACAATGACAATATTATTTTCACAATCAATCTTAGCACTAGTAGTATGCAAGAAAGGTCTAGCAAAAATAATGGGACAAAAATCATCTTGTAGGGAACCGAGAACAAGAAAATCAGCAGGATATTTAATCTTCCCACACAAGACTTCAACATCTCTAACAATCCCAATAGGTTTAATGGTGTCCCTATTAGCAAGCTTAATAGTAACATCAATATCTTCTAATTCAACTGGTGCAATATCGTGCATAATTTCTTTGTAAAGATCATAAAGTATCACATTAGCACTAGCACCCATATCACATAAGCCATGATAATGTTGACATCAGATTTTGGCATGCGTAAAAGAAAATGAGATGGCTTCAAGTGAAAGGGTTTTCAGCATGAAAAGTTTCACATCACCGAGTGGAACAACTTTGATGTTTAGGTTATCATCGTCCGACTCCATCTTAGGGGCCGAAATTGTATTCCGAGTGGCAGAATTCAATATTCCGAGTGGTTTTCGGCCGATCATGCCTTCAATACGACCTCGGATGAAAGAGTATTCTAAAGAAATTGTCTTCGTCTCGTCGAGGCAATTGCTTTTGATACATAAATCATCTCAATCCGAGTTCATATGCAAAAGTTAGAGGCAATACACTGCAGACCGAAGCTGAATGGAAATATGGCGCGAAGTACCAGACACCCTGTCTGATGGGCCGCGCGAGCAATTCGGCCCTTAAGAAGTCCTTGAATCGGAAGAACTTCAACACGAGAAAGTTTCGTCTCGTTGAGTCGATTGATTTTCATATATAGTTCATCTCAATCCGAGGTCGTATGAGACCTGGGGAGACAAATCAAGGTCAGGCTATGTTTTTGGTCGAGTGAAAAGCTTACCATCCGAGTGAAAACTCACCGGTCGAGTGAAAGCTTACCTTTTGGGTAAAAACTTACCGGCCGAGTGAAAACTTACTTTTTGAGTGAAAACTTACCGGTCGAGTGAAAGTTTGACATCCGAGTGAACTTATTATCATCTGAGTGAAGATATTACCGTCGGAATGAAAACTTGCCGATCGAGTAAGAGATTACCTTCCGAGTGAAAATATAGTCATCCGAGTGGAATATTATCTTCCGAGTGAAAGATTCTAAATCCGAGTGAAAAAGTCCAGTCGGACAATCCGAGTGACTCTAATATCCGAGTGGATGAGCTCGAATCCGAGTGAAACTGAGCATGTGCCCAAAAGTTTATCAAGATGACCTCAGATGGAGAAATGTTCAATATGGAAGTTGTGCGTATCGTCAAAAAGGTAAATTTTGGTTTTGGAGTCATCATCATCAGAGATAGTATATGGCCTGGAAATTCACTACGAGACTCAGACAATCTAGTCCGCTGCAAGACTGAGTCCGACTGGAAGGTAAAGATGACCTCGAAAAGTATTCAAGATGACCTTATTTGAAAAAGTGATCAACATAAGAGTTGTTCATCTCGTCGGGGCACATAAGTTTGATATTTGGGCCGTCTTGATAGGAGATCATATGCAAGCTCGACGGCCCACGCAAGGAGGAAGACATAAGTTGGGCCAGATTCAGACTGAATCTGAGTTGGAATAGAATTAGGACTCTAGGACGTGAATTGATGTAATTTTTTGTAAGGAAAGCCTAGATGAATCCTTTACTTGTATGGGAAGTCCAGCCGCCGCTTATATATGTTGGGGGTGATGGCCGATTAGACAACACACAATCGAACAAATCAATATACTACTTTTTTCATCTACGTTTTATCTCTCTCGTTCTTCGCTGTTCTTCGTGTTTGAGAGCTGCGAATCTCGAGGCTCTAGGGGCGAGCGAATCGACCTAGGGCAGCCCATAGCCGCCGCACTCCCTAACGGGGTCCCTCCCGGGGTGTGGGGTTTTCGGGTGTGCAAAAGCGCCCGTCGACTGTCTTGCGTATCGCGCTGTCGGTCGGGCCTCCTTCGACGTGAGCTGCGGTGCATCACCCTCGGTGTTGAGGGTACACGTGACATTTTCGTGTGTCAACACACTTTTTGGCGACTCCGCTGGGGATCGAAGATCAATCATCATCATCCACCATGTCCGATCTTCCCAAGCCATCCGAGGTAGACGCCGATAACATCATTAAGCCCAGTCTTGATGAGATATCGGCTGATCATCACCAAGTCTATGAGGAGTACAAGAAGGCGCGTGAAGAGAAGGATTTCCAGGAGTTCCTTGCAAAGTTTAAGAAGGATCGCCAAGGCAACATCACTCCGATTGAAGAAATCAAGTTCCCACCTCTTCAAGCCGAGCAGGTTAAACCCTTTGTAAGTACTGCCTTTTTTCCTGAGCAGTGGGCTGAGATTGGAAGTTGTATTGCTGATGGTAACAATCTAGTCTATCAAACTTTCATAGAAAATACTAATTCTTAGAAGAATACATCTCAATCGACTAGTGGTAATGATGGTGTAGCTGCTAGTGTGCAAAACCCTAATCTGGCTTTACCTATTGCATCGGCGCCTCCCGTGCCGATGACTTATTATCCTACCCAAACAAATCAGATTGTGGCTGCACCCATTAATCCTATTATGAGCATGCCAGGTTCGGTGGCAACGCCGAACCAAACCCTACCTACAGCTACAACCACTTGACCACTACCAAATTATGGGTCAACATACATGCCACAATTCCTACCTACAGCTAGTAACCCTACTCCTCCTATGCCATTGCCACAAGCTTCACCGTCCACTATGGATGATGGTCTAGCTAATCTTAGAGAGGAGATGGCTAAGATGCTTCGAGAGAATTTTGGAGTTGAGTTACCTCGGAATCGGATTTACCAAAAGCCGTACCCCGAGTACTTTGATGCCATCCAGTGCCCTCCAGGATATAAAATTCCAGATTTTGTTAAGTTTAATGGAGAAGGCACAAAAACCACATGGGAGCATGTTAGTTAATATTTAGCACAATTGGGTGAGGCAGGCTCACTAAATGAGTTGAAAGTGCATTTATTTCCTTTGTCATTAACTGGTACCGCATTTTCATGGTTTTCTTCTTTACCACATGGTTCCATTCGAGTTTGGTCGCAGCTAGAGCAGAAATTTCATGATCACTTTTACAGCGGCGACAATGAACTCAAGTTGTCACATCTAACATCGGTTAAACAGAAGCATGATGAATCAAACTCCGATTACGTCAAGAGATTCAGAGAAGCGAAAAACCGATGTTTTAGTTTAGTGATAACCAAGAGAGACTTGGCAGACCTAGTGCTGAGTGGTTTGAGAACTCCCATTAGAGAAAAGCTAGAGGGCTATGAGTTCTTAAATATTAACCAAGTCTTACAAAGGGCTTTGGCTCAGGAAAGCCGAAGCAAAGATCTCAAAGAAGTGCATAGGTACAAAGCCGGTCGTCCAAAGATGAATATGGTGGAATATGATAGTGATCAGTCGGACAATGAGGGTGATGTTTTTGCTACTGAATTTGTTTGGCCATCTAAGGCCAAACCCTTTACTTGCAATGATCTGAAACCGATTCATAAGAATCATGATGAAGATAAGAAGTTTACTTTTAACATTGCTAAGTGTGATAGAATATTTGATGCTTTGCTGCAGGCTAAGATTATTAGAATATCTCATACATTACCGCCGTTTGAAGAACTAAAACGGCGTGCTTATTGCAAGTATCATAATTCTTTTTCTCATGCTACTAACGATTGCAATGTTTTTCAACGACAGATACAATCGTCCATTAATGACGGACGATTGAACTTTTCCGAGATGCAAGTTGATAAACAGCCCTTTCCAATGAACACCATGGATTTAGAAGGGAAGAAGCTGCTCATTCGGCCGGAGGTAGCCGAATCTGCTAATAAAGCTAATGTCATTATTGGTGATCCCAGGAAGGACAAGGAGGGCAACAAGGTCTTGGGGAGACATGTTGTGCTTGATAAGCAACCCGATGGCAAGGAAGTGATCAAGATCACCATCAAGAATCCTACACTCGGGGGGCAAACACAGGTGCAACGGGACACTCGAGTTAAATTTGTTAAGCCCAAGAGTCCTGAAGTTGGCAAGTGGAAGATGAACAAAGCTAAAGTATAACGCAAACAAATCAAACCAACTTTTGACATGTTGCTGTCCAAGTACGCCAACCAGTCGGCTAGTCTCAGCTCTAACCGGTCATCACACTTGAAGCGACCAAGGTCACCATCAGATGATATGTTCAGTCGGTATGTGAAACCGAGTGGACCAAAGGCACTGTTTCCAGAAGAGCGGAGGCAAACTGTTTGGGACCGACTTGAATACTCATATAATGGCCGACTGAACATTGGCGACGATCAGTCGACTGGTCAAAATATGCAACCGAGTGGAAACTATCCTAGTGTAAGAATGCACCCAGGTGGAAGCTATCCAAATGAAAAAATATGGATGGGTAGATTTCATCTGAGTGAAATCCATCCGAGTGAGTTCCATCCAAGTGGATTCCATCATAGTGACGTCCATCCGAGTGGATTCCATCCGAGTAAAAAGGTGCGCCCGAGTGGAAATTTCATGCATCTGGAAAGTCAAAAAGAATGGCGTGTTAAGTCACCAAGTGTTGCAGCAGTTGAGTCGGGAAAAGGCAAGGAGAAAATGGATGTCGACTCACTTATCTTGGGCACCGAAACATTCCCCATACAGCAGCCGACTGTGCATAACCACTCGACTGAGCCGATACTTGCTATCGCGCCAAAGCACTCGGTTAATGACCATGAAGCAAGCACCAGCCAAGTAAAGGTGAGAGATGCTAAATACACTCGACCAAAGTGGTGTCCTCCAGGGCTAACAAAGACACATAAGAGGAAACTACAGAGGTTAAGGAGTCAAGAGATGGCAGAGCAGGAGGCCGAGAAGCAAAGGGATAAGTTGTTCAATGACACTCGGCCCATGGTTCCAGCAAAACAAGTGTGGAGGCCAAAACAAATACAAGATACATCAGCTTCTACATCTATCACAGAAGTGCCTACACCACCCAAGGAGGACGATGTGACAGCTATTACATCATCTGCGACACTTCTTACTTCTCCTTCACTCGGCTAGATTTCAGAATCGGTCGATCCACTTGAAGAAGAGGTTGATATGTTGGACTATGAGTCTACGCCGGTTCATGAAGGTATGGATATCAATATGGTATATTACTTACCTGCTGAGTTTCGTGCTGTAGATGAGGAAGGGGAAGTGGCTCAGCTGGATTTTGGCCCTAAAAACACAATATTCGAGAAGCCAAAAGACCCAGTAACGCATCTGAAACCGTTGTATCTCAGAGGTCATATGAATGGGTCGCCGCTCACTCGGATGCTTATTGATGGAGGTGCCGTGGTAAATCTTATGCCCTATTTGGTCTTCAAGAAATTGGGTTTGCCTGATGAAGAATTGATCAAGACCAATATGGTGCTCAACGGATTTGAAGGCAAAGAGAAAACTGAAGCCAAAGGTGTGATGTATGGGGAGCTTACAGTCGGAAGCAAAACTTTGGCTACTGCATTCTTTGTCGCTGAGGTGCAAGGTAACTACAACGTCATACTAGGCCGTGATTGGGTTCATACAAACCAGTGCGTGCCATCCACTATGCACCAGTTTTTGATTCAGTGGGTTGATGATGAAGTGGAAGTCATTCATGCGGATAACTCAGCCTGTGTTGCTTTGGCCGATGCATCGGTGGATTGGCAACATCCCAATGCTACTTGTTTGATGGGACGTGACTTATCAGAGTTTGATTTTCTCAGCGCGACCAAGAATGGTTTTGTGCCCGTGTCTTTAAAGCCGACTGAATGCAATCGGCTCCAAGGTATGATATGTTTAAATGGATCCTAATTCCGAGTGGTTACAAAAACGTCTTGTAAAATATCGGTCCAGTGAGGACGATATGTATGAGTCTATAGAGGAGTTGGATGACATGGATAAACTTGGACAAGGTTTTACATCGGCTGATCCATTAGAAGAGATAGATATTGGAGATGGTTCAGTCACTCGACCGACATTTATAAACAAAAATTTGAAAGTTGATTGTAAGGCTAAATTAATCGAGCTATTGAAATAATATGTTTGTTGCTTTGCATGGGAATATCATGAGATGCCAGGGTTGAGCCGAGAGCTAGTGGAGCATCGGTTGCCTATAAAGGCCGGTTTTAGACCTTATAAACAGTCGGCCAGAAAGTTTAATCCGAAAACATATGACCGGACCAAGGAAGAGATCGGTCGACTGCTTGAAGCTAATTTCATTCGACCTTGCAGGTATGCCGAGTGGATTTCTAACATTGTCCCAGTGGAGAAGAAGGGATCCGGCAAGTTGAGGGTGTGCATTGACTTCAGAGATTTGAATAGGGCTACACCCAAAGATGAGTATCACATGCCAATAGCCAATATGCTTATTAATGATGCTTCTGGACATAAGGTTATTAGCTTTCTAGATGGTAATGCCGGATACAATCAAATTTTTATGGCCGAAGAGGACATGTACAAAACAGCTTTCCGATGTCCTGGTTTCCTTGGTTTATTCGAGTGGACAGTGATGACATTCGGATTAAAAAATGCTGGAGCCACATATCAAAGGGCTATGAATTTGATTTTTCATGATTTACTCGGTATCATACTTGAAGTTTATATTGATGATATTGTTGTCAAATCGGATGCTTTTGAATCTCACTTGGCCGATTTGCGTTTAGCTTTTGAAAGAATGAAAAAGTATGGACTGAAGATGAATCCTTTGAAGTGTGCATTCGGCGTGTCAGCTGGCAAATTTTTGGGTTTCATTATTCATGAAGATGGCATCGAAATTGATCCCAAAAAGATAGAGGCCATACAGAAAGTGGAGGCTCCAACATGCAAGAGAGATATGCAAAAGTTCCTTGGCAAGGTCAATTATTTGAGAAGGTTCATAGCTAATCTGTCAGGGAAAGTTGATGCATTTACTCCTATCCTTCGGTTAAAGAATGATGTTGATTTCACTTGGGGGGCAAAACAGCAAGAAGCCTTTGATATGATCAAGAATTATTTGTGCACTCCTCCGGTGATGAAAGCACCCAAGCATAGAGAGCCTTTTAAGCTTTATATCGCAGCAGAGGAAGGTGTTATTGGTGCTGTTTTGACTCAAGATACCGAAGGAAAAGAGCATGCCATTACGTATTTGAGCAGACGCTTATTGGACGCCGAGACAAGGTATACATTTATTGAAAAACTATGTCTATGCTTATATTATGCTTGCACAAAATTGAGACATTAGCTAGTGCCGAGTGCTTGTGTAGTAGCTTGTCAAACCGATGTAATTAAGTACATGTTGCATAGGCCAATTCTTAGTGCTAGAATTGGCAAGTGGGCTTATGCTTTGATTGAATATGATTTGGCTTATGAATCTCTAAAATCCATGAAAGGCCAAATTGTTGCTAATTTCATTGTTGAACATCGGATTAATGACAAGCATGATGTTGATATGAACCTTGTTTCATTAGTGCCATGGAGATTATACTTTGATGGTTCAGTTTGTAGCAATGGCCAAGGTGTTGGTATTGTTTATATATCTCCTCATGGTGCTATTTTTGAAGCCTCATGCCGCTTAGAATATTTTTGCACAAACAATCAAGCCGAATATGAAGCATTGTTATTCGGTCTAGAGATGTTACTTGCTATAGGTGTTACACATATTGAGGCTTACGGTGATTCGTTACTAGTGGTGCAGCAAATATCCAGAGTCTTTCAGTGTTTGGACGAATCACTTAATGTTTATCTTGATAAATGTCTAGATATAATTTCTACTTTGGATTGTTTTAGCATTGCACATATATCTAGACATGACAACTGGAAAGCAAATGAGTTGGCACAGCAAGCATCTGGATATCATGTTGATCATGGCATGTTTCATATCTCTCAAAGACCGATGTCTTGTCTTGCCAATATGGGAGAGGCCGAACCTGAACCCACTGATTCGGCCATTAACAAAAAATCTAGTGCAGGTGATAATTCCGACTGGAGAAAGCCCATTGTTGATTACTTGTGCAATCCGAGTGAAAGGGTGGACAGGGCTGTTCGGCGTATGGCTTTCAAGTATACAATGAGAGATGATGGTCTTTATCGCCGAACAGTCGATGATGTTCTTCTAAAGTGTTTGGATGAGGACCAGGCAAGAGTTGCTATGGGAGAAGTACATGAAAGTATTTGTGGCACTCACCAGTCGGCTCCCAAGATGAAATGGTTATTGCGACGTGCTGGGTTTTATTGGCCGACTATGATTAATGATTGCTTCAGATATTATAAAGGATGTGAAGCTTGTCAAAAGTTTGGTGATATTCAATTGGCTCCTGCTGCTATGTTACATCCTATTATCAAACCGTGGCCTTTCAGAGGTTGGGGTTTAGATTTCATTGGACAAATCCACCCGTCTTCCTCAAAAGGGCATCGGTTCGTATTGGTGGCAACTGATTATTTCACTAAATGGTCTGAAGCAGTACCTCTCAAGAACATGACACATACGGAGGTAATTCAATTCATAACCGAGCACATTATTCATAGATTCGGTTTTCCTCAAACGTTAACTACGGATCAAGGTTCATCTTTCATGTCACACCAAGTCAGAGAGTTTGCCGAATCTTATAACATAAAGTTGCTCAATTCCTCTCCGTATTATGCCCAAGCTAATGGACAAGCTGAGTCTAGCAATAAAATTTTAATCAAGCTCATCAAGAAGAAGATTGAGGATAATCCGAGGAGATGGCATGAGTTGTTGTCTGAAGCTTTGTGGGCACATAGAATTTCAAAGCATGGTGCTACCAAGGTGACTCCATATGAGCTTGTATATGGCCAAGAGGCTGTTTTACCAGTAGAAGTAAATTTGAATGCTTTGAGAATAGCCAAACAAAATGATTTATCGGCAGTAGATTTTTATAACTTGATGATGGACAATATTGATGAGGTTGCCGATAAATGTTTGGCTGCTTTGAAGTCCATAGAGAGAGGCAAGTTGAGGGTTGCAAGAGCTTACAATAAGAAAGTCAAGTTGAAGAATTTTCAAGTTGGTGATCTTGTCTGGAAAGTGATTTTACCGATTGGTTCAAGAGATAGAAAATTCGGGAAGTGGTCTCCGAGTTGGGAAGGTCCTTTTAGAATTACAAGAGTAGTTCCCGGAAACTCTTATTTGGTGGAATCTGTACAAGGGACGGTGTTACCTAGAGCTCTCAATGGCAAATACTTGAAGAAATACCACCTGAGCGTGTGGCAAGAAGCCTAAGTAGGCAATGGCCGATATATGATTATCGCCCTTAGCACAAACATGGCCGATACATAATTATCGCCCTAAGAAAATAAATGGCCGATGGAGTGTTGACATCGTCCTTAGAACAAACACCATGCATATTATTTTTCGGCGTGTAAGCTTTGCCGAAAAACAGGGGGGGCATGTGTTGACATCAGATTTTGGCACGGTGTAAAAGAAAATGACATGGCTTCGAGTGAAAGGATTTTCAGCATGAAAAGTTTCACATCACCGAGTGGAACAACTTTGATGTTTAGGTTATCATCGTCCGACTCCATCTTAGGGGCCGAAATTGTATTCCGAGTGGCAGAATTCAATATTCCGAGTGGTTTTCGGCCTATCATGCCTTCAAGACGACCTCGGATGAAAGAGTACTCTAAAGGAATTGTCTTCGTCTCGTCGAGGCAATTGATTTTGATATATAAATCATCTCAATCCGAGTTCATATGCAAAAGTTAGAGGCAATACACTGCAGACCGAAGCTGAATGGAAATATGGCGCGAAGTACCAGACACCCTGTCTGATGGGTCGCGCGAGCAATTCGGCCCTTAAGAAGTCCTTGAATTGGAAGAACTTCAACACGAGAAAGTTTCGTCTCGTCGAGCCGATCGATTTTCAAATATAATTCATCTCAATCCGAGGTCGTATGAGACCTAGGGAGACAAATCAAGATCAGGCTACGTTTTTGGTCGAGTGAAAAGCTTACCATCCGAGTGAAAACTCACCGGTCGAGTGAAAGCTTACCTTTCAGGTAAAAACTTACCGACCGAGTGAAAACTTACTTTTTGAGTGAAAACTTACCGGTCGAGTGAAAGTTTGACATCCGAGTGAACTTATTATCATCTGAGTGAAGATATTACCGTCGGAATGAAAACTTGTCGATCGAGTAAGAGATTACCTTCCGAGTGAAAATATAGTCATCCGAGTGGAATATTATCTTCCGAGTGAAAGATTCTAAATCCGAGTGAAAAAGTCCAGTCGGACAATCCGAGTGACTCTAATATCCGAGTGGATGAGCTCAAATCCGAGTGAAACTGAGCATGTGCCCAAAAGTTTATCAAGATGACCTCAGATGGAGAAATGTTCAATATGGAAGTTGTGCGTATCGTCAAAAAGGTAAATTTTGGTTTTGGAGTCATCATCATCAGAGATAGGATTAGCTAGCAGTTTTTCTATCATACCCGAAGGAATCTCAAAGTGAACAATTTCATAAAGTTCGGTAGGTTGAGGAGCATCTCTTTGCTCTTCTGGTTGGGGGGAAGATACCCCAAACAAGCCACTCAAAGGATTATTTTCCATAGTGATAAGTAACAAAAAAATTCAGCACACAATATAAATGTTTCCTTACCAAGTTCCACTCACCAAGAGCGCTACGCTCCCCGGCAACGGCGCCAGAAAAGAGTCTTGATGACCCACAAGTGTAGGGGATCTATCGTAGTCCTTTCGATAAGTAAGAGTGTCGAACCCAACGAGGAGCAGAAGGAAATGATAAGCGGTTTTCAGTAAGGTTTTCTCTGCAAGCACTGAAATAGTAGGTGATAGATAGTTTTGTGATAAGATAAATAGTAACGAGCAAAAGTAAATAAAGTAAATAAAGTGCAGCAAGGTGGACCAATCCTTTATGTAGCAAAGGATAAGCCTGACTAATTCTAATAATAAAGAAGAAGCTCCCGATGACACATTGGGAATTATCGTCAAGCTAGTTTTCATCACGCTCATATGATTTGCGTTCGGTACTTTGATAATTTGATATGTGGGTGGACTGGCACTTGGGTACTGCCCTAACTTGGAAAAACATCCAACTTATGATTAACCCCTATTGCAAGCGCCCGCAACTACAAAAAGGAGTATTAAGGTAAACCTAACCACAGCATTAAACATATGGGTCCATATCAACCCCTAACGAAGCAACGCATAAACTAGGGTTTAAGCTTCTGTCACTCTAGCAACCCATCATCTACTTATTACTTCCCTATGCCTTCCTCTAGGACCAAATAATGGTGAAGTGTCATGTAGTCGACGTTCACATAACACCACTAGAGGAGAGACAACATACATCTCATCAAAATATTGAACAAATACCAAATTCACATGACTACTAATAGCAAGACTTCACCCATGTCCTCAGGAACAAACGTAACTACTCACAAAGCATATTCATGTTCATGATCAGAGGTGTAATAATATGCATTAAGGATCTGAACATATGATCTTCCACCAAGTAAACCAATAAGTATCAACTACAAGGAGTAATCAACACTACTAGCAACCCACAGGTACCAATTTGTGGTTTTGGATACAAGATTGGATACAAGAGATGAACTAGGGTTTGAGATGAGTTGGTGCTGGTGAAGATGTTGATGGAGATTGACCCCTCCCGATGAGAGGATCGTTGGTGATGACGTTGGTGATGATTTCCCCCTCCCGGAGGGAAGTGTCCCCGGCAGAACAGCTCCGCCAGAGCCCTAGATTGATTCCGCCAAGGTTCCGCCTCGTGGCGGCAGAGTTTCATCTCGTAAGCTTGCCCATGAATTTTTCCAGGACAAAACCCTTCATATAGCAGAAGATGGACGCCGGAGGCCCACCAGGGGGCCCAGGAGATAGGGGGCGCGCCCTCCTATCTCCTGGGCAGGGTGTGGGCCCCCTGGCCTATTTCTTTTGCTCATAATTCCTTAATAATTCCAAAAAGTTGTTTCGTGGAGTCTCAGGTCTTTTGGAGTTGTGCAGAATAGGTTTCCAACGTTTGCTCCTTTTCCAGCCAGAATTCCAGCTGTCGGCATTCCCCCTCTTCATGGTAAACCTTGTAAAATAAGAGAGAATAGCCATAAGTATTGAGATATAATGTGTAATAACAGCCCATAATGCAATAAATATTGATATAAAAGCATGATGCAAAATGGACGTACCAGCTAGCATGATGTTTTCATGGTTGTCCATTTTTTAGATGCCATTGCTACGCTAGATCATTGCACATCCCGGTACACCGCCGGAAGCATTCATATAGAGTCATATCTTTGTTCTAATATCAAGTTGTAATATTGAGTTGTAAGTAAATAAAAGTGTGATGATCATCATTATAGAGCATTGCCCCCCCCCCCCAAAGAGAGGCCAAAGAAGCCTAAATAAAAAAGGGGGGCCTGATACGTCTCCAAGGTATCTATAATTTTTGATTGTTCCATGCTACTATATTATCTGTTTTGGATGTTTATGGGCTTTATTTTACACATTTATATCATTTTGGGGACTAACCTACTAACCGAAGGCCCAACCCGTATTGCTGTTTTTTTGCCTATTTTAGTATTTCAAAGAAAAGGAATATCAAACGGAATGAAACCTTCGGGAGCGTGATTTTTGGAACGAACGTGATCCAGAGGACTTGGAGTGCAAGTCAAGAAGCAGCCGAAGCGGCCACGAGGGTGGGGGCGCGCCCACCCCTACAGGGTGCGCCCCCTGTCTCGTGGGCCCCTCGGGCAGCCACCGACGTACTTCTTCCTCCTATATAAGCCTACATACCCCAAAAACATCCAGGGAGCCACCGAAGCAATATTTCCGCCACCGTAACCTTCTGTATCCGCGAGATCCCATCTTGGAGACTTCGTCGGTGCTCCGTCGGAGGGGGAATCGACCACGGAGGGCTTCTACATCAACACCATATCCCTTTCGATGAGTTGTGAGTAGTTTACCACAGACCTTCGGGTCCATAGTTATTAGCTAGTTGGATTCTTCTCTCTTTTTGGATCTCAATACAATGTTCTCCCCCTCTCTTGTGGAGATCTATTCGATGTAAACTCTTTTTGCGGTGTGTTTGTCGAGATCCGATGAATTGTGGGTTTATGATCAAGTTTATCTATGAATAATATTTGAATTTTCTATGAATTCTTTTATGTATGATTGAGTTATCTTTGCAAGTCTCTTCGAGTTATCGGTTTGTTTTGGCCTACTAGATTGATCTTTCTTTCCATGGGAGAAGTGCTTAGCTTTGGGTTCAATCTTGTGGTGTCCTTACCCAGTGACAGAAAGGGTTGCAAGGCACGTATTGTATTATTGCCATCGAAGATAAAAAGATGGGGTTTATATCATATTGCTTGAGTTTATCCCTCTACATCATGTCATCTTTCTTATTGCGTTACTCTATTCTTATGAACTTAATACTCTAGATGCATGCTGGATAGTGGTCGATGTGTGGAGTAATAGTAGTAGATGTAGGCAGGAGTCGGTCTACTTGTCACGGACGTGATGTCTATATACATGATCATGCCTTGATAATCTCATAATTATTCGCTTTTCTATCAATTGCTTGACAGTAATTTGTTCACCCACCGTAATACTTATGCTATCTTGAGAGAAGCCACTAGTGAAACCTATGGCCCCTGGGTCTATCTTTTATCATATAAGCTTTCAATCTACTTTTATTTGCATCTTTACTTTTTGCATCTATATCATAAAATACCAGAAATATATTTATCTTATCATATTATCTCTATCAGATCTCACTTTCTCAAGTGGTCGTGAAGGGATTGACAACCCCTTTATCGCGTTGGTTGCGAGTTGTTTGTTTGTTTGTGTAGGTTCGTGGGACTTGTGAGGAGCCTCCTACTAGATTGATACCTTGGTTCTCAAAAACTGAGGGAAATACTTACGCTACTGTGCTGCATCACCCTTTCCTCTTCAAGGAAAACCAACGCAAGCTCAAGACGTAGCAGGGCCAAAGAAGCCCATTCCAAAAAGGGGCAATGTTACTATCCTTTTACCACACTTGTGCTTCAGAGTAGCACCATGTTCTTCATATATAGAGTCTCCTATATTGTCACTTTCATATAGTAGTGGGAATTTTCATTATAGAACTTGGCTTGTATATTCCAACGATGGGCTTCCTCAAATGCCCTAGGTCTTCATGAGCAAGCAAGTTGGATGCACACCCACTTAGTTTCAGTTTGAGCTTTCATACACTTATAGCTCTAGTGCATCCGTTGCATGGCAATCCCTACTCCTCGCATTGACATCAATTGATGGGCATCTCCATAGCCTGTTGATTAGCCGCGTCGATGTGAGACTTTCTCCCTTTTTGTCTTCTCCACATACCTCCACCATCATATTCTATTCCACCTATAGTGCTATATCCATGGCTTGCGCTCATGTATTGCGTGAGGGTTGAAAAAGCTGAAGCACGTTAAAAAGTATGAACCAATTGCTTGGCTCATCATCGGGGTTCTGCATGATGGGAGCACTTTGTGTGACGAAAATGAAGCATGGCCAAACTGTATGATTTTGTAGGGATAAGCTTTATTTGGCTATGTTATTTTGATAAGACATAATTGCTTGGTTGGTATGCTTGAAGTATTATCGCTTTTTGTGTCAAATGGTAGACTATTGCTTTGAATCACTCGTGTCTTAATATTCATGCCATGATTAGACATATGATCAAGATTATGCTAGGTAGCATTCCACATCAAAAATTATCTTTTTTATCATTTACCTACTCGAGGATGAGCAGGAATTAAGCTTGGGGATGTTGATACGTCTTCGTCGTATCTATAATTTTTGATTGTTCCATGCCAATATTATTCAACTTTCATATACTTTTGGCCACTTTTTATACTATTTTTTGGGACTAACATATTGATCCAGTGCCCAGTGGTGGTTCCTATTTGTTGCATGTTTTATGTTTCGCAGAAACCCCATATCAAATGGAGTCCAAACGGAATAAAAACAGATGGAGAATATTTTTGGAATATTTTTGAGTTTCTGGAAGAAAAATCAATGCGAGACGGTGCCCGAGGGGGGCCACGAGGCAGGGGGCGCGCCTGCCTTCCCTGGGTGCGCCCTTGACTCTCGTGGGCACCCCATAAGGCGGTTGATGCTCTTCTTTGGCCGCAAGAAAGCTATTTTTTGGAAAAATATCTGGGCGAAGGTTTCAATCCAATCGGAGTTACGGATCTCCGGATGTAAAAGAAACAGTGCCAGGGCAGAATCCGAGAGCGCAGAAACAGAGAGAGGCAAAGAGACAAATCCAATCTCGGAGGGGCTCTCGACCCTCCCACGCCATGGAGGCCATGGACCAGAGGGGAAACCCTTCTCCCATCTAGGGAGGAGGTCAAGGAAGAATAAGAAGAAGGGGGGCTCTCTCCCCCTTGCTTCCGGTGGCGCCGGAACACTGCCGGGGGCCATCATCATCACCGCGATCTTCACCAACACCTCCATTATCTTCACCAACATCTCCATCACCTTTCCCCATCTATATTCAGCGGTCCACTCTCCCGCAACCCGTTGTACCCTCTACTTGAACATGGTGCTTTATGCTTCATATTATTATCCAATGATGTGTTGCCATCCTATGATGTCTGAGTAGATTTTCGTTGACCGATCGGTGATTGCTGAATTGCTATGATTGGTTTGAGTTGCATGTTTTATTATTGCTATTGTCCTATAGTGCTCTCCATGTCGCACAAGCGTGAGGGATCCCTGCTGTAGGGTTTGCAATATGGTCATGATTTGCTTATGGTGGGTGGCGTGAGTGACAGAAGCACAGACCCGAGTAAGTAGGTTGTTTGCGTATGGGATAAAGGGGACTTGATGCTTTAATGCTATGCTTGGGTTTTACCTTAATGATCTTTAGTAGTTGCGGATGCTTGTTAGAGTTCCAATCATAAGTGCATATGATCTAAGAAGAGAAAGTATGTTAGCTTATGCCTCTCCCTCAAATAGAATTGCAATAGTGATTACCGGTCTAGTAACGTAGTCAATTGCTTAGGGACAATTTCACAACTCCTACCACCACTTCTCCACACTCGCTATATTTACTTTATTGCTTCTTTATATAAACAGCCCCTAGTTTATATTTACATGCTCTTTATTATCTTGCAAATCTATCCTATCATATCTACAAAGTACTTCTAGTTTCATACTTGTTCTAGGTAAAGCAAACGTTAAGCATACGTAGAGTTGTATCGATGGTCGATAGAACTTGAGGGAATATTTGTTCTACCTTTAGATCCTCGTTGGGTTCGACACTCTTACTTATCGAAAGAGGCTACAATTGATCCCCTATACTTGTGGGTTATCAGCGCCTCAGGTTGGAGGGTACAAGTTCACTAAGGTACTCATGGATGGAGGTAGCATCATTAATATCCTTTACTATGATACTTTTCGTCAGATGGGGTTAACTAATAAAAATCTTAAGACGTCCAATAGTGTTTTTCATGGAGTGGTACCTGGTAAGTAGGCATATCCTATAGGCAAGATCTATTTGTAAGTAGCCTTTGGGGATGAACATGATTCCAGGGCCGAGAGGCTAACCTTTGAAGTGGTCAAGATTAAAAGCCCGTATCACACTCTATTTGGACGGCCGGCTTATGCCAAATTCATGGCACGGCCTTGTTATGTTTATCTGCAGCTCAAGACATCGGGTTACAAGGGGACCATCACAGTGCACGGAAACTGGAAAATAGCTTTGGAGTGTGAAGAAGGTGACGCTGCTTATGCTGAGTCTGTCTGTGCAACAGATGAATTGAAGTTCTACAAAGACAATGTTGATCCGGCGGATATGACATCTTTGAAAAAACTAACTACAGAACATGATCCGGTATTAAAGTTTAAGTCGGCCGATGACACTAAGCTAGTTGAATTTGATCCTGGCGATTCATCCAAGCAGTTCAGTATCAGTGCTAACCTGGATCCAAAATAGGAAATCACGCTCATCGAGTTCATCCATGAGAACCGGGACATCTTTGCATAGAAACCTTCTGATATGCCAGGTGTGCCGAGGGAATGCTACCTCTTGAGCATGCGTTGGTTTTTCCCTTGAAGAGGAAAGGGTGATGCAGCAAAATAGCATAAGTATTTCCTCAGTTTTTGAGATCCAAGGTATCAATCCAGTAGGAGGCTCCACGCAAGTCCCTCGTACCTACACAAACAAACAAGAACCTCGCAACCAACGCGATAAAGGGGTTGTCAATCGCTTCACAACCACTTGCGAAAGTGAGATATGATAGAGATAATATGATAAGAAAAATATTTTTGGTATTTTTATGATATAGATTGAAAAGTAAAGATTGCAAAATAAAGTAGATCAGAAACTTATATGATGGAAAATAGACCCCGGGGCCATAGGTTTCACTAGTGGCTTCTCTCAAGAAAGCATAAGTATTACGGTGGGTAAACAAATTACTGCCGAGCAATTGATAGAAAAGTGCATAGTTATGAGAATATCTAGGCATGATCATGTATATAGGCATCATGTCCGCAACAAGTAGATCGACTCCTGCCTGCATCTACTACTATTACTCCACACATTGACCGCTATCCAGCATGCATCTAGAGTATTAAGTTCATAAGAACAGAGTAATGCATTAAGCAAGATGACATAATGTGGAGCGATAAACTCAAGCAATATGATATAAACCCCATCTTTTTATCCTCGATGGAAACAATACAATACGTGCCTTGCTGCCCCTGCTGTCACTGGGAAAGGACACCGCAAGATTGAACCCAAAGCTAAGCACTTCTCCCATTGCAAGGAAGATCAATCTAGTAGGCCAAACCAAACTGATAATTCAAAGAGACTTGCAAAGATAACCAATCATACATAAAATAATTCAGAGGAGATTCAAATATCTCTCATAGATAAACTTGATCATAAACCCACAATTCATCGGATCTCGACAAACACACCGCAAGAAGATTTACATCGAATAGATCTCCAAGAAGATCGAGGAGAACTTTGTATTGATATTCAAAGAGAGAGAAGAAGCCATCTAGCTAATAACTGTGGACCCGAAGGTCTGTGGCAAACTACTCACAACTCATTGGAGAGGCCTTGGCGATGATGTAGAGGCCCTCCGTGATCGATTCCCCCTCCAGCGGAGCACCGGAAAAGTCTCCAAGATGGGATCTCACGGGTACAGAAGGTTGTGGCAGTGGAAAAAGTTTCTTGTGGTGCTCCTGGATGTTTTCAGGGTATGTAGATATATATAGGCGAAGGAAGTCGGTCAGGGGAGCCACGAGGGGCCCATGGGGCAGGGGGCGCCCCGCCCTACGGCGTGCTGGCCACCCCCGTGGCCTCCTTGGTTGCTTCTTGACATCCACTCCAAGTCTCCTGGATTGCATTTGTTCCAAAAAGATCGCTCCCGAAGGTTTCATTCCGTTAGGACTCCGTTTGATATTCCTTTCCTTCGATATACTGAAATAGGAAAAAAACAACAATTTGGTCTGGGCCTCCGGTTAGTAGGTTAGTCCCAAAAATGATACAAAAGTGTATAGTAAATCCCATAAACATCCAAAACGGGTAATATAATAGCATGGAACAATCAAATATTATAGATACGTTAGAGACGTATCAGGGAACTCGCTGAGCACATTCTTAATATTGATCCAAAGTTTAAGCCGGTCAAGAAATTCCTTCGTCACTTCAACGAGGAGAGGCGCAGGGCCATTGGTGAAGAAGTGGCCCGGCTCTTGGCGGCTGGGTTCATCGTTGAAGTCTTTCATCCTGAGTGGTTGGCTAACCCGTTGCTGGTACTTAAGAAGAATGGCACTTGCGTATGTGTGTGGACTACACGGATTTAAACAAGGCCTGTCTGGCTGATCCTTTTGCTCTCCCTCGTATTGATCAAATCATTGATGCTATGGCGGGTTGTGAGCATTTGAGCTTTTTGGATGCTTATTCTGGTTATCATCAGAACAAGATGGCAGTTAAGGACCAGGAGAAGACGTCTTTCATCACTCGTTTTGGAGCCTTATGCTATGTGTTTATGCCTTTCGGGCTCAAGATTGCCCAGGCGACTTACCAGCGTTGTGTGCAGAATTATTTTCATGATCAGATTGGGCGCAATGTTCATGCTTATGTGGATGATATTGTGGTGAAATCCAGAAAGAAGGAAACTTTGATAGATGATTTGAAGGAGACCTTTGACAATCTCTGGATTTATAAGATGACGCTTAACCCGACCAAGTGTGTTTTTGGTGTGCCAGCAGGCAAGCTTTTGGGCTTTCTGGTTTCTCAACGGGGTATTGAAGCTAACCCGGGAAAACGTAAGGCTATTACTTCCCTGGCTAAGTTGGCGTGTGTCAATGATGTTCAGCGATTGGCGGGTCGTATTGCAGCTTTAAGCCGGTTCATAAGCCTGTTGGGAGAGAAGGATATCCCTTTATCAGATGATGAGAAAGACAAATAATTTTTTCTGGAGTGATGCTGCTAATAAAGCGTTTGAAGCCTTGAAGAAATAGCTGGCTGAGCCGCCGGTTCTTGCTGCTCCTATTGATAAAGAGTCGTTGTTGTTATATGTATTTACTAATGCCCGGGCTGTCAGTGTAGCTATTGTGGTGGAACGGAAGGAAGCAAGCAAGGAATATCCAGTTCAGAGGCCGGTTTATTACATCAGTGAAGTGCTTATTGAGTCCAAGCAGAGATATATCTGCATTGGCAGAAGCTTGTCTATGGGGTGTTCATGGCTAGTCGAAAGCTCAAGCAGTGTTTCTTTGGACATCCTATCACTGTGGTTAGTTCTGCTCCTTTGGGGGATATTATTCAAAACAGAGAAGCCACAGGTAGAGTAGCCAAGTGGGCTATTGAGCTTGGACTTCATGGTTTGAAATATATGCCTCGCACGGCCATCAAATCCCAATCACTCGTGGATTTCAACAATGACTGGACAGAGCTACAGTACCTGAGGACAAGCCGGATGACACGTATTGGACTATTCATTTTGATGGGTCCAGGCAATTGGAAGGCTCGGGGGCTGGAGTTGTCTTGACTTCCTCACAAGGTGATAAATTCTATTATGTCTTAAGGTTGATATTCCCTTGTACTAACAATGCAGCTGAATTGAAGCCTTCCTCCATAGTCTTTGGATGGCTAAGGAGATGAATTGAAGCCGGGTGAGATGTTTCGGCGACTCAGATTTGGTAGCGCAGCAAGTTTCAGGCAAATGGGATTCTAAAGATCCACTCATGGCGGCTTATCATCGTGAGGTTGATGTTATTGCTAGTCATTTCAAAGGTTATCAAGTTGAACATATTGATCGCAGGAAGAATGAGGCAGTTAATTCTTTGAGCCGGTTAGGGTCCCAGCGTAAGCCAGTGCCACCTAACACTTTCTTGGATATTCTGCATAACCCTTCAGTCAAATTGCTTACAAAAGAGGATCTTGTTGTTCCTGACCAGGAGGCGCAATTGGTGGCCGCTCTTCACGCTATTCCGAATTGGACAGTTCCATATTTGGCTTATATAACTCGAGGCGAGTTACCTGAGGATGAGACCTTGGTCAGACAAATAACCTGGCGGTCTAAGTCAATGACAATGGTCAACAGAGAGTTACACCATTGCAACATTACTGGGGCGTTCAACGTTGTGTTTGTAATAAGGAGGGCCGGGAAATTCTTCGCAAGATTCATGAAGGAGATTGTGGTCATCATGCCGATTCTAAGTCTCTCGTGGCGAAAGCCTTTCGTCATGGATTTTATTGGCTGATGGCTCATGCTGATGTAGAGGATTTGGTCAGTAAATGTGATGGTTGTTAGAAATTTTCACGATGAGCTCACGTGCCGGCTCAAGAGTTGAGGATGATTCCAATTACTTGGCCGTTTGCAGTCCGGGGGCTTGATATGGTTGGGCCTTTCAAAAGGTCCAAGGATAAAAAGACCCACCTGTTGGTGGCAGTTGAAAAATTCACAAAGTGGGTCGAAGCAGAGCCGGTCAGTAAGTGTGACACGGCAACACCAGTTCAGTTCATTAAAAAGGTGATTTTTGCTTTGGTTTTCCCCACATCATTATAACGGATAATGGCACTAATCTGTCCAAGGGAGCTATGAAAGAGTTTTGTCAACGTGAACATATTCGACTTGATGTATCATCAGTGGCTCACCCCCAGTCCAATGGTCAAGCTGAGAGAGCCAGTCAAGAAATTTTGAGAGGCATCAAGCCCCGACTTATGGTTCCTTTGCAGAGGACGCCGGGTTGTTCGATGGGGGAGTTACCTTCTGTTTATGGAGTATCAATACTACCCCCAATAGATCTACGGGTTACATGCCTTTCTTCATGGTTTATGGAGCAGAGGCGATTCTCCCTAGTGACATCCGTCATGACTCACCCCGTGTGGCGGCTTATGTTGAAGCTAACAATGAAAAGGCACGTCAGGATGCATTTGACTTGTTAGATGAAGAGCGTGACCTCGCGGCGGCTTGTTTGGCAATTTACCAGCAAGATTTACGTTGTTATCACAGCCGCCAGGTTAAAACTAGAACCTTTCAAGTAGGCGACTTGGTGCTCCGGCTTATCCAGGAACAATCTGATATGCACAAGTTATCCCCACCTTGGGAAGGGCCCTTTGTAGTCAGCAAAAATTTGAATAATGGGTCATACTACCTTATCGATGTTCGAGACCACAAGAACTCAGGCACGTCGGAGGAGGAGACCCGTCGGCCATGGAATATTGCTCATCTTCGGCCTTATTACACCTGAGCCACCGGCTCTTGTGATGTACATATTTTGACAATGTATATAGTATGATGAATATAATAAAGCTGACACCTGATAAAGCAGGGCCTCTGTCGTTTCATTTCTAATAAAAATGAGTCTTTATTGACGCTTCATATGGTCACATGGGGGCTTCCTGAACGAAGCAATGATTACCCTTTAATCCGGCTTATACGCCATGCTTACAGGACACTTGGGGGCTTGCTACCCAAGATAAAGGGACCAAAGAGAGTCTGTTGCAAAGCACAACTCAAACATAGGTACCCTGCTTTGAGATCATTTGGGGGCAACCTGCATAATGAGCAGAGCCTTGATTACTCTCTTGATCTGACTTAATAAAATGTTACTTGGGGGCTCTTTGTTCAACGGACAAGAGTTTTTATGACCCTTGTAGCAGGCTTAAAAGCCAAGCTTGGAAGCCAGGTGTATTCACCTATGACCCCGAGTTATCCTGCCTTTTTAAGTCTGCCACTCCGCCCAGATTGACTGGAATGACCCGCCATACTTTTTACAGTCAAGCTTATATAAGACCCTGAACTTGTCAAAGTTAAAACGACGATTGGTCATGTGAGGCCCAGCTTATAAGGTTTGCATGAAGGTTTAACTCAGTGGCTGTCCAGCCCTTTGAACGCACTTGAGATTTTGGCTTGGCGGCCTATGAAAGCCTTGTTTTTATGTTTTATTGTTTTCTATCCGCACTTTTTGGGTTCATCTTTGTACCACATTGACATATGGTTTAACAACCGATTCAGGCCATGTAGCCTTAGTTTCTATTACTCATCTTTGAGTATATCTGTGGTTTTTTGATAAGCCGGCCTGGCTTTGGACTATATGTCGCCAGTATATGATGATATTAAATACTTGGAAGCATTCTGCTCTAAGTTGTGGGATATTACCCCTTGCTGCCTTCAGCGTTGTAAGCCGACAGAATATGACGATAAAACAGGGCATTATATGCTCAATCTTTTAGGTTGTTACCCTTACTGCATTGGTATGGTAAGCCGACAGTATGATCAAATATCACAGTAAACCGCCAAGGCACTTGTGATCTGTTTGTGTGCAGGATAATGCTAAATCTGATTGATGCTATCGTAAACATAAAGTGGCGTTTTCCAAGCTGGCGGATCAGCAGTGTTGCACAAAACAAAAACGTGCACGACGGCACGACATATCAAAGTTTTTCACTAGTCTATTACATGACTCAGTGAGCCAAAATGATCACGTGTTTTCAGAAGATCAAATATATGAACCGCCCAGCGAACCAATTTTCTTTGCCTTGATGACGTGAAGCTTCTGGATCATCCTTCTCCGGTTCTTCGTCCTCCTCTGCTGCCTGGAAGTTTGGTGAGGACCAATCGATTCCACACAAGGCTTGGAATTCATCTTCATCATCTATAAGTTCAGACGGATCAACTTCAGGGGCGAAAGTATGCTTACGGGCTGGGGGGGGGGGGTCAGATCCATCACTTTGTAAGCCGGCGTGGGCATCTTCTGATTCTCCATATCGTACGCCGGTTGATATTTTGAAATATCCATCTCATCAGCAATCAGACTGGCCAAGGGGCGTATTTCTTTCACACAGGCAGTGAAGTCTTTTTTGTCAAAGGGCGTGTCGTCTTCTTTTAAACTTGGATACCCAGTAGCTAGATCGTCCGGGTCTAGCTCCGGTTGCCATGCTTTAGCCTGGCTTAAAGCCGTCATGGCACCGGCTCTCACAGATGACCATTTTATCTCTTCATTCCTAGCAGGCAGAACAGAAAGTTTTTTCAAGACATCATTCAACAAAGTGGGTGCTTGATTAGTTGGAGAAATCATGGCTAGTGTGCGCTGAGTTCCAGTATATAATTGTTCAACGAGCGTATATACGGCTTTGAGCTTCACAAGCATCTCTTGACCAAGATTGCAGCTTCTAGGACCTGTGAAACAATTGCCGATTGATCAGAGGCAGTTTATGTCATGAAAGATAAGACCGTGTTACGATGCTTACCGAAGATAGTAGAAACCATTTGGGATATACGTTGTTTTAAACCAGTAAGCTCAGTGGTCACCTCTTGGAGAGCAGCTTCTGCTTTTTTAGCCCGCTGCGTCAGAGCAATTTTCTCTTCAGCCCAGGTGGTTCTTTCGGCATCAAAACTGGCCTTTAGTTTTTCCGTTTCATCTAGACTACTTTTGAATTTTGAGTCGGCTTTCCGGGTCTCAGATTCTTGGTGTTCCAGCCGGGTTTTCACACCAGTCAATTGTGATTGAAGTTGAGCAGTGGTGTCCTGTATATGCACCGGTTCAAAATCATGTTCATATTTGGGTTACAGCAATGAAGTCCCAAGCCTTTTGCAAGCAACAAAAGCTCGACACTTGGGGGCTAATGAGTATAGAAAAATTCTTCATACAAAGGTACATATAAACAAGTCCCAAGCACTTTTCAAGTAAGAGCACTTGGCACTTGGGGGCTAATGCATATTGCTCGAGTTTCATTATTGTTTTCTGATGACCGGTTGTGTTGTAAACAACCACAGCCGTCTCATGGGGGCTACACAAGTAAGATTTCATTTATAAACAATGGTGAACAATATCGGTTCATTCGTGCTGATTAAACCGGCCCTTGGGGGCTACGGATAGAATTGTTAAAGACCCAGTTTAACTCGGATGGTGCAAGCCGGATTTTGAAGGATTCTACAAAGGATGCTATTTATACTCATGGTTATTCTAAGTCTACAGCATATTCAATCCTATCATACACAGTAGGCTTGGGGGCTGCCAGGATATGCATAACTCCTTAAAGCAGGAGTTCATACCTCATATTTTTTATGCATCTGCTTCACCATGTCAGCTTCAAGGTCGCGGCTGGTACGCACTTGGTTGAGATAACCAGAGAATACTTCACTAATGCTCAATTGAGAGTAGTTGGCGATGTCAAATCTCACTTTTTGCTTCTCAATATATTCTTCTTTGGCGGAGTCCTTGGCCAAGACAGTAGGTTTCCCCGGCTCTCTGAAGCTGGTGCTAGAGTGATCATCACGTCATCGGCATGTGTTCCAGCAAGTTTAATTGGGCTTGATGATTTAGTATTCAAAGGATTGTTGTTTGTTTGGTCACCGAAAAGGTCAGGAATTTCTGGTGGAACATCATGAACAGGTTCTTCTGGTTGTGGCATGGAGGTGCCGGACGCTGGAATTTGCTACTCCGGTTCAGGGACTTTGGGGTCTTCAGCCGGCTTGATCACCTTTGCCTTCTTGCTTGTTTTTGCTTTTCCATTGCATGAGTTATGAGAGGTCAGTATAAGGATAAGATCCCAAGGAGGAACAAAATAATAAGTAATATTTGTTACCCAGGGACAGTTTTGAAAGCCGGTAACTGGGTCTGTGATTAGTCACCGGAAGAGGAGCGAGAAGTCTCCTGATAGTTTGAATCAGAAGAATTAAGTGGTTGGCGAATGAGACCTGCCAGAGGATAAAAAGAGTTTAAACTTGGAATGACCTCATTTTGACGTTTCCGTGGAGCCGGAGTCTTTGGTAAGCCGGAGGATAATTCTTCACCTCAGCTGGTCCGAGTTTGTCACCGGCTCTCGTGTTGTTGTTGCTTCAAAACAAAGTGAGGATCCCGATGAGCTAAGGGGTGTGAAAAGCTTACTTTCTAGGTTACCCGTTGAATTTTCGTTCTTGGCAAAGGCTCTGAGTCGGAGGAAATGATAGTACCTCTTCTTCGACCGCTTGACTGGCCCTCGTGTCATCCTGATGATAGTCAGTGTCAATAAGATAGTTGAAAAGGGAGCCAAGGGAATCAAGAGCTACCTCCGACTCAGAGCTGTCGTCCAGTTCAAACATCTCGGAAGCGCTTAATTTCTTCTTGTTCTTCTTGGCGGTTCTCTTGACGGCTTTTGTTTGACCCTAGCTTTCTTGGAAGCTTCATGGTCATATTCTTTATTCCAAAAATCAGATTCAGCCTATGAAAATCATCAAAGGTTGAGTTAATAGGACATTTCAATGATAAGGTAAAATAAGTGATTTAGAGACTCACATCTGGTGCCGGGTTAAGTTCGCAGAAAGGGTTCAATCCCACTTTGCTGCAGTCTTCCAGGCTTTCGTTCAGAAGGGTCTTTGTCATTTCATTGACTGCATTATCAGTTAAATAGTCGGAGCTATCGCGCAGTGGATCTTTTGCATTACCCGTATAAGTGCACATTAAGCCAGATCGGTGGCTCAAAGGTATGATTCACCAGGAAACCCAACACCTAACCAAGGCAACTCCTTTTAACCCATTCCCCAGCAGGGCTTTGACCTTTGCAATAGTGGGTGCAAGTTTGGCATGTTCAGCAGCGGTAAGCTTTTCCGGAAGATGATGTTTTGGATCAAGTCGCTGGACATGATAACCCGGTAGTGGATTCTCATCAGCCGGAGAGGTGTCTTTACAATAAAACCATGTCTGGTTCCAATCTTTGGGGTGGCTTGGCAGGTGAGCATAGGGGAAGATAGCATCTCTTCTTCGTTGAATTGAGACCCCGCCAAGTTCTAAGATGGGGCCATTGGTGAATTTGTTCTGCCGGTTCAGATAAAAATATTCCCTGAAGAGTTCAACACTGGGCTCCTCTTGAAGGTATACTTCACAGAAAATTTAAAATTTACAGATGTTTGACATGGAGTTGGGTCCGATATCTTGAGGATGCAGTTGAAAGAAGTGCAGAACATCTCGGAAAAACTTGGATCTAGGCTGTGAGAAGCCCCGATTCATATGCTCAGTAAAAACAATGACCTCACTATACCGCGGCTGAGGTTTTTTCTCATTTGGCTTGGGAGCGCGCCAATGCAGGACATCTTTTGCGGGAAAATAGCCGATTTTGACAAAGTCCTTGAGCGTATTTTTGGTGACAATGGAAGGAACCCAATTGCATGAGGTAACTTTCTTCGGCATCGTAAGAGAAAAGCCTAAAAGAAATATGGCCAGTTTAAGTTGACTTGCTAAGCCGGAGATAAAAGTCAATAGTATATATTGGCGGCTTAAATGGGGCCTAATGACATATGACTAGCTATAGCTGGTGATGTAAGCCGCCATGACAATACTGATAGTTAAGATCTATCAAGAAGAAAAATTCTGCTAAGTGTTGGATAAACAGGTTTTACAGATTGATATAGTCAGTTTTGGATCTGACGCTGTTCGGAAAATAAAAATAAAATCAAAGCCTAGTATTGCAGCAGCAGAACAGCTAGTATGTTGGCAAGGTTTCTACATCTGGGAAGCATATTCAACGATTAAGAGAAGGTATAGAAACAGATTCCACGTATTCTAAAGGCCATCTTTGGATCCAAGTAAGGATCAAGTAGAGGTATAATGAAGAACGATGAAGAACTCGGAAGAACTTTAGAAACCCTAATGGAGATTGCTACCTCATGAGCATGCGTTGGTTTTTGCCTTGAAGAGGAAAGGGTGATGCAGCAAAGTAGCGTAAGTATTTCCCTCAGTTTTTGAGAACCAAGGTATCAATCCAAAAGGAGGCTCCATGCAAGTCCCTCGTACCTACAGAAACAAACAAGAACCTCACAACCAACGCGATAAAGGGGTTGTCAATCCCTTCACGGCCACTTGCGAAAGTGAGATCTGATAGAGATAATATGATAAGATAAATATTTTTGGTATTTTTATGATATAGATTGAAAAGTAAAGATTGCAAAATAAAGTAGATTGTAAACTTATATGATGGAAAATAGACCCGGGGGCCATAGGTTTCCCTAGTGGCTTCTCTCAAGATAGCATAAGTATTACGGTGGGTGAACAAATTACTGTCGAGCAATTGATAGAAAACTGCATAGTTATGAGAATATCTAGGCATGATCATGTATATAGGCATCACGTCCGCAACAAGTAGACCGACTCCTACCTGCATCTACTACTATTACCCCACACATCGACCGCTATCCAGCATGCATCTAGAGTATTAAGTTCATAAGAACAGAGTAACCCATTAAGCAAGATGACATGATGTAGAGGGATAAACTCAAGCAATATGATATAAACCCCATCTTTTTATCCTCGATGGCAACAATACAATATTTGCCTTGCTGCCCCTGCTGTCACTGGGAAAGGACACGACAAGATTGAACCCAAAGCTACGCACTTCTCCCATTGCAAGAAAGATCAATCTAGTAGGCCGAATGAAACTGATAATTCGAAGAGACTTGCAAAGATAACCAATCATACATAAAAGAATTGAGAGGAGATTCAAATATTTCTCATAGATAAACTTGATCATAAACCCACAATTCATCGGATCTCGAAAAACACACCGCAAAAAGAGTTACATATAGATCTCCAAGAAGATCGAGGAGAACTTTGTATTGACATTCAAAGAGAGAGAAGAAGCCATCTAGCTAATAACTATAGACCCGAAGGTCTATGGTAAACTACTGACACTTCATCTGAGAGGCCTTTGCGCTAATGTAGAGGCCCTTCGTGATCGATTCCCCCTCCGGCGGAGCGCCGGAAAAGGCCCCAAGATGGGATCTCACGGGTACAGAAGGTTGTGGTGGTGGAAAAAGTGTTTCGTGGTGCTCCTGGATGTTTTCAGGGTACGTAGATATATATAGGTGAAGGAAGTCGATCAGGGGAGCCACGAGGGGCCCACGAGGCAGGGGGCGCCCCTAGGGCGTGTCGGTGATACGTCTCCAACGTATCTATAATTTATGAAGCATTCATGCTATTTTATTATCTGTTTTGAATGATTACGGGCTTTATTATACACTTTTATATTACTTTTGGGACTAACCTATTAACCGGAGGCCCAACCCATATTGCTGTTTTATTGGCTGTTTCAGTATTTCGAAGAAAAGGAATATCAAACGGAGTCCAAACGGAATGAAACCTTCGGCATCGTGATTTTTTGGAAGAATATCATCCGGGAGACTTGGAGTTCACGTCAGAAGATCCTCGAGGAGGCCACGAGAGTGCCCCCCCTACTGGGCGCGCCCCCCTGTCTCGTGGGCCCCTCGAGCACCTCCCGACCGATTTCTTTCACCTATATAGTCCCACGTACCCTAAATACATCCACGGAGAAGATAGATCGGGAGTTCCGCCGCCGCAAGCCTCTGTAGCCACCAAAAACCTCTCGGGAGCCCGTTCCGGCACCCTGCCGAAGGGGGGATCCCATCACTGATGGCCATCTTCATCATTCCGGCGCTCTCCATGACGAGGATGGAGTAGTTCACCCTCGAGGCTGAGGGTATGTACTAGTAGCTATGTGTTTGATCTCTCTCTCTCTCTCTCGTGTTCCCTCTATGGCACGATCTTGATGTATCGCGAGCTTTGCTATTATAGTTGGATCTTATGATGTTTGTCCCCCTCTACTCTCTTGTGATGAATTGAGTTTTCCTCTTGAAGTTATCGGATTGAGTCTTTAATGATTTGAGAACACTTGATGTATGTCTTGCCGTGCTTATCTGTGGTGACAATGGGATATCATGTGCCACTTGATGTATGTTTTGGTGACCAACTTTCGGGTTCCGCCCATGACTTTCCGGTAGAAACTTTGGGTCACTCTTTGAAGTACTTTGTGTTGGTTGAATAGATGAATCTGAGATTGTGTGATGCTTATCGTATAATCATGCCCACGGATACTTGAGGTGACAATGGAGTATCTAGGTGACATTAGGGTTTTGGTTGATTTGTGTCTTAAGGTGTTATTCTAGTATGAACTCTATGATAGATTGAGCGGAAAGAATAGCTTCATATTATTTTACTACGAACTCTTGAATAGATAGAAAAGAAAGGATAACTTTGAGGTGGTTTCATACCCTACCATAATCTCTTCAGTTGTTCTCCGCTATTAGTGGCTTTGGAGTGACTCTTTGTTGCATGTTGAGGGATTGTTATATGATCCATCTATGTTATTATTGTTGAGAGAACTTGCACTAGTGAAAGTATGAACCCTATGCCTTGTTTCCTATCATTGCAATACCGTTTACGCTCACTTTTATCATTAGTTACCTTGCTGTTTTTTATAATTTCAGATTACAAATACCTTTATCTACCATCCATATTGCACTTGTATCACCATCTCTTCGCCGAACTAGTGCACCTATACAATTTACCATTGTATTGGGTGTGTTGGGGACACAAGAGACTCTTTGCTATTTGGTTGCAGGGCTGCTTGAGAGAGACCATCTTCATCCTAAACCTCCCACGGATTGATAAACCTTAGGTCATCCACTTGAGGGAAATTTGCTACTATCCTACAAACCTGTGCACTTGCAGGCCCAACAACGTCTACAAGAAGAAGGTTGTGTAGTAGACATCAAGCTCTTTTCTAGCGTCGTTGCCGGGGAGGTGAGTGCTTGAAGGTATATCTTTAGATCTTGCAATCGAATCTTTTTGTTTCTTGTTTTATCACTAGTTTAGTTTATAAAAGAAAACTACAAAAAAAATGGATTGGAGTTTGCCTCATACGCTTCGTCTTTTTAATATCTTTCATGAGAATGATGGAAAGGAAAATTGTGCTCAAGTGCTAGAAGAAGAAGTCTATAAAATGTTTGGCACTAAATCTTTGAATGATGAGCATGATTGCAATGTTGTTAGTATGAATTCCTTGAATATCCATGATGCTAATGATATTCAAAGCCACAAGCTTGGGGATGCTATGTTTGATGAATATGATATTTTTTGTCCCCCAAGTTTTTGTGAGAATATTTATTTTGATGAAAGCATGCCTCCTATTTATGATAATTATATTGATGAAAGTGGGTTTGGAAGAGTGTCAACTTTAGGTAGTATTAATCCCACTATTTTGGAGGATATTGAATCTTATTGTGATGAATATGAAAGTGGATTTGGAAGAATGTCAACTTTATTTAGTGATGATTCCACTATTTTGGAAGAGGTGCCAATTGATTATGAGAACAAAGTTGCTATCTATGATGATTATTGTGATGACTTGTATGCTATTAAGAATAATGATAACCATGAAACTTGTCATCATGATTTTAGTTTTCAATTGGATTATGCCTCACATGATAGTTATTTTGTTGAGTTTGCTCCCACTATTATTCATGAGAAGAAAATTGCTTATGTGGAGAGTAGTAAATTTTCTATGCAAGTAGATCATCAAAAGAATGCTTTAGGTACTGGTTATATGGTTGAATTCATTCATGATGCTACTGAAAATTATTATGAGAGAGGATCATATGCTTCTACATATTGCAATAATATCAAGTTTCCTCACGATGTGCTTAAAATCTTGAAGTTATGCTTGTTCTGCCTTCCTATGCTAATTGATTATTGTTCCCATAAGTTGTTTGATCACAAAATCCCTATGCATAGGAAGTGGGTTAGACTTAAATGTGCTAGTAATATTCTTCATGATGCTCTCTTTATGTTTCAATTCTTATCTTTTATGTGAGCATCATTGAAATCATCATGCCTAGCTAGAAAGGCATTAAAGGAAATCACTTGTTGGGAGGCAACCCAACTTTATTTTTGTTTCTTGCTTTTTGTTCCTGTTTAGTAATAAACAATTCATCTAGCCTCTGTTTAGATGTGCTTTTATGTTTTTATTAGTGTTTGTGCCAAGTAGAGCCTTTGGGAAGACTTGGGTGAAGTCTATATGATCTTGCTGTAAAAAAACAGAAACTTTAGCGCTCACGAGAATAGCTGCCATTTTTTACTGGAGAGTGATTTTAGGTTGATTCTTTTTGCAGATGTTTAATAGACAAATTCCTCAGGTCCACCAATTTATTTCATAATTTTTGGGGTTCCATAAGTATACGTTTGATACAGATTACTACAGACTGTTCTACAAACTTGTGCACTTGCAGGCCCAACAACGTCTACAAGAAGAAGGTTGTGTAGTAGACATCAGCCGGCCACCCTCGTGGCCTCCTCGGCTGCTTCTTGACGTCCACTCCAAGTCTCCTCGATTGCGGTTGTTCCAAAAAGATCGCTCCTGAAGGTTTCATTCCATTTGGACTCCGTTTGATATTCCTTTCCTTCGATATACTGAAATAGGCAAAAAAAATAGCAATTTGGGTTGGGCCTCCGGTTAGTTGGTTAGTCCCAAAAATGATATAAAAGTGTATAGTAAAGCCCATAAACATCCAAAACAGGTAATATAATAGCATGGAACAATAAAAAATTATAGATATGTTGGAGACGTATCAAGCATCCCCAAGCTTAATTCCTGCTCGTCCCCGAGTAGGTAAATGATAAAAACAGAATTTTTGATGTGGAATGCTACCTAGCATATTTCTCAATGTAATTTTCTTTATTGTGGCATGAATGTTCATATCCAAATAATTCAAAATAATAATTCATCTTGACATAAGAATAGTAATACTTCAAGCATACTAACAAGTAATCATGCCTTATCAAAATAACATAGCCAAAGAAAGCTTATCCCTACAAAATCATATAGTTAGGCTATGCTTCATTTTCATCACACAAAATACTCCCATCATACACAACCCCGGTTTCAGCCAAGCAATTGGTTCATACTTTTTAACGCACTTCAGCTTTTTTAACTCTCACGCAATACATGAGCGTAAGACATGGATATAGCACTATGGGTGGAATAGAATATAATGATGGAGGTTGTGTGGAGAAGACAAAAAAAGTCTCACATTGACGAGGCTAATCAACGGGCTATGGAGATGCCCATCAATTGATGTCAACATGAGGAGTAGGGATTGCCATACAACGGATGCACTAGAGCTATAAATGTATGAAAGCTCAAAAAAACAAACTAAGTGGGTGGGCATCCAACTTGCTTGCTCACGAAGACCTAGGGAATTTTGAGGAAGCCCATCATTGGAATATACAAGCCAAGTTCTATAATGAAAAATTCCCACTAGTATAGGAAAGTGATAACATAAAAGACTTTCTATCATGAAGATCATGGTGCTACTTTTAAGCACAAGTGTGGAAAAAGGATAGTAACATCGTCCCTTCTCTCTTTTTCTCTCATTTTTTTTATTTTGGTGGGCTTCTTTGCCCTCTTTTATTTTTATTTGGGCTTCTTTGGCCTCTTTTATTTTTCATAAAGTCCGAAGTCTCATTCCGACTTGTGGGAGAACCATAGTCTCCATCATCCTTTCCGCACTTGGGACAATGCTCTAATAATGAAGATCATCACACTTTTATTGATTTACAACTCAACAATTACAACTCAATACTTAGAACAAAATATGACTCTATATGAATGCCTCTGGCGGTATACCGGGATATGCAATGAATCAAGATTGACATGTATGAAAAACTTATGAAGGTGGCCTTGCCACAAATACGATGTCAACTACATGATCATGCAAAAGCAATATGACAATGATGGAGCATGTCATAATAAACAGAACAGTGGAAAGTTGCATGGCCATATATCTCCGAATGGCTATGGAAATGCCATAATAGGTAGGTATGGTGGCTGTTTTGAGGAAGATATAAGGAGGTTTATGTGTGATAGAGTGTATCATATCACGGGGTTTGGATGCACCGACGAAGTTTGCACCAACTCTCAAGGTGAGAAAGGGCAATGCACGGTACCGTAGAGGCTAGCAATGATGGAAGGGTAAGAGTGTGTATAATCCATGGACTCACATTAGTCATAAAGAACTCATATACTTATTGCAAAAGTTTATTAGGCCTCGAAGCAAAGTACTACTACGCATGCTCCTAGGGGAAGGGTTGGTAGGAGTTAACCATCGCGCGATCCCGACCTCCACACATAAGGAAGGCAATCAAAAGCGCATCCCATGTAACAAATTTGTCACATAACTTTTACCATACGTGCATGCTACGGGACTTGCCAACTTTAACACAAGTATTTCTCAGTTTCATAATTACCCAACTAGCATGACTCTAACATTACCACCTTTATATCTCAAAACAATTATCGAGCATCAAATTGATCATAATGTTTAATGCACTCCATATGATAGTTTTTATTATACCCAACTTGGATGCTCATCATATTAGGACAAATTTTATAACCAAAGAAAATACCATGCTGTTATAAAAGACTCTCAAAATAATATAAGTGAAGCATGAGAGATCAATAATTTCTACAAAATAAAACCACAACCGTGCTCTAAAAGATTTAAGTGAAGCACATAGAGCAAAACTGTCTAGCTCAAAAGATATAAGTGAAGCACATAGACTATTCTAATAAATTCCGAATTATGTGTGTCTCTCCCAAAAAGGTGTGTACATCAAGGATGATTGTGCTAAAATAAAAATCAAAGACTCATATCATACAAGACGCTCCAAGCAAAACACATATCATGTGGTGAATAAAAATATAGCCCCAAGTAAAGTTACCGATAGACAAAGACGAAAGAGGGGTTGCCTTCCGGGGCATCCTCAAGCTTATGCTTTTGGTTGTCCTTGAATATCTTGGGGTGCCATGTGCATCCCCAAGCTTAGGCTCTTGCCACTCCTTATTCCATAGTCCATCAAATCTTTACCCAAAACTTGAAAACTTCACAACACAAAACTCAACAGGAAATCTCATGAGCTCCGTTAGTGCAAGAAAGAAAAACCACCACTTAAGGTACTGTAATGAACTCAATCTTTATTTATATTGGTGTTAAACCTACTGTGTTCCAACTTCTCTATGGTTCATACCCCCCGATACTAGCCATAGATTCATCAAAATAAGCAAACAACACACAAAAAACAGAATCTGTCAAAAACAGAACAGTCTGTAGCATTCTGTAACTTTCGAATACTTATGGAACTCTAAAAATCCTACCAAAATAGGAAGTCCTAGGAAATTTGTCTATTGATCTACTTCAAAACGAATCAACTCAAAAGCACGTTTGTGTGATTTATTAGATTTTTTATCGTGAGCGCATTTTTTTTGTTTTTTAGCAAGATCAAGTTAACTTTCACCCAAGATGATCCTATAGGTTCTACTTGGCGCAAACACTAATTAAAACATGATACCACATCTAAACAGAGGCTAGATGAATTATTTATTACTAAACAGTAACAAAAATCAAGGAACACAAATAAAATTGGGTTGCCTCCCAACAAGCGCTATCATTTAACGCCCCTAGCTAGGCATAAAAGTGAGGATAGATCTAAGTATTGCCATCTTTGATATTCAATTCTTCAATAGAGCACTTATAACCCTTAGGAGATTCTTCCTTTTTAGTAATGATTAAACTCCTAGTCAAGAAATCAAGAAATTCACTTCTAACAAAAGGTTCCTTGATGATAGTGGAAAAACTTGGTTGAACACTTATAGATTTGAGATCCGCATTTTCCTTAGAAGATTCACCCTTATTTTTAGGAACGTACATTAATTTGGAAAATTTGGTAGGAGGAGTTGGGGTGTTTTTCATGGATGAAAAGGCAGACCCTAAGTTAGTAATAATATCCTCAAGTTTACCGATTCTTGTAGAATCTTGATCTATTGTTTCATTAACTATAGGTTCCTTTTCTTTGAAATTTTTCAGAATAGTTCCAACCTTAGATCCATATTGGGTAATTTTGTTGTGGATCTTTTTATCCAAATTTTCAATTAACTCAACAGTGGCAATTTTATTTTCAATAATTTCAAGCCTTTGCATCACATGTTCTAGAGTTAAAATAGTTCCATTAACCAAAAGAGGTGGTGGTCCAAAGAAATCTAACATAGCATTATAAGCATCAAAAGTATGGCTACTCAAGAAATTCCCTCCGGTAATGGTACCAAGAATATATCTATTCCAAGGAGTAATGCCTACATAAAAATTGCGAAGAAGAACGGAAGTGGATTGCTTCCTACTAGATCTATTTTGAGCATTGCAAATTCTGTGCCAAGCATCTTTTAGATTTTCTCCCTCCCTTTGTTTAAAATTAAGAACTTCATGATCGGGAGTGCTGAGAATGATAGGAGGACTAGCCATAATGATGAAATAAACAAACTAACACACGAGCACACAAGAGACAAGAGAAAAAGAGGCGAACGAAAAAGAGAGGGCGAATAAAACAGCAAGGGTGAAGTGGGGGACAGGAAAACGAGAGGCAAATGGAAAATAATGTAACGCGAGGGAGATGAGTTTGTGATGGGTACTTGGTAGGTCTTGACTTGAGCGAAGACCTCCCCGGCAACGGCGCCAGAAATCCTTGTTGCTACCTCTTGAGCATGTGTTGGTTTTTCCCTTGAAGAGGAAAGGGTGATGCAGCAAAGTAGCATAAGTATTTCCCTTAATTTTTGAGAACCAAGGTATCAATCCAGTAGGAGGCACCATGCAAGTCCCTCGTACCTACACAAACAAACAAGAACCTCGCAACATACGCGATAAAGGGGTTGTCAATCCCTTCATGGCCACTTGCAAAAGTGATATCTGATAGAGATAATATGATAATATAAATATTTTTGGTATTTTTATGATATAGATTGAAAAGTAAAGATTGCAAAATAAAGTAGAATCATAAACTTATATGATGGAAAATAGACCCGGGGGCCATAGGTTTCCCTAGTGGCTTCTCTCAAGATAGCATAAGTATTACGGTGGGTGAACAAATTACTGTCGAGCAATTGATAGAAAAGTGCATAGTTATGAGAATATCTAGGCATGATCATCTTTATAGGCATCACGTCCGCAACAAGTAGACCGACTCCTGCCTGCATCTACTACTATTACTCCACACATCGACCGCTATCCAGTATACATCTAGAGTATTAAGTTCATAAGAACAGAGTAACGCATTAAGCAATATGCCATGATGTAGATGGATAAACTCAAGCAATATGATATAAACCCCATCTTTTTATCCTCGATGGCAACAATACAATACGTGCCTTGCTGCCCCTGCTATCACTGGGAAAGGACACCGCAAGATTGAACCCAAAGCTAAGCACTTCTCCCATTGCAAGAAAGATCAATCTAGTAGGCCAAACCAAACTGATAATTCGAAGAGACTTGCAAAGATAACCAATCATACATAAAAAATTCAGAGAAGATTCAAATATTTATTATAGATAAACTTGATCATAAACCCACAATTCATCGGATCTTGACAAACACACCGCAAAAAGAGTTACATCAAATAGATCTCCAAGAAGATTGAGGAGAACTTTCTATTGAGATTCAAAGAGAGAGAAGAAGCCATCTAGCTAATAACTATGGACCCGAAGGTCTGTGGTAAACTACTCACACTTCATCGGAGAGGCCTTGGCAATGATGTAGAGGCCCTCCATGATCGATTTCCCCTCCGGCGGAGCGCCGGAAAAGGCCCCAAGATGGGATCTCATGGGTACAGAAGGTTGCGGCGGTGGAAAAAGTGTTTCGTGGTGCTCCTAGATGTTTTGAGGGTACATAGATATATATAGGCGAAGGAAGTCGGTCAGGGGAGCCACGAGGGGCCCACGAGGTAGGGGGCGCCCCCCCCCCCTAGTGCGCGTCGGCCACCCTCGTGGCCTCCTCAACTGCTTCTTGACGTCCACTCCAAGTCTCCTGAATTGTGTTTGTTCCAAAAATATCGCTCCCGAAGGTTTCATTCCGTTTGGACTCCGTTTGATATTCCTTTCCTTCAATATACTGAAATAGGCATAAAATAGCAATTTGGGTTGGGCCTCCGGTTAGTAGGTTAGTCCCAAAAATGGTATAAATGTGTATAGTAAGGCCCATAAACATCCAAAACGGGTAATATAATAGCATGGGACAATAAAAAATTATAGATACGTTGGAGACGTATCCGAGATCTATGGCGGGGAAGTTAAGATGCTTACTGGGTCCGCTGAGCAACGGAGAGGTGTCGCGTTTCTCTGGTCTCGTTCAGGTCGATGCAACGGTTGGAGTCGAGGAATTTGGCGAGGTCGGTGGCATTGTTCAGATGCGCAGATGCGTCGCGAGGTTGAAGACGAGAAGGCAGAGGGGGGAGAGTGAAAAGGAACCCTTGGCCCTTATTATCAGGCTAGAAGGATAAGTGACATGCGCGGGAATCGAGGAGACCAAAAAATGGATATGTGACGGCGCAGACGCCTCAATTTTTGGAGCATCGTTAAAAGAAAAGATTTATTAAGATTTAGGCTTTGCGTAATATTAATGACAGGTGACATCACGGCGGGTTACCAAAATCGTAGGAGGTGACGTCATGGCGGGTTATGAGATCTCACAAGAATAAAGGAAGAAGAATTTTTCTAAGTGTTGAAGATTGACATGAACAAGTTTAAATCAATCTGAGGCCTAATGTTGGGAATATGACTATTGGGTATGACCCGCCCAGGAGGGGCCGAGTTATACCAATGGCGGTTCATCAATACAAAGCCCATGAAGATGTTGAAGATGGCGGTTCATGAAGTAGACTTGCTAAGGGCCCAAAGCCCAAAGGCGACTTAAGGCCCGTAGGGGTTAACCGCCATATGTGTATGACTTATATTGCAAGGCAAGTATATTTAGTCACCGAGCCGGACACGTTGTTTATGAGCCGTCCGAGACTACGTGAGCCGTTGTCAACCTGTGTATATAAAGGGACGACCCGGCGACGATTCAGGGCAAGAAACAAGAGATCGAAAGCTAAGTCAAGCGGATTCGCTCCCTTGTAATTGAGACATAAGCAATACCACCTCAAACTGGATTAGGCCTTTACCTTCACTGCAAGGGGCCGAACCAGTATAAACTCCCTGTGTCCTTTGTCCTGTTTAACCCCTTTAAGGTAACCTGGTTGCGATGGCTCCACAACTAAGTCCTCACACTAGGACATCTGCCGTGACAATTCCACAACACATGCTCTTCCTTTGCTTCTTTAGGCGCCTGTTAATTTGTTATGAGTGATGTGTTGTGGCGACTAGGTATTGGTGCATGAAATTTTTTAAGTGGAAACCAAAAGTCCGAGTTTCTCGTTGTGTCTCTCCGGCCACTTGGATTGGCTTAAGGTATGATGTTTTAGCATAATGAGGGACTTTATATGAGCAAAAAGTTTGTCACAAATATTGGAGGTGCTTTTTGGCAATCCTCAGTCTTCGGTGTTGGTAGCGGGTGTTCTTGTGAGTGCTTCAAAGGAGAGAGAGCTAGCCGACTAAGGGGTGTAGCATCGTGTACGAGATGTCGGCCCAGAGATGTGACGACGACCATTCATTTATACTTTCTCGACAATCCTTTCTGTGTGAACCTGATGCTCGAAGAAAAATTCACTCGAACCGAGTTGTCTGAATGGATCAATTCAAAGAATTTAGGCTACACATGTTGTCTTTCGCATTTCACAGGCATATTTATTATGTATTTTTACATTAAATTTGGTCATTCCACTTCCATTTAACATTTGTAGCATGCTTAATGTATGTGCTCCAATGAAAGTGGAGCATGAGGGTGTCATGTATGATGTTTTGGTTGCGATGGCCTAGTTTTTTTCGTGTTTATGACTTCCTGTTGGACTTCACATTTAGAAATAAGAGATGGTTGTGTGTAGCGATCGATGTGGAGCACAGGGTTGACCCGCCTTTTCGGGGGTAAATGCTAAAAAATGTGCTCCAACGAGTATGAAACGACCTTAAAAGGTCGAAACTATAAACATGAAAGCTTAATTTAAAATCACCATCAATTTATATTGTTGTTTTTTCAATTTTATAGGTCATATGTTTTTAATATAGAAGTTAAATATGATTTTAAAGATTTAAAAAATACTCTCAATAAAGGGAAATCATGTTTATTTGCATAAAAAAGATTTACATACCAAACACAATTGATAATCACAGTCCCAATATCCGCATTTTTTGGGATTGCAAACCTCATAAGTAAAAAAATGTCAAAATCTTACTTTGAATAGGCACACTTTCTACTAATTAAAAGTTTGTTAGTAGTCCTTGTTTTAGAATATGTGCCACACGCACTTTTGTTAACCAATACTAGCTTGTGGGTACAGAGGTGATGACTGAGCCTTGCCCACCAGGTTTAAACTCTAGACTTGACGTCTTGTGTGTCTTGAAAATTAAAATTTGATTTACTCTACTATAATCACAATAAAGGAACGATATGTTTATTCACAAATGAAGTACTCTGAATACAAAATAACAATTTAAATTTGAGTGCACATATTTTATTCGATTTTTGAGTGTGAAATTATGACATGTTTTAAGTTTCGGAAAAGTTTTGAACTTAATTCTTGGGATAAAAAATCTTGCAAATGACATTAAAATATCTTAAATGTACACACTTTCTATTAATTCAAAGTTTGTTCAGAGTTGATTTGTACCAGCTTCTGGGTCCGAAAGGAACCATCATGATTGTGCCTTCAATCAAAACAAAAAGTTATAGTCATTTCTAGCCATTTTTGGTTAGTCAAGGCTCCACAACATCTCATAAGAAAAAAGGGTCAAATGCATTTTTGCCCTTTGTCCGAACCACCCCATGGGTTTTGCCTTTACTTTTCGACTCTACTCAGTTTTGACCTTAGATTTGTCTCCGTGGTCATCCAAGTGCCCTTTAACCGTTTGTATAATAATTTGAAAATTCATAACAAATTCATATGAACTCATAAAGATGCAAGTAAGATATCAAAATGTTAAGAAAAAACATTACCTTTATGTGCATGTAATTTCATTCAGTAAAACAGTATTGTTTAACCTACCCGAGGTTATTAATCTTATTAACATCATAAGCATAAAAAGGTATAAACAATACTTTCTCATGAATAAAAATAGGTGATATTTTCTAAACATTCTGATATCATATTTGCATGTTTCTGAGTTCATATGAACTTGATAGGAATTTTCAAAGTAATGATCAAAGTTGTTTGAAAATTCATAACAAATTCGTATGAACTCAAAAAATGCAAATAAGATATCAGAATGTCCAAAAAAAACATCACCTATATTTGCATGTGATTTTTGTGCATGAAAAAGTATTGCTTATACATTTTTCGGTTAATAGTGTTAATAACATTAATATCCTCGGGGAGTCTAAACAGTACTTTTTTCCTGAATGCAAATGACATGCACATAAAGGTAATGTTTTTCTGAACATTTTGATATCTTATTTGCATTTTTACGAGTTCCTATATACTCCATCCGTTCCTAAATGTAAGTCCTTTTAGAGATTCCACTACAAACTATATACGAATGTACGTAGACATATTTTAGAGTATACGTTCACTCATTTTGCTCCGTATGTAATCCATAGTGAAATCTCTAAAAAGACTTATATTTAAAAACGGAGGGAGTATTTGTTATGAATTTGTTAAAGTATTGGTTAAACGGTGAAATGGCACTCGGACGACCTTAGAGACAAATCTAAAGGCAAAACTCAAGTCAAAAAGTAAAGGCAAAACCCACGGGCTAACTCAACTAAAGGTAAAAATATATAATGTTCCGAGAAAACTCCACAACAAGGGGTCGGTGGCTTGTACTTCAGATGAGGATACATATCATGGATCGTGGATACGGATCAACTATAATATGCCGCCTCTGTACATATTTATTCACAGTTCATTGGTACATCATGGATACAGATCAAATATGTCGCCTCTCTACGTGCGTCGGCATGGGTGTTTCCAAATCCCAAAGACTAAAAGAAGTTCACATGGCGTGCACCGTGGAGAGCAAGTAGCACGCTCCTGTTTGACCACCAGTAAAATACTTCGTGCGTCGATAGCCACGGCGGGAGCAGAGCGCTGAGCCTGAGCACCACCAGTCGCCAGTCGCCGCTCCCCGCCGGCAAGTCCAGCTCCTGATCAAGACCTTGCTCCTGATCGCGCCATGGACGCCGGTTCCTCATCCTCGCCGCTGCACATCGTGGTCGTCCCGTGGCTCGCGTTCGGCCACCTGCTCCCGTACCTGGAGCTCTCCGAGCGGCTCGCCGAGCGCGGCCACCGGGTGTCCTACGTCTCCACGCCGCGCAACCTCGCCCGCCTCCCGACGCTGCGCTCCGCCGCGGCGCCGCGCGTGGACCTCGTCGCGCTCCCGCTCCCGCGCGTCGACGGCCTCCCCGACGGTGCCGAATCCACCAACGATGTGCCCGACGACAAGCGGGAGCTCCACTTCAAGGCCTTCGACGGCCTCGCCGCGCCCTTCGCGGCGTTCATGGCCGCCGCGTGCGCCGACGAGGCCACAAGGCCTCACTGGGTCATCGCCGACTGCTTCCACCACTGGGTCGCCGCCGCCGCCTTCGAGCACAAGGTTCGGCAGATCTGCGTGCGCTGTCGCCGCTTGGTTCCACTAATTCCATCCCATGTACTAGGACTATATCTCAAATCTTGCTCGATGCTCCATCGTTCACCAGGTCCCATGCGCGTTACTTCTCCCGACCGCGGCTTTGATCGCTACCGCGCACCGCGACCAGCCGGCGGAAGCGCGGGTTGTGACCCACACCCGCCCTCGTTACGAGGAGGAGGAGGTGGCACCAATTTACGACGACCATGGCGCGTCGGGCATGTCCATCGTCCAGCGCTTCTATTTGACGAAAGAGAAGTGTGCGCTGGCGGCCATCCGGAGCTGCGTCGAGTGGGAGCCCGAGTCCTTCCCGCTGGTGCCGACGGTCATCGGCCTGCCGGTCGTGCCCCTCGGCCTTCTACCGCCGTCACCGGACGGAGGCCGCCGTGCCGACGGCATCAACGGATCAGCAGAGCATGCCACCGTGCGCTGGCTGGACGCGCAGCCTGCAGGTTCGGTTGTGTACGTAGCGCTGGGGAGTGAAGTGCCGCTGCGTGTGGAGCAGGTGCACGAGCTTGCCCTCGGGCTGGAGCTCGCCGGGACACGCTTCCTCTGGGCTCTTAGGAAGCCCAGCGGCGCAGCAGTCCACGACGACGACGCCGACATGCTTCCTCCCGGCTTCCAAGAGCGCACTGGCGGCCAGGGGCTGGTGACCACGGGGTGGGTTCCTCAGATGAGCATCCTGGCGCACGCCGCCGTGGGCGGGTTCCTGACGCACTGCGGCCGGAACTCACTGATCGAGGGCCTCCTGTTCGGGCATCCGCTCGTCATGCTGCCCATCTTCGGGGACCAAGGGCCGAACGCGCGGCAGATGGAGGTGAAGAAGGTGGGGTTGCAGGTGGCGAGGAACGAGGACGACGGATCGTTCGACCGCCATGGCGTCGCGAGCGCGATCCGGGCTGTGATGGTTGACGGAGATGCCCGGAGGAGCTTCGTGGCAGGTGCAGCGAAAATGCAGGAGGTCGTAGCTAATACGGAGCGGCAGGAGAGGTACGTTGACGAGTTTGTTCATCGCCTTAGATCTTACACCGCCGAAGGCCATTTCAGTACAGCGCCTACCTCACTTTGAGCGAATGACAGGTGGGTCAGCAAGTTTGCCGCCCCGCATGTCAATGGCCGTAAATCAGCTAAGATAAAGTCGGCGAATCTCAGCCCCCTCGTTACCTGAGACTTCATGAGTATTGAATAATGAAGGGAATGGATTGTGTATTGTACTAAATATATTTTTCAAGATTTTGTGATAATATTACGAAGTATAAACATCACTAGGATCCATGATGTCCCTTTGGCGGCGACTATGTGTAAGGTGACTTGAATTTTTATGCCGATCAGTCATTTCTTTTTGAAAAATGTCCATTTTACTATCCTGAAGATTGGTGGTTCACATAACCCCCTGATGTTTATTTCGGTTCCCTCACCTCCTTCAGAGTATCTCCAGCCGTTGGCCCCTCAGGGGGCGCGTAAAATCACCATCTGGGGGCGAGCCGACGCGAACAAACGGCTTGGGGGCGAGTTGGTGCCCAGTCCCCGGCTCCAGGGCCGCCCTCAGACTCGTCTAATTTGAAAAAAAAACATTTGGCGAAGTTCGGTTAAAACACGACTAAAATTCGGCAAACATTGGCAAATATTAGACGCGGAGTACATATCAAATTTATCTAAAAAAAGAAATCGCTGAATGCGGAGTAGTCGCCGTCGTCGCTGCCATCCTCGCCGCCGTTGTCGGTGGCCTTCTCCTCCTTGACGCGGCCGTCCCTGCTGAACCCCTGCCCGGCGTCGCCATGGCGGACTGGTGGCGGCGGCGGTGCATCGCTGTCATCGAGGACGACGACGCCTCCTTTGTCGCGGCCCCGGCGGCGCCGCTCGAAGCGCTGCAGGGCGGCGCACTGGCGCTCCATCTCCATCTTCAGGTAGTCCTTGCGCGCCCATTTCAAGGCCGCCTCGTCGTCGAGCTCCACGTCGCCGTGCTCCGTCTTCACGGCGGGGAGCCCCGGCTCGGTTTTCACGGCCGCGAGCCCCGGCTCCGTCTTTGGCTTGACGAAGCGCGGTGGAGCCAACGAGGAGGCGCGTTGGCCGCCCTCGTTGATGATGATGCCGGCGCTGCGAGTGCGCCAGCCGAGCGGCGTCTCCGCCGCAGGCTCGGCCTTGACGCCGAGCAACGCCGGAGAGCCGGAGGAGTGGGAAGAAGAGCGCGAGGAGGAAGACGAGGAGGAGCCGAACCTCCTGGGCATCCATTGCCCGGTGCGTCGGCGATGGGCCGGGGCGGCCGCCGGAGGGTATGCCAGCGGCCGTTCGTTGCCACCCTCAAGGTACGCCAGCACGCCCTCGAGCGTGCGGCCGGGGGCGCCCCACCACACGCGGCGGCCCTCGTTGTTCTTCACGCTGCCGACCACCGGCGCCCCGTTGGTGGATGCCAGCCTCTGCTCCTGACGGCGCTCGAAGTACGCCGCCCACGCCGCGTGGTTGTCGGCGGCGTACCGGGGGAGGGCGCGCTGCTTGTTGATGAGGGAGGCACGCACGAGGTCGACCTTGGCGGCGAAGTAGGGGGACGCGCCTCGGCGTCGTGCAACGGGAACGGGCACTCCCCCGTTGTTGAGCCTCCACCCCGTTGGCCCGGCGCGCATGTCCGGCGGCACCGGGATGTTGGCCTCGAACAGGGGCCACGACTCCTGTTCGTGGAGCGAGCGGTGGCCGAAGCCGTTGGCCGCCGCCGCGTCGCTGGGGAAACGTGCGGCCATTGGGTGTCGGGGTGAGGGAAATGGAGGGAGAGGAAGGGCTCGGCGGCGGTGCACGGGAGAGGGAGAGCTCGGCGGCTAGGGAGGGTGTGGCCAGAGGCAAGGGAGGCCACCGGTTTATATAGCCGCGCCCGTGTGTATGCAAGGTGGGAGGGGAGGCGTCGCCGCGCCGCCCCGTGACGCGCCGCCCGTGATGAGGAATCAATGGCAAGGCTGACCGGCGGCGGCAGCGCTGTAGCCTTGGCATTGATTCCCGCGGGAACCGAGGCAATGAGGACGACGAATCGCCCGTCTCGCTGACTCGGCGGGCCCGCGGCTGTTTCGTGCCAAAACCACTCGCCCCGACGACCCCGGGCGCCCCCAGCGCGTCGGGTTCGGCCTGGGTTCGCCGGCGCTAATTTCGGCCCAAGCCGGCGAAAAAGGGCTCCTGGGGCGCGATTGGGCCGTTTTTTGGCACCGGCGCAAAAAAAACATCCGGGGAGGCCGTTCTGGGGGCGCGGCTGGAGATGCTCTCAACAATCCCAAACCGGTCAAAAATCGTCCCTAACTGGTTTGCACTGGCTGGTTGCTGACATGGACATGGTCAATGGTGGTATTTGACCAGTGGCCCCCCCTTGCGAGTGACCCATCAATGTCTCTCGGCGGCACCCTAGGGGGTTGTGGTGGCGCGGCTGACTGGAGAGGGCGCGAACGACAGGGAGTTGCTACAGAAGGCCCGGATGTAGCAACGGCGATAGCGCTGCAGCGACACATGTGGCACAGGGAGGCTAGGTGCGGCCAGATCCGAGGGTGGCGACCTGATTTGTTCTGGTTCCGGGCCGATCTGGTTTGGTTTCGGCCGGATCTGGAGTTTGGCGGTGATGTGAAGACGGTACAACGACAAGCTTTGTGGCGGCGGCGTGACTAGTACCGTCGACCATAGGCGGAGCAACGTTGGGCATGAGGGGTTGTAGTCTCCCATCGACCAGAGGTGGCCAGCCATGAGCATGGAGGCGGCAGCAAGGGCCACTAGGGGAACAGGGCGACGACTTGGTGGCAGGGTCGATGGGCCAGCAGAGCAGGACGACGCTACGACAACAGGGCGCGAGCAGGCGAGCCGACGCACGTGCGGTCGACGCACAGCTGGCGTCTTGCGGGAGAAGGAAGAGGGAGAGGGGGAACTGAGGCGCAGGGGCGGTGGTTCTTCGCCGACGGCAGCCAGGGCCGCATGGCTGGGTGTTCCTGCGGGATCTGGCACGTCGAAGGCACTGCCCTATTTCTGGCGGCGACGAGACAGGAAATGGGAAGAGGAAGAGGCTTGGTGGTGTGTGGGCCTTGGGCTCCCGTGGTCAAATACCGTTGTTGACCATGTCCAAGTCAGCAACCAGCCAGTGCAAACCAGTTAGGAACGATTTTTGACCGGTTTGGTATTGTTGAGGGTGTTAAGAGAACCCAAATAAACATCAGGGGGTTATGTGAACCATCAAGTTTCTTCGGTTAGTAAAATAGACATTTTTTTTCTTTTTCTTTTCAGTTCGATTATGATCCAATAGTGACAAAAATAACATAAAATATCATAAAACTAAAAACAATTAAACTATCAACATCTACAATGCCATTTGTCACCCCCAAATGGATATGAACAGAAGTTCCTCGCATGGTGGATCGAAAGAGGGACCATCTTCTTCTCCTTTCCTCGTCTGCACTCTCTTCTACTCTTCCGAACCTAGTGCGGTCTTTTTTTTAGAGTACGCCAAAAGCGTACCTTAATTTTATAGAAGAAGAGAGCAAAAGTCACAATACAAGAATGGAAGTAAGGCTTCCAAAGCGGAACGCACACCCTAACACACCCACCGAACTAGCCTATGCCTACACTCTCACAAAACGATCCAAAACCTCCTCCACCTAAACCAGCTAGTCTCCAATTCTTGAGCTCTGTAACGATGGCACGCGCCAATTCCGACGCGGTCTTCTACTGGTTTAACCGATGAAAGACTCTGGCGTTGCGCTGCTTCCAGAGAGCCCAAATGGTCACTATGATTACCGTATCAAAACCACGCTTTTGGCCTTTCCTGAAGTTAGATCTCGTGGTCAACCACCACTCAAGTAAAGTGTCTACCTGAGTAGGGATAGAGCCCCTCAAGCTCAGCTCCTCGAACATGTAGTGCCACACTTCCCTGGCATAGACACACTGAATGAGAATGTGCTCTGTATTGTCTTTGTCTTGCAAACACGTGAAACAAGTGGACGGAGCACTTTGGAGACCATGCCTAGCTCTTCTGTCAGATGTCCAAATCCGGTGTTGCACGGCCAACCACGCAAAGATTTTACACTTAAGGATAGCCCAGCTTCTCCAGATGCAAGTGGCGTAGGGGGGCCTCTCAGCGCCCTGACAAAGCCGATTATAAGTGGATTTCACCGTATAAACTCCGGAAGGGTCAGCCGGCCAAGAAAAATGGTCTTCACTGGCGGGATCACGGATGATTGTGCTTAGCGCAAGGTTGAGGTGCAATAGTTGCATGTGGCCGACAAAGTTTACATCTCCACTGATATCGAATAACCATCGCCCTTCCAGTAGACCTTCCTCAACCGTACGTCGATTAATCGTACGTGTGTCCACTTGAGCATGAATGAGTGGCGCGATGTCCTTAACCGCAAAGCCATGAATCCATCTGTCTCTCCAAAACATGACCTTGCTGCCCCTTCCCACAGAAATATGCACCATGCTGTCAAACACCTCCCAGGCCTCTCTTTCCACCGCCATCGGCAAACCTTGCCAAGGCCTGTCTGGATCAGTCCTACGAAGCCACTCCCACCGAACTCTCAAGGCAAGCCCCTGTAGCTGGAGATTACGAACACCCAACCCACCAAGCCAAGTAGGTTTACACACCAAGCTCCAGGCCACAAGACATTGTCCACCGTTCACTTTCTCTTTGCCGGCCCAAAAGAACGATCGCATCCATTGTTCAATCTCTTCCAAAACCCAAACCGGAGCTTCAATGACCATGAAATGGTGAATAGGTTTGGTCACGATCACGGACTTGACAAGCACCAATCGTCCAGGCCGGTGTATCAGGCCCCTTTGCCAAGCGAGGGCGAAGCTCTTGGCTTGGTCAAGCATGGGCTGCCAGTCAGCCCTCGAAAGCTGCTTAATGGCCAATTGAAGGCCGAGGTATTTGCAAGGGAAATTGCCCAGCCGACACTGTAATATGGACTCCACCCGAGCACTGTCACTATTGTCCCCATGGATCATGATGGCCATGGATTTTTGGTAGTTGATCCTCAGGCCAGAAGCCTCACCAAACACCTATAGCATCATCCTAACGAATGCGAGGTCCAACGCCACGGGTTTTAGGAACATAACAACATCGTCTGCATAGATAGACACCGATTGATGTGCTGCGATGCCCGGAAGCTTGCTGATAACGCCAAGATTGGCGGCCTTGATCATGATGCGCGACAACACGTCCATTGCGATGACAAATAACAGGGGCGAGACCGGATCCCCCTGCCTGAGACCCTTAGCGTGGGTGAAGCTTCTGCTGGGAACCCCATTGACGATCACCTTAGTGGAGGTTGTCCGAAGCAGAATGGCGATCCACCCACACCACTTCTGACCGAAACCTTTGCACCTCGTAACATCCAATAAGAACGACCAGTTGAGGGAGTCAAAAGCCCTGGAAATGTCCAACTTCAGAAATATGCTAGCCTCCTTGCGAGAATGCAACTTCCTGGCCACTTGCCTCACCAGGAGGAAGTTATCGTGAAATGCCTCCCGCGGATGAAAGTCGATTGATTGACTGTCACAAGTTCTTTCATCCTTCGTCTAGCTTTGTTGGTAAGCAATTTGGCGAAGATCTTAGCCACGCTGTGTGGTAGGCTAATGGGCCGAAAGTCTCCCACCTCCTCCGCGTCCGGTTTCTTCGGAATGAGGACAATGTGGGCTCGATTAAGCTTGCCAAAACCACGCCCGTCGCCAACGTAGAGCTTACAGAACACCGCCATGATCTCGTGCTTGATGATCGGCCACACCTTCTGATAAAAGGTGGCAGTGAACCCATCCGGGCCCGGAGCCAGCTCCGAGTGCATCTATTTGATCGTGCTCCAAACTTCCTCTTCGGTGAATATATCATCCATCTCCGAGATATCGAGCTCAACCAGGTCTAGAAAATCAAGATCAATGTCGGCTTCTCTAGCAAAAGCGTGACCCAACAGCTGCTCATACGCCTCAGTGAAGATCTCCTCCTTCCTCTCTTGTTGCGAGACCAACTCGCCGTTATGCCTAATGTGGGGGATGAAGTTTTTAGTTCTCCTTCCGTTAGCCACAGCTTGAAAAAGCTTGGTATTCGCATCCCCTTCGCGGACCCATCTCAAACGAGAACGCTGCCTTTCTATGGTGCGTTGCAGAGAGGCTAAGCCCAAGAGTGCATGCTTCAGCGTTCTCCTCAACCACCTCTCCCACCAATCCAGGCGACGAGCCTCCATTGCTTTGTCCAACCTCAGGATGACGTAATTAGCGATCGCCATCTGAATTTTGATGTTGCCGGTCTTCCGTTGGCCCCAGGCTTGGAGGCCAGAAGTTGTATTCCTAAGCAACATGTTAAGCCTCTTGAAAGGGTCAACGATGTCTTCCTCATAGACCTAGGCATCTTTGACCACTTGCTCAAATCCTTCCAGCCGAGCCCAAAAAATCTTGAACCGGAATCTGCGCTTCGGGCAAAAGGGGGCGGAGGTGGACAGGTGAAGCGGCGCATGATCCGAGATGTTCGAAGACAGGGCTTGGAGCAACACATCATGAAAGTTGAGCTCCCAGTCAACCAAGACAAGGACCCGGTCGATCTTCATCAACACAGCCTGATCTCTTTCATTAGACCAAGTGAAACGCCTACCGTGCATGTATAGCTCCTTAAGCTCATTGTTGTCCACAAACGTCTTGAACTTTCTCATCATGCTCCTGTTAAGGTTAGGGTTGGTCTTCTCATTAGCGCGAAGGATCATGTTGAAGTCACCAAGCACCATCCAAGGCCTCGGGGACACGTCCCTACGATGCTGGAGCTCGACAAGAAACTGCGTCTTGAGCTCGTCCCCCTGGGGGACGTACACCACCGAGAGCCACCACTCCGAGCCATCTCTGCTCTGAACCAAGCCGGAGAGGAAATTGGTGTCGCAAATGATGTTATTGATAGTTAAACACGCAATGTTCCAACCCAAAAGGATTCCGCCCCTAGTCTCCAACGCAGGTAATGTTGGGGAACGCAGTAATTTCAAAAAATTTCCTACGCACACGCAATATCATGGTGATGCATAGCAACGAGAGGGGAGATTGTGTCCACGTACCCTTGTAGACCAAAAGCGGAAGCGTTATGACAACGCGGTTGATGTAGTCGTACGTCTTCACGATCCAACCGATCCAAGTACCGAACGTACGGCACCTCCGAGTTCAGCACATGTTCAGCTCAATGACGATCCCCGGACTCCGATCCAACAAAGTGTTGGGGACGAGTTCCGTCAGCACGATGGCGTGGTGACGATGATGATGTTCTACCGGCGCAGGGCTTCGCCTAAACTCCGTGACGATATGACCGAGGTGGAATATGGTGGAGGGGGGCACCACACACGGCTAAGGAACGATCACGTAGATCAACTTGTGTGTTCTAGGGTGCCCCCTGCCCCCGTATATAAAGGAGGGAGGAGGAGGTGCGGCTGGCCCCCAAGGGGTGCGCCTAGAGGAGTCCTACTCCCACCGGAAGTAGGACTCCCCCCTCTTGCCTTGGTGGAGAAGGAAAGGGGGGAGGGGAAAGAGGAAAGGGGGGCGCCCCCCCCCCCCTCCTTGTCCTATTCGGACTAGAGGGGGAGGGGGCGCGCGGCCTGCCCTGGCCGGCCCTCCTCTTCTCCCTCATGGCCCATGTAGGCCCAATAACCCCCCCGGGGGGGGGGTTCCGGTAACCCCCCGGTACTCCGGAAAAATCCCAGTTTTTCCCGGAACGTTTCCGATATCCAAATATAGGCTTCCAATATATCAATCTTTATGTCTCGACCATTTCGAGACTCCTCGTCATGTCCTGGATCACATCCGGGACTCCGAACAACCTTCGGTATATCAAAATATATAAACTCATAATAAAACTGTCATCGTAACGTTAAGCGTGCGGACCCTACGGGTTCGAGAACTATGTAGACATGACCTAGAACTATTCTCGGTCAATAACCAATAGCGGAACCTGGATGCTCATATTGGCTCCTACATATTCTACGAAGATCTTTATCGGTCAAACCGCATAACAACATATGTTGTTCCCTTTGTCATCGGTATGTTACTTGCCCGAGATTCGATCGTCGGTATCTAATACCTAGTTCAATCTCGTTACCGGCAAGTCTCTTTACTCATTACGTAATGCATCATTCTGTAACTAACTCATTAGCTACATTGCTTGCAAGGCTTATAGTGATGTGCATTACCGAGAGGGCCCAGAGATACCTCTCCGACAATCGGAGTGACAAAACCTAATCTCGAAATACGCCAACCCAACATGTACCTTTGGAGACACCTGTAGTACTCCTTTATAATCACCCAGTTATGTTGTGACGTTTGGTAGCACCCAAGGTGTTCCTCCGGTAAACGGGAGTTGCATAATCTCATAGTTACAGGAACATTATAAGTCATGAAGAAAGCAATAGCAATATAGTAAACAATCAAGTGCTAGGCTAACGGAATGGGTCAGGTCAATCACATCATTCTTCTAATGATGTGATCCCATTAATTAAATGACAACACATGTCTATGGTTAGGAAACATAACCATCTTTGATTAATGAGCTAGTCAAGTAGAGGCATACTAGTGACTATATGTTTGTCTATGTATTCACACATGTATCATGTTTTCAGTTAATACAATTCTAGCATGAATAATAAACATTTATCATGATGTGAGGAAATAAATAATAACTTTATTATTGCCTCTAGGGCATATTTCCTTCAGTCTCCCACTTGCACTGGAGTCAATAATCTAGATTACACAGTAATGATTCTAACACCCGTGGAGTCTTGGTGTTGATCATGTTTTGCTCGTGGAAGAGGCTTAGTCAATGGGTCTGCAACATTCAGATCCGTATGTATCTTGCAAATCTCTATGTCACCCACCTGGACTTGACCCCGGATGGAATTGAAGCGTCTTTTGATGTGCTTGGTCCTCTTGTGAAATCTGGATTCCTTTGCCAAGGCAATTGCACCAGTATTGTCACAGAAGATCTTCATTGGTCCCGATGCACTAGGTATGACACCTAGATCGGAAATGAACTCCTTCATCCAGACTCCTTCGTTTGTTGCTTCCGAAGCAGCTATGTACTCCGCTTCACATGTAGATCCCACCACGACGCTTTGTTTAGAACTGCACCAACTTACAGCTCCACCGTTTAATAAAAACACGTATCCGGTTTGCGATTTAGAATCGTCCGGATCAGTGTCAAAGCTTGCATCGACGTAACCATTTACGACTAGCTCTTTGTCACCTCCATACACGAGAAACATATCCTTAGTCCTTTTCAGGTATTTCAGGATGTTCTTGACCGTTGTCCAGTGATCCACTCCTGGATTACTTTGGTACCTTCCTGCCAAGCTTATTGCTAAGCACACGTCAGGTCTGGTACACAGCATTGCATACATGATAGAGCCTATGGCTAAAGCATAGGGAACATCTTTCATTTTCTCTCTATCTTCTGCTGTGGTCGGGCATTGAGTTTGACTCAACTTCACACCTTGTAGTACGGGCAAGAACCCTTTCTTTGCCTGATCCATTTTGAACCTTTTCAAAACTTTATCAAGGTATGTGCTTTGTGAAAGTCCAATTAAGCGTCTTGATCTATCTCTACAAATCTTGATGCCCAATATATAAGCAGCTTCACCGAGGTCTTTCATAGAAAAACTTTTATTCAAGTATCCCTTTATGCTATCCAGAAATTCTATATCATTTCCAATTAATAATATGTCATCTACATATAATATCGTAAATGCTACAGAGCTCCCACTCACTTTCTTGTAAATACAGGCTTCTCCAAAAGTCTGTATAAAACCATATGCTTTGATCACACTATCAAAGCGTTTATTCCAACTCCGAGATGCTTGCACCAGTCCATAAATGGATCGCTGGAGCTTGCACACTTTGTTAGCACCTTTTGGATCAACAAAACCTTCTGGCTGCATCATATACAACTCTTCTTCCAGAAATCCATTCAAGAATGCAGTTTTGACATCCATTTGCCAAATTTCATAATCATAAAATGCAGCAATTGCTAACATGATTCGGACAGACTTAAGCATCGCTACGGGTGAGAAAGTCTCATCGTAGTCAACCCCTTGAACTTGTCGAAAACCTTTTGCAACAAGTCGAGCTTTATAGATAGTTACATTACCATCAGCGTCAGTCTTCTTCTTAAAAATCCATTTATTCTCAATGGCTTGCCGATCATCGGGCAAGTCAACCAAAGTCCATACTTTGTTCTCATACATGGATCCCATCTCAGATTTCATGGCCTCTAGCCATTTTGCGGAATCTGGGCTCATCATCGCTTCCTCATAGTTCGTAGGTTCATCATGGTCAAGTATCATGACTTCCAGAATAGGATTACCGTACTACTCTGGTGCGGATCTTACTCTGGTAGACCTACGAGGTTCAGTAGAAACTTGATCTGAAGTTTCATGATCAATATCATTAGCTTCTTCACTGATTGGTGTAGTTGTCACAGGAACCGGTTCTTGTGATGAACTACTTTTCAATAAGGGAGCAGGTACAGTTACCTCATCAAGTTCTACTTTCCTCCCACTCACTTCTTTCGAGAGAAATTCCTTCTCTAGAAAGGATCCGAATTTAGCAACGAAAATCTTGCCTTCAGATCTGTGATAGAAGGTGTACCCAACAGTCTCTTTTGGGTATCCTATGAAGACACATTTCTCCGATTTGGGTTCGAGCTTATCTGGTTGAAGTTTCTTCACATAAGCATCGCAGCCCCAAACTTTAAGAAACGACAACTTTGGTTTCTTGCCAAACCACAGTTCATGAGGCGTCGTCTCAACGGATTTTGATGGTGCCCTATTTAACGTGAATGCGGCCGTCTCTAAAGCATAACCCCAAAACGATAGCGGTAAATCAGTAAGAGACATCATAGATCGCACCATATCTAGTAAAGTACGATTACGACGTTCGGACACACCATTTCGTTGTGGTGTTCCGGGTGGCGTGAGTTGCGAAACTATTCCGCATTGTTTCAAATGTAAACCAAACTCGTAACTCAAATATTCTCCTCCACGATCAGATCGTAGAAATTTTATTTTCTTGTTACGATGATTTTCCACTTCACTCTGAAATTCTTTGAACTTTTCAAATGTTTCAGACTTGTGTTTCATTAAGTAGATATACCCATATCTGCTCAAATCATCTGTGAATGTGAGAAAATAACGATACCCGCCGCGAGCCTCAACATTCATTGGACCACAAACATCAGTATGTATGATTTCCAACAAATCAGTTGCTCGCTCCATAGTTCCGGAGAACGGCGTTTTAGTCATCTTGCCCATGAGGCACGGTTCGCAAGTACCAAGTGATTCATAATCAAGTGATTCCAAAAGCCCATCAGTATGGAGTTTCTTCATGCGCTTTACACCGATATGACCTAAACGGCAGTGCCACAAATAAGTTGCACTATCATTATCAACTCTGCATCTTTTGGTTTCAACACTATGAATATGTGTATCACTACTATCGAGATTCAATAAAAATAGACCACTCTTCAAGGGTGCATGACCATAAAAGATATTACTCATATAAATAGAACAACCATTATTCTCTGACTTAAATGAATAACCGTCTCGCATCAAACAAGATCCAGATATAATGTTCATGCTCAACGCTGGCACCAAATAACAATTATTTAGGTCTAAAACTAATCCCGATGGTAGATGTAGAGGTAGCGTGCCGACCGCGATCACATCGACTTTGGAACCATTTCCCACGCGCATCGTCACCTCGTCCTTTGCCAATCTTCGCTTAATCCGTAGTCCCTGTTTCGAGTTGCAAATATTAGCAACAGAACCAGTATCAAATACCCAGGTACTACTGCGAGCATTAGTAAGGTACACATCAATAACATGTATATCACATATACCTTTGTTCACTTTGCCATCCTTCTTATCCGCCAAATACTTGGGGCAGTTCCGCTTCCAGTGTCCAGTCTGCTTGCAGTAGAAGCACTCAGTCTCAGGCTTAGGTCCAGACTTGGGTTTCTTCTCTTGAGCAGCAACTTGTTTGCTGTTCTTCTTGAAGTTCCCCTTCTTCTTCCCTTTGCCCTTTTTCTTGAAACTGGTGGTCTTGTTAACCATCAACACTTGATGCTCCTTTTTGATTTCTATCTCCGCGGCTTTTAACATTGCGAAGAGCTCGGGAATAGTCTTGTCCATCCCTTGCATATTATAGTTCATCACGAAGCTCTTGTAGCTTGGTGGCAGTGATTGAAGAATTCTGTCAATGACACTATCATCAGGAAGATTAACTCCCAGTTGAATCAAGTGATTATTATACCCAGACATTTTGAGTATGTGTTCACTGACAGAACTATTCTCCTCCATCTTGCAGCTATAGAACTTATTGGAGACTTCATATCTCTCAATCCGGGCATTTGCTTGAAATATTAACTTCAACTCTTGGAACATCTCATATGCTCCATGACGTTCAAAACGTCGTTGAAGACCCGGTTCTAAGCCGTAAAGCATGGCACACTGAACTATCGAGTAGTCATCAGCTTTGCTCTGCCAGACGTTCTTAACATCGTCAGTTGCATCAGCAGCAGGCCTGGCACCCAGCGGTGCTTCCAGGACGTAATTCTTCTGTGCAGCAATGAGGATAATCCTCAGGTTACGGACCCAGTCCGTGTAATTGCTACCATCATCTTTCAACTTTGCTTTCTCAAGGAACGCATTAAAATTCAACGGAACAACAGCACGAGCCATCTATCTACAACAAACATAGACAAGCAAAATACTATCAGGTACTAAGTTCATGATAAATTTAAGTTCAATTAATCATATTACTTAAGAACTCCCACTTAGATAGACATCCCTCTAATCTTCTAAGTGATTACGTGATCCATATCAACTACACCATGTCCGATCGTCACGTGAGATGGAGTAGTTTCAACGGTGAACATCAATATGTTGATCATATCTACTATATGATTCACGCTCGACCTTTCGGTCTCCGTGTTCCGAGGCCATATCTGTTATATGCTAGGCTCGTCAAGTTTAACCTGAGTATTCCGCGTGTGCAACTGTTTTGCACCCGTTGTATTTGAACGTAGAGCCTATCACACCCGATCATCACGTGGTGTCTCAGCACGAAGAACTTTCGCAACGGTGCATACTCAGGGAGAACACTTCTTGATAATTTAGTGAGAGATCATCTTAAAATGCTACCGTCAATCAAAGCAAGATAAGATGCATAAAGGATAAACATCACATGCAATCAATATAAGTGATATGATATGGCCATCATCATCTTGTGCTTGTGATCTCCATCTTCGAAGCACCGTCGTGATCACCATCGTCACCGGCGCGACACCTTGATCTCCATCGTAGCATCGTTGTCGTTACGCCATCTATTGCTTCTACGACTATCGCTACCGCTTAGTGATAAAGTAAAGCAATTACAGGGCGTTTGCATTTCATACAATAAAGCGACAACCATATGGCTCCTGCCAGTTGCCGATAACTTCGGTTACAAAACATGATCATCTCATACAATAAAATATAGCATCACGTCTTGACCATATCACATCACAACATGCCCTGCAAAAACAAGTTAGACGTCCTCTACTTTGTTGTTGCAAATTTTACGTGGCTGCTACGGGCTTAGGAAGAACCGTTCTTACCTACGCATCAAAACCACAACGATAGTTCATCAAGTTAATGTTGTTTTAACCTTTGCAAGGACCGGGCGTAACCACACTCGGTTCAGCTAAAGTGAGAGAGACAGACACCCGCCAGTCACCTTTAAGCTTGAGTGCTCGTAACAGTGAAACCAGTCTCGCGTAAGCATACGCGTAATGTCGGTCCAGGCCGCTTCATCTCACAATACCACTGAGTCAAAGTATGACATGCTGGTAAGCAGTATGACTTGTATCGCCCACAACTCACTTGTGTTCTACTCGTGCATATGACATCTACGCATAAAACCTGGCTCGGATGCCACTGTTGGGGAACGCAATAATTTCAAAAAATTTCCTACGCACACGCAAGATCATGGTGATGCATAGCAACGAGAGGGGAGAGTGTGTCCACGTACCCTCGTAGACCGAAAGCGAAAGCGTTATGACAACGCGGTTGATGTAGTCGTACGTCTTCACGATCCGACCGATCCAAGTACCGAACGTAAGGCACCTCCGAGTTCAGCACACGTTCAGCTCGATGACGATCCCCGGACTCCGATCCAGCAAAGTGTCGGGGATGAGTTCCGTCAGCACGACGGCGTGGTGACAATGATGATGTTCTACCGGCGCAGGGCTTCGCCTAAACTCCGCGACGATATGACCGAGGTGGAATATGGTGGAGGGGGGCACCGCACACGGCTAAGGAACGATCACGTATATCAACTTGTGTGTTCTACGGTGCCCCCCTGCCCCCGTATATAAAGGAGGGAGGGGGAGGTGTGGCCGGCCCCCAAGGGGTGCACCTGGAGGAGTCCTACTCCCACCGGGAGTAGGACTCCCCCCTCTTGCCTTGGTGGAGAAGGAAAGGGGGGAGGGGAAAGAGGAAAGGGGGGCGCCCCCCCCCCCCTTGTCCTATTCGGACTAGAGGGGGAGGGGCGCGCGGCCTGCCCTGGCCGGCCCTCCTCTTCTCCCTCATGGCCCATGTAGGCCCAATAACCCCCGGGGGGGTTCCGGTAACCCCCCGGTACTCTGGAAAAATCCCGGTTTCTCCCGGAACGTTTCCGATATCCAAATATAGGCTTCCAATATATCAATCTTTATGTCTCGTCCATTTCGAGACTCCTCGTCATGTCCTAGATCACATCCGGGACTCCGAACAACCTTCGGTACATCAAAATATATAAACTCATAATAAAACTGTCATCGTAACGTTAAGCGTGCGGACCCTACGGGTTCGAGAACTATGTAGACATGACCTAGAACTATTCTCGGTCAATAACCAATAGCGGAACCTGGATGCTCATATTGGCTCCTACATATTCTACGAAGATCTTTATCGGTCAAACCACATAACAACATACGTTGTTCCCTTTGTCATCGGTATGTTACTTGCCCGAGATTCGATCGTCGGTATCTAATACCTAGTTCAATCTCGTTACCGGCAAGTCTCTTTACTCGTTACGTAATGCATCATTCCGTAACTAACTCATTAGCTACATTGATTGCAAGGCTTATAGTGATGTGCATTACCGAGAGGGCCAGAGATACCTCTCCGACAATCGGAGTGACAAAACCTAATCTCGAAATACGCCAACCCAACATGTACCTTTGGAGACACCTGTAGTACTCCTTTATAATCACCCAGTTACGTTGTGACGTTTGGTAGCACCCAAAGTGTTCCTCTGGTAAACGGGAGTTGCATAATCTCATAGTTACAGGAACATGTATAAGTCATGAAGAAAGCAATAACAATATAGTAAACGATCAAGTGCTAGGCTAACGGAATGGGTCATGTCAATCACATCATTCTTCTAATGATGTGATCCCATTAATTAAATGACAACACATGTCTATGGTTAGGAAACATAACCATCTTTAATTAATGAGCTAGTCAAGTAGAGGCATACTAGTGACTATATGTTTGTCTATGTATTCACACATGTATCATGTTTCCGGTTAATACAATTCTAGCATGAATAATAAACATTTATCATGATGTGAGGAAATAAATAATAACTTTATTATTGCCTCTAGGGCATATTTCCTTTAGGTAAATAGGCAAAACCATCAAACGATGGTCCAATGCATTGCATCACTAAATAAGGGTCAAATACATCAATCTTCGTCTCTTGAAGACAAACAAGGTTCACCTTAGACTCAACTACAAACTCCCGAACAACATTTCTCTTGGCGGGGTTGTTAAGCCCCCTCACGTTCCAACACAGCACCTGAGGATTCCAATCCATGAAAGCGGAAGGGACACCCGAACACCCCTACAATCGAGGAAGATCATGTCGCTCTCATCACCTCCACACCACCAGAACTCGTAACCGGAGCCGGCGGCACCTCTTTGCCGAAGAGCGCAGCGATCACCCTCACGTGCTGCTCCCTCATGGGTGAGTCAAAGATCTCTACCAACTCAGTGATTGTATCTTCATTGCCTTCTAGATCCTCCGGAACCAGACCAAGAGCTCGCATGAGGATGTTCTCGGCCTGCGTGGCCTTGGACTTGGCAGACGGAGCCCTTTTGGCGCTCCTCGTGGCCCTGCGTGGGGTGAAAGGCTCTGCTTCATACCTAAGAGAGCACTGAACCTCCAAAAGGATAGGTGGCGCAAGCTTCCTGGCCAGCGATTTGCAAAACCATTTCAGTTTTCCATAAGCGATCACTTCCTGTGGAGTCATCCCCACCTCGCAGCCCTGAATCCGTTGTTGCATGTCCTGTTGCATGTTGGAAGTGGCCATCACGAGCGCGCGGTCCTCAGAAGCCGCCACATGTGGCCTCACGTCCACACAGGCCGGGGGAACATCACCAATCATTTGCGGGCCCTTCCCCTGCAACGGGATCTCCACAGTGGCATGCAGCATGTTGCAGTGGCCAACCAGCATGGCTGGGTGCAACAGCACGACATCTGAAGCTGCCTCACTCGGTCCCACCTCTTCTAGCACATGCGCGTGCCCCACCACCGAATCGATCAACAGGCCCGCCACCTCCACATCTGGGGCCACCAAGGGCGCTGCCACCAAGGGAGTGGGGGTGGGCACCAGGCATGTCGCAACATGCGTCTCGGGCGGCACCAAAGGCTATCCGACCGAGCGATCTCCAGCCGGGCAGCCACGCAGGGCCCACCCGCCTGTTGCCCCCCAATGGACGCCCGATCTTGAGTCGCGACCGACACCAAGCTCCTCGAATCTTCCTCCATCATCCTTAGAGTGAATGATTGTCCACCAGCTGGCAGCACTGGAGAGGCTGAAACAATTTCAGGATCATCAACCACCATCCGCGGAGCCGGGGTCTGGCCATTGGCGCCCGACTGATTTGAAATCCCATCGCCTGTGCTAGTTGTCGCCACCAACTGTCCAGCCGCGCCCCCGAGGCGGTCAAAAGCAGACTGACGTGAGGTCAGCCTATCCTGAACCGGGAGCGCTGGTCCACCCACCGGGCCCGCGAGCTGCACCGGATCCAATGGGGGAAGCTGCCAAGCTGCCGACGCCCGGCCGTCCGCCACCACGGCGGTGAAAGTCCGGCCACCCGCCGCGCCCGCACGTCCGGGTAGATTGTCTCCACGGTGATCACGCACCCCAAACTGCCAATTGCACCTGCGCGTCGACCCACCTCTGCCCAGGTCCAAATCTGACTCAGGCACACCACTCTGACCACTCCCCGACAAAGCACCAGTGAGAAACCATGGCTCCTCCCCGTCGAGGAAGGTGGTGACCGCGGCCAGGTGAATCAGAACTCGATATTGCAGAGTCTTCGGCAGAAAGGCCGCCCGCTGCTCCTCCGGCTCCCGCACAGCCAACCACCTACGCGTGGGGATCATCTCCGGATCGGCTGTCCAAGCAATCAGCTTGAACGAAGCCAGATCAGACTGCGATGAGGTCTCTGGCGTGATGGACTCGATGAAGCGCGAACCGCCCAAAAGACTCTCCACCGCCTCGAGCTCCCAAGCATGGGGAGGGATCCCCTCCAGCTCCAAGCTAACCCAGTGCAGCCTTAAAGGCTGAATATTCAGTTATATTGTCTTTAGTTTGCAAAAAAAAGTTATATTGTCTTTAAATAACAAAGAAAAACTGGTGTGTACGCTACGCAAAGAGATTTCTACTGGTGACGGTATGTGACGACAAGGGAATCCACCACTCAACTGTTCCAAAATTCGTGCAATATGGTTTCCATGCTAGGAGTATTTCAGTTTATTGTGCACACTCTCCTAGGTATGTCTTTTTACGCCAAGTCATGTGGTCTACCACTTCCCTTTTTTTTAAACTTCATGCATAGCTTTATTTAGTCATCCCTGCTAGGGATTTCGTTCGCGATTGTCTGCAGAATAAACTCTAGGGGCACATGCAGCCACCCCTTTCTTAACCTAGTAGAAACTGCTTCCCTAGCTAATATGTGGGCAGCTTTATTAGCATCCCGCCTAACCCACGCAATCTTCCAGCTCTCCCTTGCGGCCAGCAGGCGCTTGACCTCCTCGACAACAGGGCCTAGCGGTGAGTAGTCCTTTTGCGTGCCTTGGATTTTGCCTACGATCTCCTTACAGTCCATCTCGATGTGAAGCTTGTCGATGTTCATCTCCTCGGCCACTTGTGCTGCCCTTTTGCACGCTAGGAGCTCAGCCCTTGCAGGGTCACTTCCCAGTGGAAGGGCATGGCTAAACCCTCCTATGAAAGTGCCTTCATGGTTACGAAAAACCAGCCCGGCGCCACCGCTGCCACCTCCTTTCGAGGTTGCTTCATCGACGTTCACCTTCACCCATCCCTCCTCCGGGGGCTTCCATTTCTCCTTCACCGTCGGCGTGTTCTGCTTGATCTTCCAGCCATGTATCGATTGCCACTCACCCATTAGATGGAAGACTCGCTTTGCTATCAATTCCGCCTCCTCGATCCGCTGCCCATCTCGCGCATTATTCCTCGCGAGCCATAGCGCATATGTACCCTGAACCATGACCGCTCGCTTGTCATCCGTGGCCTCCACGAACCACGACATCAATCATCTCGATAGTGCACTCTGGGAGCAAGCTGACTCCGGCGGGATCGCCACCGGTGCCCCCAATTCCGACTGCATTACCTTCCAAAACTTAGCAGAATGATAGCAACCCCAGAATCTATGATAGTTTGTTTCCTCCCGCCCACATGCCGTACAGAAGACACCCCGCTTCATCTTCCTTCGTAGTAGTTCCGCACCCACAGCAAGGCCATTCCTAATCAGCCTCCACATGTGGATTTTAACTTTGTCCGGTGCGATCGTATCCCAAAGGCTCAGCCAAGACTTGTGATCCGCTCCCGAGGATGAAGATTCCGGCCGTCCGGATCTTCCCTTCTTCTGGTTCATTCGTAGGTGGTAGGCTGAGCGGACAGTGAAAATACCATTCTTGGTGTAGTTCCAAGCTTGGTAGTCTTGCACCCCCGGTCCCCCAACTGGTATTTGAAGAATTTTTTGAGCCTCATTCGGGGCGAACATTTCATATACCTTCCGTTTGTCCCATGATGACCCATCGGCTTCAAGAAGATCCCCTACTCGAGTGACGCCTGCGATGTAGCTTTGGACCAGTGGTTTAAGACTACCGCTCCTTGGGAGCCAGTTATCATGGTGGATCAGTATACGTGCCCCGTCTCCAATACGCCATATGAGGCCGTCAGCGAGCAGGTCACGGCCATGCAATATACTCCTGAAAGTGTATGATCCACCGGTAGGGCACGTTGCATTCAAAATCGAGCCATCGGGATAATACCGTGCCTTAAGAACACGAGCACACAGCGAACTTGGCACTTGTAGCAGGCGCCAAGCTGCTTTGGCTAGCATGGCTTGGTTGAAAGCTTCCGGATCCCTAAAGCCCAGGCCCCCTTCATGTTTACGCGTGCACATTTTATCCCACCCAATCCAGTGCACCTTCTTATGACCATCTGTTTCACCCCACCAGAAGTTTGAAGCAATTGATGACAAATTCCCGCACATTTTCTTCGTGAGTTGAAAACAGCTCATGGTAAAAGTTGGTGTGGATTGCAGCCCGGATTTGACTAAGACCTCCCTTGCCATTTTTGATAAACCTTGGCCCTTCCATCCCGAAACTTTGCCCTTTGCGCTATCCTTGACGTACTTAAAAGTACCGTCCTTAGCTCTCCCCACTACCGTAGGGAGGCCTAAATATCTCTCGCTCAAAGCTTCCTCCGTTATGTCCAACACCTGTTTGAGCTCATTCTTCTCTTCATCCGGGGTGTCCTTGCCAAAGAAAATCGCTGACTTATTGAGGTTAACTTTCTGGCCTGAAGCGGCTTCATATGCATGCAATATAGAACGTAGCGACTCGAAGTTTGCTCTTGACCCCTCCACAAAGACCACACTGTCATCTGCAAACGGTAGGTGAGTGACCGTTGGGCCACCCCCTCCAAAAAAAACCCCTTGATGTTTCCCTCCTTCCGGGCCTTCTTTAGTAAAGCAGAGAACCCCTCCACACAAAACAAGAAGAGATATGGGGAGAGCGGATCGCCTTGTCGAAGCCCTCTGGTAGGGTCAAAACTCTTAGAGAGCCCACCGTTAAGTTTTACCGAGAATCTTGCAGACTTCACGCATCTCATGACCATCTCTGTCCAGTGACTCGATAAGCCAAATTTCAGCAACATCCGCTCAAGGAAATCCCACTCAACTCTGTCATATGCCTTCATCATGTCCAGCTTGACCGCACAGATAGGTTTTCTCCTTTTCCTCTTCCTAATAGCATGGACACACTCATAGGAAACCAGCACATTATCTGTGATCAACCTCCCTGGCACAAATGCACTCTGCTCCTCAGAGATCATGAAAGGAAGAACAACTTTCAAGCGGTTGGCCAGTGCCTTCGCCGCTATCTTGTACAACACGTTACACAAACTAATTGGGCGGAACTGCGCCATCAATTCAGGTGACTTAACTTTCGGGATCATCACAAGAATCGTGTCATTGAAACCATCGGGGGCTGCAGATCCGGCAAGGAAATCACGAACCACAGCACACACATCGTCCTTTACCAGTGCCTAGTGGCGTTGGTAGAACATAGCTGGGAGTCCGGCCAGCCCCGGTGCCTTCATCGGTCCCATCTGGAAAAGAGCGAGCTCAATCTCTGCATCCGTAAACGGAGCATCAAGTTTTGCGTTCATGGCCTCTCACGGAGTTCTGAATGTGTTGCAACACGTTTTCTCCCTCCCTAGATCCCTCTGAAGCAAATAAGTGCGCATAGAACTGGGCAGCCATCCTCCTCATCCCTTCATCATCCGAACACTTCGTTTCGTCCTCACGCCGTAGCGCCTTGACCGTGTTTTTCTGTTTTCGGTGTGAGGCACGGTTTTGGGAGTACTTCGTGTTTTGATCGCCCTCCTGCAACCAGTCCACGCGTGATCGTTGTTTGTAGAACACCTCCTCTCTCTCATACAACTCATGTAGCTGATCCCCGATCTCCTTGATCTCCGTTCTGTAACCCATCCTCGCAGCCCTCTCTTTTGCATCAACAAGTTGTGCTTTGAGATGCCCAATCTGCTTCCTGATCGAGCCAAAAACCCTTCGGCTCCAGTCCTGCATGGCCCGCATGGTGGCCCGCAGCCTATTGCATGTCTTTGCTAGCTGCCCTCCTCCCTGGTTGGCTGCATGTGCCTCCTCCCATGCAGCGCCAACCATCGTCTCGTACTGCTCATGCCGCACCCGCGCTGCCTCATACGTGAATGGACGGGGCCCTCTCTCGCCTCTATCACCTGACATCTTCATTGCCTTTATTACTAGCGCCTGGTGGTCTGACTCCTCCGTCATGAATGTATCACTTCAGTGGCCGGAAAGAGTTGAGCAAAGTCCCCGTTGCATGTTGCCCGGTCCAGCCGTACCTGTATGTTCTCCAGGCCCTCTCTCTTGTTGTCCCAAGTAAACGGGTACCCCGAGAATCCTAGGTCTGCCAAACCGCAGTCGGTTAGGCACTCCTCAAACTGTTCCATCTGCCTTCTGTTTCTTGTATTACCTCCTAGCTGCTCCTCGTGGCTTCGTGCCTCATTATAGTCGCCCGCGCACAACCACGGCAAGTTATCTTGAGTGCGTAGATAGCGTAGTGCATCCCACGTCCTCATTCTTTTATCCACACATGGTTCTCCATAGATTCTAGTGAATCTAAAAGAGCTGCCATCATAAGCAATAGTAGCATCTATGTAATATTGGCACCACGGCTTGACTGTTACATTAATATGGTCTCTCCACCAAAGCGCCAACCCTCCACTCTTTCCTTTACAGTCCACCGCCACCCCTTTTGAAAAACCCCAAACTCCACTTAATTCTGTCCATTGCTCCCGCTCTCTTCTTAGTTTCCGATAAAAACACCACCTCTGGGTTGTATGACCTAACCAGGTCTCGAAGCTCGCCGACTGCCGAGTCCAACCCCAATCCTTGGCAGTTCCAGGCAAGGATAATCATTGCTCTCGGCGGCCCTGCCCGGTGGTAGGGTCCGCTGTTTTATTATCGATCTCCTCAATACGATCAAAAACAGATGTTGTCTTCTGCCTAGTATCACGAATGAAAGACTCGTCCCCCTCATTCCTGTCACCGTCTGATTTTGGTACCCACATCTGCCGCCGCCTTCTTTTCCTTGACCCAGGAGTGTCACGGGCGTTGTCTCCCCTCCTTCTTCTGTCATCAGACTCTTGCCGAGGCTTGCGAATGTAGCACCCCCTCTTTCTCTCCTAGGGGTAAGTTGATTGGTACCCCTTGTTGGAAATATGCCCTAGAGGCAATAATAAAAGGATTATTATTATATTTCCTTGTTCATGATAATTGTCTTTATTCATGCTATAATTGTATTATCCGGAAATCGTAATACACGTGTGAATACATAGACCATAATATGTCCCTAGTAAGCCTCTAGTTGACTAGCTCGTTGATCAACAAATAGTCATGGTTTCCTGACTATTGACATTAGATGTCGTTGATAATGGGATCACATCATTAGGAAAATGATGTGATGGATAAGACCCAATCCTAAGCATAGCACAAGATCGTGTAGTTCGTTTTGCTAGAGCTTTTCCAATGTCAAGTATCTTTTCCTTAGACCATGAGATCGTGTAACTCCCGGATATCGTAGAAGTGCTTTGGGTGTACCAAACGTCACAACGTAACTGGGTGACTATAAAGTTGCACTACAGGTATCTTCGAAAGTATCTGTTGGGTTGACACGGATCGAGACTGGGATTTGTCACTCCGTATTACGGAGAGGTATCACTGGGCCCACTCGGTAGTGCATCATCATAATGAGCTCAAAGTGACCAAGTGTCTGGTCACAGGATCATGCATTACGGTACGAGTAAAGTGACTTGCCGGTAACGAGACTGAACAAGGTATTGGGATACCGATGATCGAGTCTCGGGCAAGTAACATACCGTATGACAAAGGGAATAGTATACGGGGTTGCTTGAATCCTCGACATCGTGGTTCATCCGATGAGATCATCGAGGAGTATGTGGGAGCCAACATGGGTATCCAGATCCCACTGTTGATTATTGACCAGAGAGCCGTCTCGGTCATGTCTGCATGTCTCCCGAACCCGTAGGGTCTACACACTTAAGGTTCGGTGACGCTAGGGTTGTATGAATATGAGTATGCAGCAAACCGAATGTTGTTCGGAGTCCCAGATGAGATCCCGGACATCACGAGGAGTTCCGGAATGGTCTGGAGGTAAAGAATTATATATAGGAAGTGTTGTTTCGGCCATCGGGAAAGTTTCGGGGTCACCCGGTATTGTACCGGGACCACCGAAAGGGTCCCGGGGGTCCACCGGGTGGGGCCACCTATCCTGGAGAGCCCCGTGGGCTGAAGTGGGAGGGGAACCAGCCCCTAGTGGGCTGGTGCGCCCCCCTTGGGCCCCCCTGCGCCTAGGGTTGGAAACCCTAGGTGGGGGGCGCACCACTTGCCTTGGGGGGCACTCCAACCCCCAGCCCCCCCCCTTGGGAGATTGCATCTCCCAGGGCCCCCCCCCCCTGGGGGCCTATATAAAGGAGGGCAGGGGGAGGGCAGCCGCACCCTGTGTCTTGGCGCCTCCCTCCCCTGCTACACCTCGTCCTCCTCCCGCAGCAGCTTGGCGAAGCCCTGCCGGAGTTCTGCTGCATCCACCACCACGCCGTCATGCTGCTGGATCTTCATCAACCTCTCCTTCCCCCTTGCTGGATCAAGACGGAGGAGACGTCACGCTGACCGTACGTGTGTTGAACGCGGAGGTGCCGTCCGTTCGGCGCTAGGATCTCCGGTGATAGGATCACGACGAGAACGACTACTTCAACCCCGTTCTTTTGAACGCTTCCGCTCGCGGTCTACAAAGTGGTATGTAGATGCGTCTCTCCTTTCACTCGTTGCTTAGATGAACTCATAGATGGATCTTGGTGAAACCGTAGGAAATTTTTTATTTTCTGTAACGTTCCCCAACAGTGGCATCATGAGCTAGGTCTATGCGTAGTTCTCTATTGCACGAGTAGAACACAAATTTGTTGTGGGTGCGTAGATCTTGTCAACTTGCTTGCCGCTACTAGTCTTTTCTTGCTTCAGCGGTATTGTGGGATGAAGCGGCCCGGACCGACCTTACACGTACGCTTACGTGAGACAGGTTCCACCGACTGACATGCACTAGTTGCATAAGGTGGCTAGCGGGTGTCTGTCTCTCCCACTTTAGTTGGAGCGGATTCGACGAAAAGGGTCCTTATGAAGGGTAAATAGAAGTTGACAAAATCACATTGTGGTTATTCATAGGTAAGAAAACGTTCTTGCTAGAACCCAATTGCAGCCACGTAAAAGATGCAACAACAATTAGAGGACGTCTAACTTGTTTTTGCAGCAATTGTCATGTGATGTGATATGGCCAGAAGTTGTGATGAATGATGAATGATATATTGTGATGTATGAGATCATGTTCTTGTAATAGGAATCACGACTTGCATGTCGATGAATATGACAACCGGCAGGAGCCATAGGAGTTGTCTTTATTTTTTGTATGACCTGCGTGTCATTGAAGAACGCCATGTAAATTACTTTACTTTATTGCTAAACGCGTTAGCCATAGAAGTAGAAGTAGTCGTTGGTGTGACAATTTCATGAAGACACAATGATGGAGATCATGATGATGGAAATCATGGTGTCATGCCGGTGACGAAGATGATCATGGAGCCCCGAAGATGGAGATCGAAGGAGCTATATGATATTGGCCATACCATGTCACTACTTTATATAATTGCATGTGATATTTATTATGTTTATGCATCTTGTTTACTTAGAACGACGGTAGTAAATAAGATGATCCCTTATAACAATTTCAATAAAGTGTTCCCCCTAACTGTGCACCGTTGCTAAAGTTCGTCGTTTCAAAGCACCACGTGATGATCGGGTGTGATAGATCCTTACGTTCACATACAACGGGTGTAAGACAGATTTACACATGCATAACACTTAGGGTTAACTTGACGAGCCTAGCATGTACAGACATGGCCTCGGAACACAAGAGACCGAAAGGTCAAACATGAGTCGTATGGAAGATACGATCAACATGGAGATGTTCATCGATGATGACTAGTCCGTCTCACGTGATGATCGGACACGGCCTAGTCGACTCGGATCGTGTAACACTTAGATGACTAGAGGGATGTCTAATCTGAGTGGGAGTTCATTAAATAATTTGATTAGATGAACTTAATTATCATGAACTTAGTCTAAAACTCTTTGCAAAATATGTCTTGTATATCAAATGGCCAACGCTCATGTCAACATGAACTTCAACGCGTTCCTAGAGAAAACCAAGCTGAAAGATGATGGCAGCAACTATTCGGACTGGGTCCGGAACCTAAGGATCATCCTCATAGCAGCCAAGAAAGCATATGTCCTAGATGAACCGCTAGGTGAAGCACCCATCGCAGAGAACCAAGACGTTATGAACACTTGGCAGTCATGTGCTGATGATTACTCCCTCGTTCAGTGCGGCATGCTTTACAGCTTAGAACCGGGGCTCCAAAAGCGTATTGAGAAACACGGAGCATATGAGATGTTCGAGGAGCTGAAAATGGTTTTTCAAGCTCATGCCCGGGTCGAGAGATATGAAGTCTCCGACAAGTTCTATAGTTGTAAGATGGAGGAATACAGTTCTGTCAGTGAGCACATACTCAAAATGTCTGGGTTGCACAACCACCTGTCCCAGCTGGAGATCAACCTCCCGGACGAGGCGGTCATTGACAGAATCCTTCAGTCGCTCCCACCAAGCTACAAGAGCTTTGTGTTGAACTACAATATGCAGGGGATAGTGAAGACCATTCCTGAAGTATTTTCTATGCTGAAGTCGGCAGAGGTTGAAATCAAGAAAGAACATCAAGTGTTGATGGTCAATAAGACCACTAAGTTCAAGAAGGGCAAGGGTAAGAAGAACTTCAATAAGGATGGCAAAGATGTTGCCGCTCCCGGTAAGCCAGTTGCGAAGAAGTCAAAGAATGGACCCAAGCCTGAGACTGAGTGCTTTTATTGCAAAGGGAAGGGTCACTGGAAGCGGAACTGCCCCAAATACTTAGCGGACAAGAAGGTCGGCAACACTAAAGGTATATTTGATATACATGTAATTGATGTGTACCTTAACAGTACTCGTAGTAACTCCTGGGTATTTGATACCGGTGCCGTTGCTCACATTTGTAACTCACAGCAGGAGCTGCGGAATAAGCGAAGACTGGCGAAGGACAAGGTGACGATGCACGTCGGGAATGGTTCCAAGGTCGATGTGATCGCCGTCGGCACGCTACCTCTACATTTACCCACGGGATTAGTTATGAACCTCAATAATTGTTATTTAGTGCCAAGTTTGAGCATGAACATTGTATCTGGATCTCGTTTAATACGAGATGGCTACTCATTTAAATCCGAGAATAATGGTTGTTCTATTTATATGAGAGATATGTTTTATGGTCATGCCCCGATGGTCAATGGTTTATTCTTAATGAATCTCAAACGTAATATTACACATATTCATAGTGTGAATACCAAAAGATGTAAAGTTGGTAACGATGGTCCCACATACTTATGGCACTGCCGCCTTGGTCACATTGGTGTCAAGCGCATGAAGAAGCTCCATGCTGATGGACTTTTAGAGTCTCTAGATTATGAATCATTTGACACATGCGAACCATGACTCATGGGCAAAATGACCAAGACTCCGTTCTCCGGAACAATGGAGCGAGCAACCAACTTATTGGAAATCATACATACCGATGTGTGCGGTCCAATGAGCGTTGAGGCTCGCGAAGGATATCGTTATGTTCTCACTCTCACTGATGACTTGAGTAGATATGGGTATGTCTACTTAATGAAACACAAGTCTGAAACCTTTGAAAAGTTCAAGGAATTTCAGAATGAGGTAGAGAATCAACGTGACCGAAAGATAAAGTTCCTACGATCAAATCGTGGAGGAGAATACTTAAGTCACGAATTTGGTACACACTTAAGGAAATGTGGAATCGTTTCACAACTCACGCCGCCTGGAACACCTCAGCGTAACGGTGTGTCCGAACGTCATAATCGTACTCTATTGGATATGGTGCGATCTATGATGTCTCTTACCGATTTACCGCTATCATTTTGGGGATACGCTCTAGAGACAGCTACATTCACTTTAAATAGGGCACCGTCTAAATCCGTTGAGACGACACCGTATGAATTATGGTTTGGGAAGAAACCTAAGCTGTCGTTTCTAAAAGTTTGGGGATGCGATGCTTATGTCAAGAAATTACAACCTGAAAAGCTCGAACCCAAGTCGGAAAAATGTGTCTTCATAGGATACCCTAAGGAAACCATTGGGTATACCTTCTACTTAAGATCCAAGGGCAAGACCTTTGTTGCCAAGAAGGGATCCTTTCTGGAAAAAGAGTTTCTCTCGAAAGAAGTAAGTGGGAGGAAAGTAGAACTCGATGAAGTACTACCTCTTGAACCGGAAAGTAGTGCAGCTCAGGAAAATGCTCCTGTGGTGCCTACACCAACTGGAGAGGAAATTAATGATTATGATCAAGGTACTTCGGATCAAGTTGCTACTGAACCTCGTAGGTCCACAAGGACACGTTCAACACTAGAGTGGTATGGCAACCCTGTCCTGGAAATCATGTTGTTAGACAATGGTGAACCTTCGAACTATGAAGAAGCGATGGTGGGCCCAGATTCCAACAAATGGCTTGAAGCCATGCAATCCGAGATAGAATCCATGTATGAAAACAAAGTATGGACTTTGACAGACTTGCCCGATGATCGGCGAGCGATAGAAAACAAATGGATCTTTAAGAAGAAGACAGACGCGGATGGTAATATTACCATCTATAAAGCTTGACTTGTCTCTAAGGGTTATCGGCAAGTTCAAGGGGTTGACTACAATGAGACTTTCTCTCCCGTAGCGAAGCTGAAGTCCATCTGAATCATGTTAGCAATTGCCGCATACTATGATTATGAGATATGGCAGATGGACGTCAAAACGGCATTCCTTAACAGGCATCTTAAGGAAGAACTGTATATGATGCAGCCGGAGGGTTTTGTCGATCCTAAGAACGCTAACAAAGTATGCAAGCTCCAGCGATCCATTTACGGGCTGGTGCAAGCATCTCGGAGTTGGAACATTCACTTTGATGAGATGATCAAAGCGTATGGGTTTATGCAGACTTATGGAGAAGCCTGCGTTTACAAGAAAGTGGTGGGAGCTCTGTAGCATTTCTCATATTATATGTAGATGACATACTCTTGATGGGAAATGATATAGAACTTTTGGACAACATTAAGGCCTACTTGAATAAGTGTTTTTCAATGAAGGACCTTGGAGAAGCTGCTTACATATTAGGCATCAAGATCTATAGGAATAGATTGAGACGCCTCATAGGTCTTTCACAAGGCACATACCTTGATAAGATTTTGAAGAAGTTCAAAATGGATCAGTCCAAGAAAGGGTTCTTGCCTGTACTGCAAGGTGTAAAATTGAGCTCGGCTCAATGCCCGACCACGACAAAAGATAAAGAATAGATGAGTGTCATCCCCTATGCTTCAGCCATAGGATCTATTATGTATGCCATGTTGTGTACCAGACCTGATGTAAACCTTGCCGTAAGTTTGGTAGGAAGGTACCAAAGTAATCCCGGCAAGGAACACTGGACAGCGGTCAAGAATATCCTGAAGTACCTAAAAAGGACAAAGGACATGTTTCTCGTTTATGGAGGTGACGAAGAGCTCGTCGTAAAGGGTTACGTCGACGCTAGCTTCGACACAGATCTGGATGACTCTAAGTCACAAACCGGATACATGTATATGTTGAATGGTGGAGCAGTAAGCTGGTGCAGCTGCAAGCAGAGCGTCGTGGCGGGATCTACATGTGAAGCGGAGTACATGGCAGCCTCGGAGGCAACGCATGAAGCAATTTGGGTGAAGGAGTTCATCACCGACCTAGGAGTCATACCCAATGCGTCGGGGCCGATCAAACTCTTCTGTGACAACACTGGAGCTATTGCCCTTGCCAAGGAGCCCAGGTTTCACAAGAAGACCAGGCACATCAAGCGTCGCTTCAACTCCATCCGTGAAAATGTTCAAGATGGAGACATAGATATTTGCAAAGTACATACGGATCTGAATGTCGCAGATCCGTTGACTAAACCTCTTTCGCGAGCAAAACATGATCAACACCAGACCTCTATGGGTGTTCGATTCATCACAATGTAACTAGATTATTGACTCTAGTGCAATTGGAAATATGCCCTAGAGGCAATAATAAAAGGATTATTATTACATTTCCTTGTTCATGATAATTGTCTTTATTCATGCTATAATTGTATTATCCGGAAATCGTAATACACGTGTGAATACATAGACCATAATATGTCCCTAGTAAGCCTCTAGTTGACTAGCTCGTTGATCAACAGATAGTCATGGTTTCCTGACTATGGACATTAGATGTCGTTAATAACGGGATCACATCATTAGGAGAATGATGTGATGGACAAGACCCAATCCTAAGCATAACACAAGATCGTGTAGTTCGTTTTGCTAGAGCTTTTCCAATGTCAAGTATCTTTTCCTTAGACCATGAGATCATGTAACTCCCGGATACCGTAGAAGTGCTTTGGGTGTACCAAACGTCACAACGTAACTGGGTGACTATAAAGGTGCACTACAGGTATCTCCGAAAGTGTCTGTTGGGTTGACACGGATCGAGACTGAGATTTGTCACTCCGTATTACGGAGAGGTATCACTGGGCCCACTCGGTAGTGCATCATCATAATGAGCTCAAAGTGACCAAGTGTCTGGTCATGGGATCATGCATTACGGTACGAGTAAAGTGACTTGCCGGTAACGAGACTGAACGAGGTATTGGGATACCGACGATCGAGTCTCGGGCAAGTAACATACCGTCTAACAAAGGGAATAGTATACGGGGTTGCTTGAATCCTCGACATCGTGGTTCATCCGATGAGACCATCGAGGAGTATGTGGGAGCCAACATGGGTATCCAGATCCTGCTGTTGATTATTGACCAGAGAGCCGTCTCGGTCATGTCTGCATGTCTCCCGAACCTGTAGGGTCTACACACTTAAGGTTCGGTGACGCTAGGGTTGTATGAATATGAGTATGCAGCAAACCGAATGTTGTTCGGAGTCCCGGATGAGATCCCGGACGTCACGAGGAGTTCCGGAATGGTCTGGAGGTAAAGAATTATATATAGGAAGTGCTGTTTCGACCATCGGGAAAGTTTCGGGGTCACCCGGTATTGTACCGGGACCACCGGAAGGGTCCCGGGGGTCCACCGGGTGGGGCCACCTATCCCGGAGGGCCCCGTGGGCTGAAGTGGGAGGGGAACCAGCCCCTAGTGGGCTGGTGCGCCCCCCCCCCCTCCTTGCCCCCCTGCGCCTAGGGTTGGAAACCCTAGGTGGGGGGCGCACCACTTGCCTTGGGGGGCACTCCACCCCCCAGGCCGCCGCCCCCCCTTTGGAGATTGCATCTCCCAGGGCCGGCGCCCCCCCTGGGGGCCTATATAAAGGAGGGCAGGGGGAGGGCAGCCGCACCCTGTGTCTTGGCGCCTCCCTTCCCTGCTACACCTCGTCCTCCTCCCGCACTAGCTTGGCGAAGCCCTACTGGAGTTCTGCTGCATCCACCACCACGCCGTCGTACTGCTGGATCTTCATCAACCTCTCCTTCCCCCTTGCGGGATCAAGATGGAGGAGACGTCACGCTGACCGTACGTGTGTTGAACGCGGAGGTGCCGTCCGTTCGGCGCTAGGATCTCCGGTGATAGGATCACGACGAGAACGACTACTTCAACCCCGTTCTTTTGAACGCTTCCGCTCGCGATCTACAAAGTGGTATGTAGATGCATCTCCCCTTTCACTCGTTGCTTAGATGAACTCATAGATGGATCTTGGTGAAACCGTAGGAAATTTTTTATTTTCTGCAATGTTCCCCAACACCCCTGCCCGTACTCACCCCCTCTGCTCGACGATCCCCTCTCCCAATGGCTCCTTTCTGCATATTGCTTCCTCTCATACTCCCTTTGCCAATGTTGAGCCTTGATTTGTTCCCTGAGATCCCTCTCCTTCTTCCTCTCAATCTCATGTCTCAGCTCTCGTTCTTCTGGCCAGCCCCCCTATGCTTCTCCTTGTTTGGGGAAATAACTATCCCTCTCTCTCACCGGTTCTGCCCACCAGTGCGGGCGTCCCCCGGCCGATCGAACTCGGCGTTTAGATTACGTTTCACTGGAACGTCTCGAGAGCGAGCATGGCTGCCCTGCTCCTTGTTGTTTCCGTCAGATTGTGAACTCATAAAGCTGCTTGCGGTGGCATTGTTGTTTTTCCCTCCTTTCACATCGGTCTTGGAGCCAGTGCTCCTTCCCAGTGATGCTCTAAGCCAGCCCCCCCATTGTGCAACCTTATCAACCGGAGGGACACATCTTCCGTGTTCATGCACCAAGCGCCCACATTCAAAGCAGAAGTGGGGGATCTTCTCATAGTGAAAATCGTACCAAGTACCCACTTTGTCCTCCTGAGAGTTTTTGAGCAAAAAACCCCGCACCAACGGCTCAAACAGCATGATCCTTGCTCTGACACGCAGTTGGCTCCCTCTAGCTATCCCGTCCTTGTCCACGTCCACTTTAACCACTTCACCAAGCCAGTTGCCTAACGCCTTCCCGAAAGCATCCGTCCTCTTGCCAGGTGGGAGATCAGAGATCTTAACCCACACATCTATCCTATCAAAAACCATCTCTGATGGTCGGACATTGTTCTCATATTCCTTCAGGGCCAGGACATTGAAATCATATTGCCATGGTCCATTATTCATTGCATGTCTCCAATCTCCTTCGCTCCCAAAGTGCACAACGAAGACGTTGTCGCCCATGTCCTGGAACCGTGCCTCGTGATGGAGTCCCCAAGCCCTCTGCATCATTTTCTCCAGCACCGTCTTGTTCAGCGGTCGCAGGAAGAAAGCCTTACCCACCGATGACCACTTCATGTTCTTGGGCAGGATCTGATCTGGTTCCTCGAAGACGAAACCCTCCGCTTCCTTGTCCAGCAAAACCATCCCTCCCATCCTAGCGGAGAGACTTGCGGTCAGATCCGGCGTCTTGCATGTGATCGGGGATCTAGAAGAACCCCTACTCGCAGTTTTCCCCGGGGTCGTTGTCGTCGCCGGGTTTGCCTTTGACACCGGGATCTCCACAGGTTGCACCGTCGCCTTCTCCGCCATGGCTCCGCACCTTGGAGGAGGAAGACTACACCAGTCCGTGCTGAGGGAGACGCAGTCGCCGCCCCAGACACCACCGTAATCTCACCACCCCCGACGACAAAACCCTAACCCTAGCACCGTCAGGGGATCGCCTCGCAATCGCCCTACAGTCGCCGCTTAGCGTTTCACCTGTGGTGGACCCCAAAAATTCTGGTCTACCACTTCCTGTGAGACACTACCACTTCCTCTGGTTCATAGGATAAAAAACGAAGGAACATATAGTGATAGAAAAAAAGATGACATGTATCTTAAATTGTAATAAAAAAAGAGATGTCCTTTGGTTCACAACATAGGACTTTTTTCATTGAGTCTATGCTAATATTTATTTTCTATGAAATATGGAGGATGGGAATAATTCCTCCATAGAAATAGGATTTTATTCCTACCAATCAAAAGGCTCTAAAGGAATTTTTTCTATAAAAATCCTATCCTATGAAATTCCTACATAATTCCTGCAAACCAAAAGAAGCCTACAACAGAGTTGCATGCATGCGCTCCTCATTCTCTCTTCTCTCTTCCATACAAATCCACCCTTTTATTCCACCTTTCCTAACTTAAATCAGTTATGTCTTTTAAACCCATATTCTGATTTCTCAAACTTTTTATACAACCAAACTCCTCGCGTAAAAACCTTCAGGTCGATTTTTGTGTGGTTCCAATCTATTTTTTGAATTGAGTGTATTTGTTTTTATAAACAAGTAAAATCAGTTTTTGGAATGAGTGAATTTAACTTTTAAAATAGAGTGAAATCGGTGTTAAAATGAGTGAAATTTGTTTTCGAAACAAGGGAAACCATGTTTTAAAAAGAGTGAAATTTGTTTCTTGATTTGTTAGAATCATTTCTGAAATGACTGAAATATGTTTTTCAAAATGACCGGAATATCGACAATAGCACCTCGTAGTCGATAAAAACAACTCCCCCAAACATTCGTCCAAAAGACTAATAAAATAAATAAGTAAAATGCAAGAACAAGATTTACCGCTTGAAGGTGAGGCCGAGTAGAGAGTCCTACTTGACCACTACGGCCGGGCGTGGAAAGTAAGCGTCGACACTACCCAACAAATACACGGAATCTCATTTCGCCCAGCCCACCGCGTGAGCAGAGCACTGAGCCCGAACAGAGAGCACCACCAAGCTCCCGATTCCAGGCCACGCACCACCTAGTGGACGAGCTAGCTACCTCCTGATCTTCGCCATGGACGACGCCGGGCCATCATCCTCGCCGCTGCGCATCGTGATCGTCCCGTGGCTCGCGCTGGGCCACCTGCTCCCGTGCCTGGAGCTCGCCGAGCGGCTCGCGTCCCGGGGCCACCGCGTGTCCTACGTCTCCACGCCGCGCAACCTCGCGCGCCTCCCGCCGCCGGCGCCGCGCGTGGAGCTCGTGGCGCTCCCGCTGCCGCGCGTGGACGGGCTCCCCGACGGCGCCGAGTCCACCAACGACGTCCCGGAAGGCCAGCGGGAGCTCCACTGGAAGGCCTTCGACGGCCTCGCCGCGCCCTTCGCGGAGTTCCTGGCCGCCGCGTGCGCCGGCGAGGCCACGAGGCCTCACTGGATCATCGCCGACACTTTCCACCACTGGGCCGCCGCCGCCGCCCTGGAGCACCGGGTGCCGTGCGCGATGCTTCCCCCGACCGCGGCTTTGATCGCCACCGTGCTTAGTCACAGCCAGCCGTCGGAGCACGACGGAGCGCGCGCTCCTCCCCGTTACGAACGAGAGGGGAGGGAGCCGATTTACAACGACCATGGCGTGTCGGGTATGTCCATCATGCAGCGCTTATTGTTGACAAAGGAGAGGTGCACGGTCGTGGCCATCCGGAGCTGCGTCGAGTGGGAACCCGAGTTCTTCCCGCTGGCGGCGACGATCCTCGGCAAGCCGGTCGTTCCTCTCGGCCTTCTGCCGCCCTCAGCCGATGCAGCCCGCCGTGCCGCCACCAGCGGAGCAGAGCATGCCACCGTGCGCTGGCTGGACGCGCAGCCGCCCGGCTCGGTGGCGTACGTGGCGTTGGGGAGCGAGGTGCCGCTGCGCATGGAGCAGGAGCACGAGCTGGCCCTCGGGCTGGAGCGCTCCGGGATTGACTTCCTCTGGGCTCTCAGGAAACCCAGCGGCGCCGGCGCGGCCGCCGTCGACGCCGACATCCTCCCTCCTGGTTTCCAAGAGCGCACGCGTGGCCAGGGGCTGGTGACCACGGAGTGGGTTCCCCAGATGAGCATCCTGGCGCACGCGGCCGTGGGCGGGTTCCTGACGCACTGCGGCCGGAGCTCGCTGATCGAGGGCCTCCTGTTCGGGCACCCGCTCGTCATGCTGCCCATCTTCGGTGACCAGGGGCCGAACGCAAGGCAAATGGAGGCGAAGAAGGTGGGGCTGCAGGTGGCGAGGGACGAGAACGACGGCTCGTTCGACCGCCGTGTCGTCGCGGCGGCGGTCCGGGCCGTCATGGCTGACGGAGAGGCGAGGAGGGGCTTCTTGGCAGGCGCAGCGAGGATGCAGGAGGTGGTAGCAGATACAGAGCGGCATGAGAGATACATCGACCAGTTTGTACAGCAGCTCAGATCTTACTCCGCTGTAGGTGCAACGAATTGATGCCAATTTCACTACTGTTTCAGATTACTTTGGCAGCAACCCATTCAAAGAATATGTGGGGCACTGATTCAAGTTCCTACAGAAAAAACATTTCAAGTGGTTTCTTCATATGCATCTTGCTCAAGTTGTCTCTAGTCATAATTTTATTCTGAGAAATAACCACAGGAACTCATGAAGTTTAGGGGCTTTCAGTTTCCAAACAGCAGGAAGGTAGATAGGTATGATATGACTCTGCTGAAATTAACAAAAATTTATAGAGAGAGCTAGAGTAAACACCCATCGATTCATACTGCCAGATAATCTCATTCCCATGTAATGAAAAGTTAATGCTCTACTAACAGGTAGGTTTTCTAGGTTTTGACATTGTTGTATAGGCTTCGGGGGTAAAACTCCTACGAAAAAGTACAGTTGACTTGGCGGCCATCTGAGACATCCTGTATAGTTGTATTAACCTCATTGGCAAATGGCAATATGATACAAGTCCCATTGCTAACATGGTCATGTCACCTTTACCGATCTTCCGGCGACACCCTAATCTAACATATTTGGAGGCCCAAATGACACCTTTCCAGATGAAAGAAGCACAAGTGTCTTTACAACACACTACATCGGGTTTAGTATTTGCTACTGTACTCAGCATCTACAGTAATTTATGGTGCCCTTCAAAATCATTCCGCATGCAGTTGGCCAATTGAGTGTTGATCATTTCTAAAGCCCATGTGAGGAGTTTAAAAAAGGAGAGTATGTGGCACAGGGATACTCGCTAAACAGGAATGAGAGTAAGCATGACAAAGTTCAGTCTAAACAAGTTTAAATCATTGCTACCCCAAGCAATCACTATGACATCCCATATTCTTTGCTAAAGCATACTGTAAAAGAAAGGCCATCAAACAAGTTTAAATCATTGCTTCCCCAAGCAATCACTATGACATCCCATATTCTTTGCTAAAGCATACTGTAAAAGAAAGGCCATCAAGGCCTGGAGCTCCATCAGAAGAAGAATAAAAAGCAACATCTTTCATTTCCTCCTCGGAGAAAGGTGCATCAAGTGAATTCATTTCCTTAAGTTAACTTTTCCTCTTCTCTAAAGAAATCTTCTCCAAGGGATGATATGTCAGGTCTGTTCTCAAAGCTAACAAGATATTTGTAGTAATCAGTTGCTACCTCTATCGTCCTCCACTTCAGTTACATTACAAGGCCCTCATGTCCTTCTAGTTCATGGATTAGGGCTTTCCTCTCCCTTTGATTAGCAAGATGTACTTGTATCCCCCTAGAGAAAATATCTGTCCCTAGATCTCTAGCCTTAGTTTCTTCCCATCACCCAAAGATGAAAAGCTATTCATTTCTATAATAACCTCCTGCATTCTAGCATGATCTACATAAGACACATAGGATATCTCAGATTCATATCTAAGGCCCCGTTTCGATTAGCGTTTCAACTCATTTCTGGCCGGTTTAGGATACAGAGACCCGCCCGTCGTTTTCATTCCAGGCAGGAATCAAGAGGTGACCTGTAATTTACACTTGTAAAATAAATACAGGTGTAAAGATTTACACCCATTCCAAGCAGGGCCTAAGAGATCATACTCAAACATACTTTTCTTATGGTCTCTCATTGCAGCCTCTATGTTAGCACTCCAACCCATTTATGGTTTCTTAAACATTCTTACTTTAAATTGCCAAACATCTATATAGTTGGAACAATCACAGTGACTATTCCAAGCTTCCTAATAGTTTCAAGAATTCAGTCCTGGCCAACCACCTTCTCAAACTTAAACTAGATTTCCTAGGTGTTATAGGCAGGTTCCCACAGAAAAAGTGACATGATCACTGCCAAGCCTCATAAAGGGAAAATAGCATCTAAATTGTGGTGCAAAAGATCCTATCAATCCTAGACGTAATAAAGTTTCTCTGGTTGTTAGCCCAGGTAAACTGTCTACCAGATAAGTGAATGTGGATGAGAGACCAGATATCTACCCATGCATTAAACCTATCACGCCATTTAAAATCCAGAGAGTCACTATTCTTATCAGATTGATATCTAACTAAACTAAAATCCCCACCTATAACAGTAGGAACATGGCAGAGGCACTCAATGAACAGATCATGCAATTCAGTTATGAAAAGTTGGATCCAGGAATTGACTTATTTTTACGAGCTGCACCGCGACAAAACTTACTGGTTAAAAAAGCACTCACAATGCTCTTCCCCGCTGCCACCACTAAAGCCCCACACACACACACAGAAAGCAGACCAAAGTAGCCAGACAAACGAAAACTCCACCAACTCAACACGAGAGCAGTCAATCATCGCATGTCTCTTCATCGATCATCAGTGGGGGTGCATGGCACTGAAGGCACACTGATGTTCTCCTCCATCGCGCTGCTGCAGCAAAGGTTCAGCGAGCTGGAGAGGATCAAGGAGAAACGGGAGGTGAGGCTTTACCAGATACTCGCCCCTCACGGGCCCGACTTCACTCACATTGTCAGTAACAAAACCAGAATCGAACAGAGTCGCCGGTCAGATGATTCTTCCACCCAGAGCTGCTGCATCCATACAGGCCTCTGTGTGGCACTACTGCCTTCTGTCCGGTCATGCCAGCCATCACAACTGCTTCGGAATGCAAAACCATCCAGCTCGGCAGCGATTCGCTCACTGTGGCCCAGCGAAGTTGATGTCTGACACCTCATTGCACCTCTAGATTACTACTACTGCTACTAGAAATGTTGTCCTAAGCTGTTAGTCTTCGCAGTCTCCTCAGTGTTACTGTCGCTGTTTTCCATAGCCTATTATGTTTCCCTCTTTTCTCTTCTTCGGTTGTATGTTGCAACAAGGGGCAGGAGGTTGGTGAGCTGTAATTATTGCCAGTAGTACAATGGTGCTAATTGTTTACTTTGTTACCTTGTCCCATAGAACTGCCAGAATCTTCTAGCTCTGCACTATCATCTGAGTATGAAACTAGCTCTGCAGGGCAACCATTTTCTGTTATATCAGGGCACTCATCGTCATCATCACTGTCGGAAGAATTACCAGAGTCCTTCTTCTTCCGTTTGATAATCTTTTTTGACATCAGCCGGTTGACACCCTTGTTGTCAACGTCTACACATTCGCTGCTTATTGGCTTGAAACATACTTTGCTGACCTTTCTTGCATTAGCTTCGAGTATCTCAAGTTCATAAGCTTGAGTTGCTTCTCGTTCATCTTGGTGATCAGATCCTTCGTCCTGATATTCACCATTCTCCTCACTTTTATCCCTCTCGAGTATCACAAGCATTTTCCCACCTTCTTCTGGTATATAGCCAAAGGACTCACAAACAAAACCAGACACGGTCTCATACTGATGGCCCTCTGGTATTTTAACACCAAGCTCTTCAGAAAGATCGTCTATAGATGTGTTTGCATCAACAACAAATGTTCCATCTTCCAGCATTACTATATTACCTGTTTTCTTCTGGATTTCCTCCTTTGAATCATTTTCATCAAAGATTTCACCAACTATTTCTTCCACCACATCTTCTAATGTCACGATACCAATCGTTCCACCATACTCATTGAGGACCACTGCCATATGAACCTGTCTGATCCGGAACTCTCTCAGCAGGTTCCAAACGGACATTGAATCTGGGACAAAGTATATAGGCATATGTGCAATTTCCTTAACAGTGATGTCCTTCAACTTCTCAGCCTCTTCAACGTATTCAAGCATGTCCATTGCATATACAATTCCCACGATATTATCTATGCGCTCCTCAAATACAGGAACTCTAGAGTACTGGTGGGTTTCCCATAGGTTTTTGAAATCAATCAGTGTTGCGGCTGCATCAATTGCGACCACATCTACCAAAGGTGTCATCACCTCCCTGACATGCGTGTCTTTAATCTCGAGCACATTCTCAATCATATCCTGCTCATCTTCCGCAATTGCACCACTCAACTCCGCTCCCCGGAGCATTAGCTTCAGTTCATCCTCAGTCACATATGGCTCACTTCTCCCTTTCAGGCCTAGAAGCTTTAGAATTCCCATGGATATAATTGTAACAATACGCCCAACGGGATACAGGATGATTGAAAGCCAAGCGATTGGTCTGACCACAAACCTGGCAACTTCTGTGGCATTGTGGACTGCAACATTCTTGGGTGTGATTTCTGTAAGAAGGAGAACGGCAACAGTCATGACACCTGTTGCTGCACTGACACCTGCTTCACCAAACATTGCTGTGGCTGCCTCGGTGACAATGGCTGTCGCGCCAATGTTAACCACGGTTGTGCCGATGAGTATGGTTGTGAGGAAGCGAGTGACATCATTTCGGAGCATTTTGAACACGCCGTTCTCAGGTTCCTTGTCAGCCAGCTCGCGGACCTTCCAGGGCCAGAGCGTGGTGATGGAGGTCTCGGCCATGGAGAAGAAGGCGGAGAGACCGAGTAACAGGGCGAGAACAAGGCCCTGCTCCCTGAGCAGCTGCAGAACCTGGAGCACCGTGGGCCAGCTCCCTCGCAGGCGCAGCGCCACCCAGCCGACCACATCGGCCGCCTCCACCGCCGTGGACGCCCCCGCGCCTGCGCCCGCCGCGGCGGCCCCCGCGGCAAGCGCCCGATGGCACCACACCGCCGCCAGCGCGCTGCAGATAAGCGCCACTGCGACCCTCCTCGCAGCCGCCAGCCGGCTGCCCGGTTCATCCTCAGCCTCCGCCCCCAGGGGAGGAGCAGCCGCCGGCCGGCCCGATTCATCCGCAGCCTCCACCCCCAGCGGAGGAGCGACCGTCACCCGGAGGGGAAGGACGGAAGCGGAGGCGGGGACGAGCAGGGGGCGCCTGGCGACGCCGCGGAGCCACGGACGGTAGGGGGAGGGGGAGGCGGAGCGGTACGGGGGCTTGGTGGGGGCGCGGGGCGACTGGATCTGGAGCCGCGGGAGCCTGCTGCCGGCGAGGAGCAGCGAGGCCGTGGAGGGGAATGGGGTGGAAGGGGGCGACATGGCGCCGGCCGGCGGCGGGATTGTGAGGTGGATTGGACGGGCGGAGGGTGGTTGCGTGAGGGGACGAAGCGGGGATGATGCCATCGAGCCAGAGGTACGGGGGTGGGGCCGGCCGCCGGTGCGCAACAAACCTGGCCACGTGGGCATGGGCCGGCGCGCATGGACGTGTCGGCCATTTTGTAAATGGGCTGTGCCGTGACGGCCGGAAGGTCCGGCCATGGGGATCGGCCCGGCACGGCACAGCCGCGGGCCGGCCGGTGTTACTTTTCGGCCTTGTGGGCCATTTCAGCCATCCGAGCCTTTTATTTTTTAATTCAGGAAAAACTAAATTAAGAGAAAAATATTGAGAAATACAAAAAGAATATCAAAGAGACAAAGTGTCATATGAATAAATATTGAGCTTTATTAGTAGATGTCTCATTAAAACCTTCTAGGTAAAACTCCCCTTGAAGCAGAGTACAAAGCTTGCTCAAAATTACAAGAAGGAAAAGAAAATTGCAAAGGTAACAACTAATCTTCTGGTTGTTCATTGTCTAGGTAATGATTTTCGAACGTGGATGTAGATCTGTGTTATGTGTGGTGTGTTGGGCTCTTCGTCTGGCTAGTTCCTCATCTTTCACGCCCACAAACAGTCCCTCGAACCGAAGACAAAGGGCATGTTTGGTTGGAGGTCTGAGCTTCATGCCTGGGTAAAGAGTCTGCCAGTGTGGAGCCTGGTAGTTCCTTGCTTTTGTGCCTGGTGTGGCTGGCCTGGACAACATCTATTTTGTTCGTGGCTTGGCCTGGTGAAATATTAAAATAATTTACTAGCATGGTCGAAGGTGATTGAAGGCCCATAATGTCAACGAGGCGGGAAAACAGTGCCCAGGCAGCTACCCAGGCGTCCTTTTCTCAGCGCATCCTAGTCGAGGCTAAGCACACTACCTGGATCAGATTCCAGCCTAAACAAAATGTCAGGTAACCTGGCCAGGTTAGCAACAACTTTTTCAGGACATCAACCAAACAGGCTTCAGGCACATTTCAGGGACACTCCAGGCCAGGCACGACTTAGTGTGGACACTATCCAAACAGACCCGAAAAGCACGACCTATCTACTTGGTTGCAAGCGTACAATCTTCACGATCCAGCAGCGCTTCACCATCCAAAGCTAATTGTTGCCGGAGAATTGGAGGGAGGAGATTAGAACCACACTAGGCTTCTAATTATGAGGATTAGAGAAACTAGACCAATCTCTAATTAGTCAGCTAGGACCAATTAGAACTAGGGCTAGATGAACTAGAGGAGGCTCCAAAATTTGTGTATCCAAAAGAGCTCAATATCTCATGTATATATAGGCTGGAGGGGACATGGGGCGGCCAAGAGGAGGGGAAGGACTCCCCTCCCCTTGTGTCGGCCAAAGGGGGAAGGGGGGCGCCTCCCCCTCTTAGGCCTTGGTGACCCAATTCTTCCTCCACTTCTTGGTCTTTTAAGGCCCGTTGATATTTAAATTAATAAAAAGCCTTCTAATAATTAATAAATCATTTTATATATAATTTAACATCATCAAAAACATTTTCCACCTATATATTAATTATCGGGAATACCCGGTATTGCCCGATAAACTCTGAAACCCTTCCGGTGACCCCGAAACGCTTCGTATCCTCTTGAAACTATTTCAAATATTTATGAATCAATTCCACAAATATATTATCATCACTACCGTCCCACTAACACTCTGTAGATCGTGATTGCCTTAATCTTGTGAGCCCGTAGGTTCAGTAACTCGTAGACATGAACGAAACCGTCCGTTAAATGACCGATAGCGGAACAGTGGACGCCCATATTCGAGTGAGCTTTTGGTTATCATGTGGTGTTCCGTTTGCTTCGGGATACTTCACAAAACCCAGGATGCATCGGTATCCTCCCGAGTCATCACATGCTCACTATACCGTTATCCTCATTACTGGTTTTATTCTTCTTTCTCGTTGTCGTGCTCCGACATCCCCGTGACATAGTCACATGTGTCTGGCCATACGATGATGGATGTCGTCACACCGAGAGGACCCTAAGAATATCTCTCCATCGCCGGAGGAGCAAATCCCACTCTCAAGCTATCTAGTCCCTTGTTAAATTTTTCGATGAGCCTGTAAGTTGTTGTTATGATCTCCGTGTTGTGATGTTACAATAACTAGCTAACTTACTATAAGTATCTCTCTCATCATTAACTCGCTGCCATATAGGCAAATTTGCTGAATTGGACTCGATGTTACTGCTGAAGTTACACCCACTGTGGCTAGTCTGAATCGGTCTCGGCAACAATGGTTCGAGAGCGAGAAAACCAACGTTGTTGCAAGTAATGCTGAGAGAAGATTAGGAAGACATCTAGGTCTGCTAGACTGTGACCTAGAGCAGTAAACGAAGCACATTTGAGGTGGAGACTCCTCACGGAGGGTTGATGTTGAGACTTCTGCTACGAATTCAGTTGGTAAAAGTATTACCTCGATCAAGGGTGGTGTTAAAATTTCAATAAAATCAATGGTTGGATGTTTATAATTTAATGCGATTTTCTATATTTTTTCTGGTTAACCCGACATTTATTTTTGGTATACAATAGATTTATCATCTAAAAAGTCTACATAAGAGTATTTTCCTTGCAAGAATGGAATGAACAAAAACACACACGTGGCGTTTAGGCTACGGTGCTGTCTAACGACTGTACAAGAATGAAAGTAACATACTTGACTATTTTGAAATTCATTAGCATACGGCATTTGTACTATTCGGATTATCGAGAATCAGTAATGCTACACGTACAAATGAGTTGCATGGTTTTTTAAAGAGGATTAACTTAATTGGTCAATAGGTGGGGAGGCAGCTCCCTCCGTCCTTTAAAGAGTGTACTTCTAACTTTTTTGGAAAGTCAAACTTTTTTATATTTGACCGTGTTTATATAATAATACATCAACATTTATGCCATCAAATTAGTAGCATTAGATTTGTGATAAAATATACTTTCATCATATACCTATTTGATTTCACAAACATTGATATATTTTTGCACAAACTCGGTCAAACTTTGAAATAGTTTGACCCTCCAACAAAGTTGGGAGTACACTCTTTAAAGGACGGAGGGAGTAGTAGATAAAAAAAGTTTGTAAACTTATGTATTTATTTGTATGTCTAGCATTTTTTTCCAAGGAGGACCTCACTTCCTTTTCATAAGACACGTATCCAGTCTCATTTATATGCGCATGATCCAGACTCTGACAACCATTTCTACACTTTGTCCACGTGGAGAGATTGACCAATGACCATCCATGCATGTACTTGCCGTGCAGAACACGCACGGTGAGGCCAAGTTGCACACTCCTACGTACTGCAGTGGACTGGAATGTACGTATAAACGTTGATCGACAATAGCTACACGCCGAGCCAACAAATATTACTACCGTGTGAGCGGAGCAGAGCACTGGGCACCACAAAGCTAACCTCCCGGTTCTTCTAGCCACGCTCCTGATCTCTTCGCCATGGACGCCGTGTCCTCATGCTCGCCGCTGCGCATTGTGATCGTCCCGTGGCTCGCATTCGGCCACATGCTCCCGTACCTGGAACTCTCCGAGCGGCTCGCCGCGCGGGGCCACCGCGTGTCCTATGTCTCCACGCCGCGCAATCTCGCCCGCCTCCCGCTCCCGCTGCGCCCCGCGGCGGCGCCGCGCGTGGACCTCGTCGCGCTCCCTCTCCCGCGCGTCGACGACCTCGCCGACGGCGCCGAGTCCACCAACGACGTCCCCGACGACGACCGCGAGCTCCACTGGAAGGCCTTCGACGGCCTCGCCGCGCCGTTCGCGGAGTTCCTGGCCGCCGCGTGCGCCGACGAGACCACGCGGCCTCACTGGATCATCGCCGACTCTTTCCACCACTGGGCAGCCGCCGCCGCCCTAGAGCACCAGGTGCCATGCGCGATGCTTCTCCCGACCGCTGCGTTGATCGCCACCGCGCCCCACCTGCCGCCGGAGCACCGTGGAGCACGTGATCTTCCCCGTTACGAGCAGGAGGTGATGGACCCGGCTTACAACAACTATGGCATATCGGGTATGTCCATCATCCGGCGCTTTAACTTGACAAAAGACAGGTGCACCGTCGCGGCCATGCGGAGCTGCATCGAGTGGGAACCCGAGTCCTTCCCACTGGCGGCGCCGCTCCTCGGCAAGCCGGTCGTTCCCCTCGGCCTTCTGCCGCCGTCAGCCGACGGAGCCCGCCGTGCCGCTGCCAAAGGAGCAGAGCATGCCACCGTGCGCTGGCTGGACGCGCAGCCTCCCGACTCCGTTGTTTACGTCGCCCTAGGAAGCGAGGTGCCGCTGCGCGTGGAGCAGGTGCACGAGCTGGCCTTCGGGCTGGAGCTCGCCGGGACGCGCTTCCTCTGGGCCCTGAGAAAGCCTAGCGGTGCCGCTGTACTCGACGACGATGGCGTGGACATGCTTCCTCCTGGTTTCCAAGAGCGCACTCGCGGCCAGGGGCTGGTGACCACGGGATGGGTTCCTCAGGTAAACATCCTGGGGCACACGGCCGTGGGCGGGTTCCTGACACATTGCGGCCGGAACTCGCTGATCGAGGGCCTCATGTTCGGGCACCCGCTTGTCATGCTGCCCATCTTCGGCGACCAAGGGCCAAACGCGCGGCAAATGGAGGCGAAGAACGTGGGGTTGCAGGTGGCGAGGAATCAGGACGACGGGTCGTTCGACCGCCACGGCGTCGCGACAGCGGTCCGGGCCGTCATGGTTGACGAAGAGGCCAGGAGGGGCTTCGTGGCAGGTGCAGCGAAGATGCAGGCGGTAGTAGCTGATACGGAACTTCACGATAGGTACATCGACGAATTTGTCAAGCACCTCAGATCTTACTACGCCGCTTCATGTGCAAACTGATGGCAGCTTCATTTTCAGTGCTGCCGCCTCGAACTCCACCTCCAGCTTGGCTCTTACTTCATGATAAATAAGAAAAGGGATAAGTATATTTTTCGTTCCTCAATTCTCTCAAAAAGGATAAAAATGGTCCCTCAACTCTCAAACCAGCAAATCTTAGTCCCTCAATTTTTAAAACCGGTTAAGTTCAGTCCCTCATGTCGCTTGAGTGGTTTTTGTGCTGACGTGGACATGGTTTTGAGTAAAACCAGACACATTACAGGTTTGACCGCCTGGTCATACAGTTTGACTGCCACGTCGTGGAGCCACCGCTCGTGCAGGAACTCGCGGCAACGGGCGCCGGCCGGAGGGCTGCAGTACCTCCTCGATCAGCAGCTCGTCCCGGCAATAGCATCACGCCTGAGCGCCGCCGGCGACACAGAGGAGGCGTAGCTAGCTGGTCTCGGTTGCAGCACTTTCCGTCTTGATTGCGTATGTAGTACCGAAGCTAGCTTGGTATCGGCGGGAAGACAACACGTGCGTACAGTAGAGGTGCTGGGTCGATTCACAAGGATGCTAGCTAGCTCCGTACTAGATAAATTTTCGCTGGATTGAAACACGCTCACAAGCAACACACGTAAACAACCCGCCAGCATAGCGAAGGCAGTCGTCGATGATGGAATTGTCGTCCTGCACGCCCAGACTCTCGTCGGGAGAGGAGCCCGTGCCTCAGCCGCATATGCCTGGTGCTCGAGAAGCATGTCCTTGAGCACCTCGACAGTGCAAAGAGCGAAGGCGGACTGCCGAAGTCGAGCCTAGACATGGATTCGCCCAGTAGCAGCCGATAGTGTCATGCATGAGGTTGCCCATGGACACCCTCGTGACCCTCGAGTTCGCGACGGGTCGATCGCAACCCGCGTGTTGTACGCAGCTACTCCTCCCAGCATGGCGTGGTGGTGCTGTCCTGCTCACCTGTTGGACAACGACTAGGCGGCGACACCGTACGGCCAATCGTGTGAGCGGTCAGGCCAGGAGGCCAAGGACAGCGACCGGCGACCGCACATGTAGGACAGGGAGCAGCACTTGGTAGAGAAGGGCAGGATCGGCCGCCATGGAGGTCTCCGCCATGCCCAGCTCTTCCTTCTCGGCCTGCTGGGCAAAGCCACTCATCGGAGGTACTATGACGCCGGGCAGGGTGCTGGGCGTGGCCTCGGCATCATCAAAGGGCACATCGTAGACCTGCTGTGGGACCCTTGACGCCACGGTTCGAAAATATGGCAGGCGCGCAACAGGTGTTTGATAAAATGCCAACTAAAACCATGCCAGGAAACCACCCAACCGACACAAGGGACTAAAGTTATCCGGTTTGAAAAGTTAAGGGACTGAGATTTGCTGGTTTCGAAGTTGGGGGACCATTTCCATACTTTTGAAACAATTGAGGGACGAAAAATATACTTTTCCCATACGAAGAAAATAAATCGCGTGTTTCATGCCTTTCTGCTTTACTGCAGCTATTGTATCTTTGACCTTTAGAGTTTTTATATTGTCAAAAGTTAATCTTTAGAGCTGAGTTACATACAGTACTCACTCCGTTCTTCTAACTTGTTTCTAAATCACACGTATGTGTTTGTTCATTTGGAAGAAAACTCCCTGACAGGTAGGCCCCCGCGTCGCTCCCACAGGGGCGACTCGGGCGGCGTAACCCTAGCCTGCCGCCGGCCCTCCCCCCACCTCTCCTCTCCCTCATCGCCACCGGAGGGGGGGGGGGGTGAATAGGCAACTAACAATTTTTAGACTTTTCTTTAACAAATTAAAACTTGCAATGAAATAGGTTGTCTAGATGTGCAACTACGTGGACAACCTATATGATGCAAAGACAATGAGCACGCAAGCACGCAATGGATATAACTCGAGTACGCTTGCAAAAGTAAAGGGACAAGATAATCAAGAGTGGAGCCGGTGGAGACGAGGATGTGTTACCGAAGTTCCTTCCTTTTAAGGGGAAGTACGTCTCCGTTAGAGCGGTGTGGAGGCACAATGCTCCCCAAGAAGCCACTAGGGCCACCGTAATCTCCTCACGCCCTCACACAATGCGAGATGCCGTGATTCCACTATTGGAGCCCTTGAAGGCGGCAACCGGACCTTTACAAACAAGATTGGGGCAATCTCCACAACAATTGGAGGCTCCCAACAACACCACGAAGCTTCACCACAATGGAGTATGGTTTTGAGGTGACCTCGACCATCTAGGGTGCTCAACACCCAAGAGTAACAAGATCCGCTAGGGATAAGGGGGGGGGAATCAAATTTCTCTTGGTGGAAGTGTAGATCTGGGCCTTCTCAACCAATCCCGAGCAAATCAACAAGTTTGATTGGCTAGGGAGAGAGATCGGGCGAAAATTGAGCTTGGAGCAACAATGGAGCTTTGGGGGAAAGAGGTAGGTCAACTTTGGGGAAGAAGACCCCTTTATATAGTGGGAAGAACAATCCAACCGTTATCCACTTATCAGGCCCGCACAGAGCGGTACTACCGCTGGGGAAGGGCGGTACTACCGCTCCGGGCGGTACTACCACTCCACCCAGCGGTACTGCCGCGCTGCCTGGGACCCTGACTCCAGGGCGGTACTACCGCCAGGGAAGAGCGGTACTACCGCTCTGGGCGGTACTACCGCTTAGACCCAGCGGTACTGCCGCGCTGCCCAGGGCCTTGTCGCCAGGGCGGTACTACCGCTAGGGAAGGGCAGTACTACCGCTTAGAGCGGTACTACCGCCCCTACTACCTCCCTTAGTGCCGCAAAACCCGACACGAAAAATTCGTTCGAGAATCGAGGCGGAAGTAGCCCAGACGCACAGCGGTACTACGTCCGAAACACCCAAGCGGTACTACCGCTCTGAGAGCGGTACTACCGCTCTGAGAGCGGTACTACCACTTGGAGCGGTACTACCGCTCTGAGAGCAGTACTACCGCTGTGGAGTTTTTGGCGGTACTACCGATGTGGACGCGGTACTACCGCTAGGGCAAAGCAGAGCATAGTAAGGGGAAAACAGCAGCTCCAGAGATGCGGAAGGAAAGACGACGGGTGTGATAATGATGTGTACGTGTGATTCCACCCAAGTCTTACCAAAATGGACCCCCTCTTGGTAGTACGGTGACTCCTACGAAACTAGTCCACCAACAACGAAACGAAGGAGCTACACCGTCTTGAATTACAACACCGAGGGGAGGAAATCGTCTCGTGCCAATGGATGAATCTCTGAAAGAACTAACGCACACGATTAGTCCGCACAAGCATTGTCATCAATCACCAAAACATATTGGGAATAAATATGCCCTTACAGGGTGCTAGCCGGGCCACTACCCAGACCATTCACCTAACCCTAACATCAAAAGTCGGAAGCCCCAGCTGAGCCACATACCGGGTCTGGGGTACAAACCGGTTCGACGCACTCGTGTGTCGTCGCCGCCATCTTCCACAGGTCCGTCTTTAGAGCAAATATTGAGGCTTCTACCTTGTCTGGCCACTCAGCCATCGACGTCACCACGACACCAGACAACTTCGTCCTCCTGCGCGAGTCCATCGCCACACGTCGGACGCCGAATCTCCACCGTGCCACACCGTCGAGATACGCCGCCATCAAGGAGTAGGATGAAGCACCGCTCCACCGAGTCCGACAGGGCTGCTGAAGACCAAGCACCGTGGAAGAAGGACTCCGAGGCTGAGCACATAGGTGGCAGAGCGCCAACGCACCGCCACCAAACGAACTCCGACCACGCCACCAACCGCCGCCAAGCGGGCTAGGGTTAGGGTTAACAAATTAAAACGAACTCCGACCACGCCACCAACCGCCACCAGGTGCCATGCGCGATGCTTCTCCAGACCGCTGCATTGATCGCCACTGCGCCCACCTACCGCCGGAGCACCGTGGAGCACATGATCTTCCCCGTTACGAGCAGGAGGTGATGGACCCGACTTACAACAACTATGGCATATCGGGTATGTCCATCATCTGGCGCTTTAACTTGACAAAAGAAAGGTGCACCGTCGCGGCCATGCGGAGTTGCATCGAGTGGGAACCCGAGTCCTTCCCACTGGCGGCGCCGCTCCTCGGCAAGCCGGTCGTTCCCCTCGGCCTGCTGCCGCCGTCAGCCGATGGAGCCTGCCGTGCCGCTGCCAAAGGAGCAGAGCATGCCACCGTGCGCTGGCTGGACGCGCAGCCTCCCGACTCCGTTGTTTACGTCGCCCTAGGAAGCGAGGTGCCGCTGCGCGTGGAGCAGGTGCACGATCTGGCCTTCGGGCTGGAGCTCGCCGGGACACGCTTCCTCTGGGCCCTGAGAAAGCCTAGCGGTGCCGCTGTACTCGACGACGATGGCGTGGACATGCTTCCTCCTGGTTTCCAAGAGCGCACTCGCGGCCAGGGGCTGGTGACCACGGGATGGGTTCCTCAGGTAAACATCCTGGGGCACATGACCGTGGGCGGGTTCTTGACGCATTGCGGCCGGAACTCGCTGATCGAGGGCCTCATGTTCGGGCACCCGCTTGTCCTTCTGCCCATCTTCGGCGACCAAGGGCCGAACGCGCGGCAAATGGAGGCGAAGAAGGTGGGTTTGCAGGTGGCGAGGAATCAGGACGACGAGTCGTTCGACCGCCACGGCGTCGCGACAGCGGTCCGGGCCGTCATGGTTGACGAAGAGGCCAGGAGGGGCTTCGTGGCAGGTGCAGCGAAGATGCAGGCGGTAGTAGCTGATACGGAACTTCACGATAGGTACATCGACGAATTTTTCGAGCACCTTAGATCTTACTACGCCGCTTCATGTGCAAACTGATTGCAGCTTCATTTTCAGTGCTGCCGCCTCGAACTCCACCTCCAGCTTGGCTCTTACTTCATGATAAATAATAAAAGGGATAAGTATATTTTTCGTCCCTCAATTCTCTCAAAAAAATAAAAATGGTCCCTCAACTCTCAAACCAGCAAATCTTAGTCCCTCAATTTTTAAAACCGGTTAAGTTCAGTCCCTCATGTCGCTTGAGTGGTTTTTGTACTGACATGGACATGGTTTTGAGTAAAACCAGACACATTACAGGTTTGACCGCCTGGTCACACAGTTTGACTGCCACATCGTGGAGCCACCGCTCGTGCAGGAACTCGCGGCAACGGGCGCTGGCCGGAGGGCTGCAGTACCTCCTCGATCAGCAGCTCGTCCCGGCAATAGCATCACGCCTGAGCGCCGCCGGCGACACAGAGGAGGCGTAGCTAGCTGGTCTCGGTTGCAGCACTTTCCGTCTTGATTCCGTATGTAGTACTGAAGCTAGCTTGGTTTCGGCGGGAAGACAACACGTGCGTACAGTAGAGGTGCTGGGTCGATTCACAAGGATGCTAGCTAGCTCCGTACTAGATAAATTTTCGCCGGATTGAAACACGCTCACAAGCAACACACATAAACGACCCGCCAGCATAGTGAAGGCAGTCATCGATGATGGAATTGTCGTCCTGCACGCCCAGACTCTCGTCGGGAGAGGAGCCCGTGCCTCAGCCGCATATGCCTGGAGCTCGAGAAGCATGTCCTTGAGCACCTCGACAGTGCAGAGAGCGAAGGCGGACTGCCGAAGTCGAGCCTAGACGTGGATTCGCCCAGTAGCAGCCGATAGTGTCATGCATGAGGTTGCCCATGGACACCCTGGTGACCCTCGAGTTCGCGACGGGTCGATCGCAACCCGCGTGTTGTACGCAGCTACTCCTCCCAGTGTGGCGTGGTGGTGCTGTCCTGCTCACCTGTTGGACAACGACTAGGCGGCGACACCGTACGGCCAATCGTGTGAGCGGTCAGGCCAGGAGGCCACGGACAGCGACCGGCGACCGCACAGGTAGGACAGGGGGCAGCGCTTGGTAGAGAAGGGCAGGATCGGCCGCCATGGAGGTCTCCGCCATGCCTAGCTCTTCCTTCTCGGCCTGCTGGGCAAAGCCACTCATCGGAGGTACTATGACGCCGGGCAGGGTGCTGGGCGTGGCCTCGGCATCATCAAAGGGCACATCGTAGACCTGCTGTGGGACCCTTGATGCCACGGTTCAAAAATATGGCAGGCGCGCAACAGGTGTTTGATAAAATGCCAACTAAAACCATGCCACGAAACCACCCAACCGACACAAGGGACTAAAGTTATCCGGTTTGAAAAGTTAAGGGACTGAGATTTGCTGGTTTCGAAGTTGGGGGACCATCTCCATACTTTTGAAACAATTGAGGGACGAAAAATATACTTTTCCCATAAGAAGAAAATAAATCGCGTGTTTCATGCCTTTCTGCTTTACTGCAGCTATTGTATCTTTGACCTTTAGAGTTTTTATATTGTCAAAAGTTAATCTTTAGAGCTGAGTTACATACAATACTCACTTCGTTCTTCTAACTTGTTTCTAAATCACACGTATGTGTTTGTTCATTTGGAAGAAAACTCCCTAATAGGCAGGCCCCCGCGTCGCTCCCACAGGGGCGACTCGGGCGGCGTAACCCTAGCCCGCCGCCGGCCCTCCCCCCACCTCTCCTCTCCCTCATCGCCACTGGAGGGGGGTGAATAGGCAACTAACAATTTTTAGACTTTTCTTTAACAAATTAAAACTTGCAATGAAATAGGTTGTCTAGATGTGCAACTACGTGGACAACCTATATGATGCAAAGACAATGAGCACGCAAGCAAGAAATGGATATAACTCGAGTAAGCTTGCAAAAGTAAAGGGACAAGATAACCAAGAGTGGAGCCGGTGGAGACGAGGATGTGTTACCGAAGTTCCTTCCTTTTTAGGGGAAGTACGTCTCCGTTAGAGCGGTGTGGAGGCACAATGCCCTCACACTATGCGAGATGCCCTCACACAATGCGAGATGCCATGATTCCACTATTGGAGCCCTTGAAGGCGGCAACCGGACCTTTACAAACAAGATTGGGGCAATCACCACAACAATTGGAGGCTCCCAACAACACCATGAAGCTTCACCACAATGGAGTATGGCTTCGAGGTGACCTCAACCGTCTAGGGTGCTCAACACCCGAGAGTAACAAGATCCGCTAGGGATAAGTGGGGGGAATCAAATTTCTCTGGGTGGAAGTGTAGATCTGGGCCTTCTCAACCAATCCCGAGCAAATCAACAAGTTTGATTGGCTAGGGAGAGAGATCGGGTGAAAATGGAGCTTGGAGCAACAATGGAGCTTTGGGGGAAAGAGGTAGGTCAACTTTGGGGAAGAAGACCCCTTTATATAGTGGGAAGAACAATCCAACCGTTATCCCACTTACCAGCCCCGCACAGAGCGGTACTACCGCTGGGGAAGGGTGGTACTACCGCTCCGGGCGGTACTACCGCTCCACCCAGCGGTACTGCCGCGCTGCCTGGGGCCCTGACTCCAGGGCGGTACTACCGCCAGGGAAGAGCGATACTACCGCTCCGGGCGGTACTACCGCTTAGACCCAGCGGTACTGCCGCGCTGCCCAGGGCCCTATCGCCAGGGCGGTACTACCGCTAGGGAAGGGCGGTACTACCGCTTAGAGCGGTACTACTGCCCCTACTACCTCCCTTAGTGCCGCAAAACCCGACACAAAAAATTCATTCGAGAATCGAGGCGGAAGTAGCCCAGACGCACAGCGGTACTACGGCCGAAACACCCAAGCGGTACTACCGCTCTGAGAGCGGTACTACCGCTGTGGAGTTTTCGGCGGTACTACCGATGTGGACGCAGTACTACCGCTAGGGCAAAGCAGAGCATAGTGAGGGGAAAACAGCAGCTCCAGAGATGCGGAAGGAAAGACGACGGGTGTGATAATGATGTGTACATGTGATTCCACCCAAGTCTTACCAAAACGGATCCCCTCTTGATAGTACGGTGACTCCTACAAAACTAGTCCACCAACAACGAAACGAAGGAGCTACACTATCTTGAATTACAACACCGAGGGGAGGAAATCGTCTCGTGCCAATGGATGAATCTCTGAAAGAACTAACGCACACGATTAGTCCGCACAAGCATTGTCATCAATCACCAAAACATATTGGGAATAAATATGCCCTTACAGGGTGCTAGCCGGGCCACTACCCAGACCATTCACCTAACCCTAACATCAAAAGTCGGAAGCCCCAGCTGAGCCACATACCGGGTCTGGGGTACAAACCGGTTCGACACACTCGTGTGTCGTCGCCACCATCTTCCACAGGTCCGTCTTCAGAGCAAATATTGAGGCTTCTACCTTGTCTGGCCACTCAGCCATCAACGTCACCACGACACCAGACAACTTCATCCTCCTGCGCGAGTCCATCGCCACACGTCGGACGCCGAATCTCCACCTTGCCACGCCGTCGAGATACGCCGCCATCAAGGAGTAGGATGAAGCACCGCTCCGCCAAGTCCGGCAGGGCTGCTGAAGACCAAGCACCGTGCAAGAAGGACTCCGAGGCTGAGCACATAGGTGGCAGAGCGCCAACGCACCGCCACCAAACGAACTCCGACCACGCCACCAACCGCCGCCAAGCAACCAAAGCATCACATCCACCCCAAGCTCACCACGAACGACACCCCCAAGAGGGTGACGACGCCCGGAGCGCCGCTGTCATTCGATCCGGCAAGGATTTGGGCTTTCGCTCGGCATACGAGCTGGGTGGAAGGAAGAGGGGAAGGAGGCGACCTGGACGGCGCCTACAAGAAGGGTACGACGCCCTCGGGCGTCGCTGCCGTCGTGGCCAGCACTGCTGGCCTCGGACTTCTCCAGAGTCACCTCCCACCTCCAGCCGCCCAACAAGTACAACTACGGCGACAAAGGCCGCCCAAATCAGGACCATCGGAGGCAGCCCTGGTTGAAGTAGACGGAGGCTTTCAGATCTGGATCGGGCGCCGTCGATACGCCCGCACCACAGCAGCCACCCGCCATCGCCTCGCTGCCCCCGCCGCCGAGGAAGAGCGGCCAACACCAACGAGCACCGGTCACCGCAAACCCGGCGTCGATCCACCAGCCGAGGCCGCCGCCATGGATCCAAAGCCCACCGAGGAAGAACGAGGCGGCCAGATCCTCGCCGCCACCTTCACCGGCGGCCAAGGGCCGCCGGCGGGCTAGGGTTACGCCATCCGAGTCGCCCCTGTGGGAGCGACGCGGGGGCCTGCCTGTCAGGGAGTTTTCTTCCAAATGAACAAACACATACGTGTGATTTAGAAACAAGTTAGAAGAACAGAGTGAGTACTGTATGTAACTCAGCTCTAAAGATTAACTTTCGACAATATAAAAACTCTAAAGGTCAAAGATACAATAGCTGCAGTAAAGCAGAAATGCATGAAACACGCGATTTATTTTCTTCTTATGGGAAAAGTATATTTTTCGTCCCTCAATTGTTTCAAAAGTATGGAAATGGTCCCCCAACTTCGAAACCAGCAAATCTCAGTCCCTTAACTTTTCAAACCGGATAAGTTTAGTCCCTTGTGTCGGTTGGGTGGTTTCGTGGCATGGTTTTAGTTGGCATTTTATCAAACACCTGTTGCGCGCCTGCCATATTTTCGAACCGTGGCGTCAAGGGTCCCACAGCAGGTCTACGATGTGCCCTTTGATGATGCCGAGGCCATGCCCAGCACCCTGCCCGGCGTCATAGTACCTCCAATGAGTGGCTTTGCCCAGCAGGCCGAGAAGGAAGAGCTGGGCATGGCGGAGACCTCCATGGCGGCCGATCCTGCCCTTCTCTACCAAGCGCTGCTCCCTGTCCTACCTGTGCGGTCGCCGGTCGCTGTCCGTGGCCTCCTGGCCTGACCGCTCACACGATTGGCCGTACGGTGTCGCCACCTAGTCGTTGTCCAACAGGTGAGCAGGACAGCACCACCACGCCATGCTGGGAGGAGTAGCTGCGTACAACACACGGGTTGCGATCGACCCGTCGCGAACTCGAGGGTCACCAGGGTGTCCATGGGCAACCTCATGCATGACACTACCGACTGCTATTGGGCGAATCCACGTCTAGGCTCGACTTCGGCAGTCCGCCTTCGCTCTCTGCACTGTCGAGGTGCTCAAGGACATGCTTCTCGAGCTCCAGGCATATGCGGCTGAGGCACGGGCTCCTCTCCCGACGAGAGTCTGGGCGTGCAGGACGACAATTCCATCATCGACGACTGCCTTCGCTATGCTGGCGGGTCGTTTACGTGTGTTGCTTGTGAGCGTGTTTCAATCCGGCAAAAATTTATCTAGTACAGAGCTAGCTAGCATCCTTGTGAATCGACCCAGCACCTCTACTGTACGCACGTGTTGTCTTCCCGCCGATACCAAGCTAGCTTCGGTACTACATACGCAATCAAGACGGAAAGTGCTACAACCGAGACCAGCTAGCTATGCCTCCTCTGTGTCACCGGCGGCGCTCAAGCGTGATGCTATTGTCGGGACGAGCTGCTGATCGAGGAGGTACTGCAGCCCTCCGGCCGGCGCCCGTTGCCGTGAGTTCCTGCACGAGTGGTGGCTCCACGATGTGGCAATCAAACTGTGTGACCAGGCGGTCAAACCTGTAATGTGTCTGGTTTTACTCAAAACCATGTCCATGTCAGCACAAAAACCACTCAAGCGACATGAGGGACTGAACTTAACCGGTTTTAAAAATTGAGGGACTAAGATTTGCTGGTTTGAGAGTTGAGGGACCATTTTTATTTTCTGAGAGAATTGAGGGACGAAAAATATACTTATCCCTTTTCTTATTTATCATGAAGTAAGAGCCAAGCTGGAGGTGGAGTTCGAGGCGGCAGCACTGAAAATGAAGCTGCCATCAGTTTGCACATGAAGCGGCGTAGTAAGATCTGAGGTGCTCGACAAATTCGTCGATGTACCTATCGTGAAGTTCCGTATCAGCTACTACCGCCTGCATCTTCGCTGCACCTGCCACGAAGCCCCTCCTGGCCTCTTCGTCAACCATGACGGCCCGGACCGCTGTCGCGACGCCGTGGCGGTCGAACGACCCGTCGTCCTGATTCCTCACCACCTGCAACCCCACCTTCTTCGCCTCCATTTGCCACGCGTTCGGCCCTTGGTCGCCGAAGATGGGCAGCATGACAAGTGGGTGCCCGAACATGAGGCCCTCGATCAGCGAGTTCCGGCCGCAATGCGTCAGGAACCTGCCCACGGCCGTGTGCCCTAGGATGTTTACCTGAGGAACCCATCCCGTGGTCACCAGCCCCTGGCCGCGAGTGCGCTCTTGGAAACCAGGAGGAAGCATGTCCACGCCATCGTCGTCGAGTACAGCGGCACCGCTAGGCTTTCTTAGGGCCCAGAGGAAGCGCGTCCCGGCGAGCTCTAGCCCGAAGGCCAGCTCGTGCACCTGCTCCACGCGCAGTGGCACCTCGCTTCCTAGGGCGACGTAAACAACAGAGTCGGGAGGCTGTGTGTCCAGCCAGCACACGGTGGCATGCTCTGCTCCTTTGGCAGCGGCACGGCGGGCTCCGTCGGCTGACGGCGGCAGAAGGCCGAGGGGAACGACCGGCTTGCCGAGGAGCGGCGCCGCCAATGGGAAGGACTCGGGTTCCCACTCGATGCAGCTCCGCATGGCCGCGACGGTGCACCTGTCTTTTGTCAAGTTAAAGCGCCGGATGATGGACATACCCGATATGCCATAGTTGTTGTAAGCCGGGTCCATCACCTCCTGCTCGTAACGGGGAAGAGCACGTGCTCCACGGTGCTCTGGCGGCAGGTGGGGCGCGGTGGCGATCAACGCAGCGGTCGGGAGAAGCATCACGTATGGCACCTGGTGGCGGTTGGTGGTGTGGTTGGAGTTCGTTTTAATTTGTTAACCCTAACCCTAGCCCGCTTGGCGGTGGTTGGTGGCGTGGTCGGAGTTCGTTTGGTGGTGGTGCATTGGCGCTCTGCCACCTATGTGCTCAGCCTCGGAGTCCTTCTTCCATGGTGCTTGGTCTTCAGCAGCCCTGCCGGACTCGGCGGAGCGGTGCTTCATCATACTTGATGGCGGCGTATCTCAACGGCGTGGCACGGTGGAGATTCGGCGTCCGACGTGTGGCGATGGACTCGCGCAGGAGGACGAAGTTTTCTGGTGTCGTGGTGACGTCGATGGCTGAGTGGCCAGACAAGGTAGAAGCCTCAATATTTGCTCTGAAGACGGACCTGTGGAAGATGGCGGCGACGACACACGAGTGCGTCGAACCGGTTTGTACCCCAGACCCGGTATGTGGCTCAGCTGGGGCTTCCGACTTTTGATGTTAGGGTTAGGTGAATGGTCTGGGTAGTGGCCCGGTAGCACCCTGTAAGGGCATATTTATTCCCAATATGTTTTGGTGATTGATGACAATGCTTGTGCGGACTAATCGTGTGCGTTAGTTCTTTCAGAGATTCATCCATTGGCACGAGACGATTTCCTCCCCTCGGTGTTGTAATTCAAGACGGTGTAGCTCCTTCGTTTCGTTGTTGGTGGACTAGTTTCGTAGGAGTCACCGTACTATCAAGAGGGGATCCGTTTTGGTAAGACTTGGGTGGAATCACACGTACACATCATTATCACACCCGTCGTCTTTCCTTCCGCATCTCTGGAGCTGCTGTTTTCCCCTTACTATGCTCTGCTTTGCCCTAGCGGTAGTACCGCGTCCACATCGGTAGTACCGCCGAAAACTCCAAAGCGGTAGTACCGCTCTCAGAGCGGTAGTACTGCTCCAAGCGGTAGTACTGCTCTCAGAGCGGTAGTACCGCTTGGGTGTTTCGGCCGTAGTACCGCTGTGCGTCTGGGCTACTTCCGCCTCGATTCTCGAACGAATTTTTCGTGTCGGGTTTTGCGGCACTAAGGGAGGTAGTAGGGGCGGTAGTACCGCTCTAAGCGGTAGTACCGCCCTTCCCTAGCGGTAGTACCGCCCTGGCGACGAGGCCCTGGGCAGCGCGGCAGTATCGTTGGGTCTAAGCGGTAGTACCGCCAAGAGCGGTAGTACCGCTCTTCCCTGGCGGTAGTACCGCCCTGGAGTCAGGGCCCCAGGCAGCGCGGCAGTACCGCTGGGTGGAGCGGTAGTACCGCCCTTCCCCAGCGGTAGTACCGCTCTGTGCGGGGCTGGTAAGTGGGATAACGGTTGGATTGTTCTTCCCACTATATAAAGGGGTCTTCTTCCCCAAAGTTGACCTACCTCTTTCCCCCAAAGCTCCATTGTTGCTCCAAGCTCCATTTTCGCCCGATCTCTCTCCCTAGCTAATCAAACTTGTTGATTTGCTCGGGATTGGTTGAGAAGGCCCAGATCTACACTTCCACCAAGAGAAATTTGATTCCCCCCACTTATCCCTAGCGGATCTTGTTACTCTTGGGTGTTGAGCACCCTAGACGGTTGAGGTCACCTCGAAGCCATACTCCATTGTGGTGAAGCTTCATGGTGTTGTTGGGAGCCTCCAATTGTTGTGGAGATTGCCCCAATCTTGTTTGTAAAGGTACGGTTGCCGCCTTCAAGGGCTCCAATAGTGGAATCACGGCATCTCGCATTGTGTGAGGGCGTGAGGAGATTACGGTGGCCCTAGTGGCTTCTCGGGGAGCATTGTGCCTCCACACCACTCTAACGGAGACGTACTTCCCCTTAAAAGGAAGGAACTTCGGTAACACATCCTCGTCTCCACCGGCTCCATTCTTGGTTATCTTGTCCCTTTACTTTTGTAAGCTTACTCGAGTTATATCCATTGCTTGCTTGCGTGCTCATTGTCTTTGCATCATATAGGTTGTCCACGTAGTTGCACATCTAGACAACCTATTTCATTGCAAGTTTTAATTTGTTAAAGAAAAGTCTAAAAAATGTTAGTTGCCTATTCACCCCCCTCTAGTCAACCATATCGATCCTTTCAATTGGTATCAGAGCCTCGTCTCTTTATTAAGGACTTTGCCGTCCGAAGAGTATGGTTGACACCAACGACGGTGCGGAGGAGCACTCCGATGTGAATCCCGTCTCGTCTTCAACCGAAGGGGGACTCGGTCTCTCATGAGGAATTCAATGTGGCTTTAGACACATTGAAAACCTCCATGACGGCCGAGGTTAAAAGCATGTTTACTGAATTCCTAGAGGGACTCAAACTATCTACCTCGCCGATGAAAGTGGGTGATCCCACTAACAAGGTGACGGATGCTAACCCCGACAAGGGGGAAGCTAATAGTGAAAAGAGTTCGTCTACTAGTGGTAGAAATGGCACCGGCATCTATGCCCATGTGGAACCCCCGGTGTATAAAGGACCATCCCCTCTACGCATTTGAATCATGCCGGTCCTCCTCCTAAATATGTGAAAAATGAAGATTATGATTCTTGGGTTTATCGCTTCAAGCGTCACTTAAAACATGTGAATACTAACCTTTGGAGAATTATTGAAGAAGGTTTCTATCCTCATGATCCAAGCAACTTCACCCCTCGAGAAGAAGTGGACAACCAATTCAATGAGAGTGCTCTCTTCATCATCCAAGATGCTATCCTTCCCGAAGATCTCCCTCATCTTCGACCTCATGTCATGGCTAAAGAAGCATGGAAGTGTGTCGAGTGTATGTATCGAGGAAGTGCTAGCATTCAACGCTCCAACTATGAAGTGGTGCAAGATGAAGCCGATGAGTTTGCAATGAAAGAAGATGAAGAACCTCGTGAGCTCTTTCGAAGAGTGACCAAACTTGCGGTCGCACTCCGAGATCATGGGAGTAAGGACACGGATGACAACTGGATCAAGCGCAAGTTCCTCAAGGCCATGATGCCCTACAACAAGGCCATGTCCTCCGTCATCCGCCAAAGACCGGACTTCCACTCCATGACCTCTGGTGAAGTGTTGGATGAGTTTGTTGCAATGAACATCTTGGATAAGACCGCCGACAATGCGGTGCTCCGTTCCCAAAGGGCAAAGAAGCCCAATCTTGCCTTGAAGGCCAAGGTTAGTGTGGAAGAAGAAGAAGAAGAGGAAGATGAGGAGAGCAACCCCGAGGACACGAAGTATGATTATCATGAGCACATGGCTCTTGCCTCAAGACAATTTTGGAGTAAGAAGACTACAAGACCCAACTTCAACAAGAACAACTCAAGTGGCCTCAAAGGGAAGCAACGAGTTAGAACTTGTTTCAACTGTGGCAATGTCAGCCATTTCATTGCGGATTGTCCATACGAGAAGCGGGAAGACAATGGTGGCAAGTTCATTCGAAAAGACAAAGCCAAGTCCTTCCCCAACAAGAACAACTTCACCAAGAAGACTCCTTATCACGGGTTGGTGGTTCAAGAAGAATACCGTGAGGATGACGATGATGATGAAGATGGTGAAACAATGGCCATGGCATCCGTTGCCATTGTCTCAACTCCTCGGGTGTCTCTCTTCGATGCACCTAACGAGAACATCACCGCCAAGTGCCTCATGGCTAAGGCCACCAACAAGGTAACCCCCAACATCAAAACCACCATTATTCCTAACCCTCCTTCAACGGATGACTTTGATAATGGTAAGGGGTCTAATGAGGAGATCAATGAATTTGAGTCCTTCATGAGTAAGCTCAAGGGCAAATCCAAGAAGCATTTCGTTGCTCTCTTGGAACAACTTGGTGAAGCCAATGACATGATCGAGGCTCATGAAGAAACCATCACTAAGATGGAAAGTCATAGTCGTGACTATGCCGATGAGATATTGGATCTCTCTAATGCTCTTGAGGAAGAGCGTGAGCATCGTTTGGCTCTTGAGGAGTCACACAACGATGGTCATGCTAAACTAAAGAAAGATCTTGATCATGCTCTTGTTGTGTCTCGTGTTCTAGCTTCCGAGAAGGCTAAACTTGGGGTTGATCATGTTAGACTCATGGAGGAGTTTGATGTACTTGACAAGGCCCACAAGGTCTTGAAAAGTGCTCATGCCACCCTCAAGGAGTCTCATGCTCAACTCCAAGTTAAGCTAACTAAGGAAAAGGCCACATTTCCTCACATGGTCTTAATTGATAATGCAAATGCTACTAACCTATGTTGTGAGCATGTGCATCTTGTGGAGGAAAATGCCAAGTTGAATGAACAACTTGAGAAAGGTCTTGTGTCATGCATACAAGGTGAGAAGAACCTAAATGACCTTTTGAGCAATCAAAAGGAAGTTGTGGGAAAGGAGGGAGTTGGGTTCGCACCCAAGTCCAAGAACAACAAGAAGAACAAGGAGAAGAAGAGCAAGACCAATCGACCTCCTCCGCTCACGCAAACCTTTGTGAAGGAGGGAGAAGGTGCTCCTAAGGAAGAGCGGTGAAGCCAAAGAGCGCAACGCCATCTCTCCCAACAAAGCCGGCGACTTTAACCCCTCTTATGTGTTGTGCCGTGCTAGTGATGGACATGTTTATGCTAAATTTGTTGGTTCTCCTTATGAGTACATTTAATGGTCTATTTGGGTTCCTAAGACCCTTGTTACTAACATCAAAGGACCCATTACTCAACGGGTACCTAAAACCAAGCATTGATCTCTTGTAGGTGTTTGCTTCCGGTGGGGGATCATGGTTGCTCGATAGTGGAGAAACAAATCATATGACCGGGAGCAAGGACTTGGTGGTGGACGTGCACAATATCCCATCTATGCCCACCAATGTCGAATGGGGTGATGCCTCACATTATAAGGTATTGGGTCTTGGCAAGGTTGTCATTTCTCATTATCTAACGATCGAGAAAGTCATGCTTGTTGAGTCCCTTGCGTTCAATTTACTTTCCGTTCATCAACTCGCACTCATGGGTTTTGCCACCTTCTTTGATATTGATACCGTGGCCCTCTTGTGGAGCAAGACTCTTAAAGTAGCCTTTGTTGGGCATGTCGAGAACGGTCTCTATGTGGTTAACTTCTCGGAGCAACCCACTAAGACCGCGACATGCCTAATGGCTAAAATTGATGTGGGATGGCTTTGGCATCACCGTTTAGCCCACGTCAATATGAGATCTTTGCAAAGTCTTCTCAAGGGGGACCATGTCCATGGACTAATGAATGTTAGTTTTGCCAAAGATCGTGTTTGTAGTGCTTGTATCAAAGGAAAGCTTCATGAGACGGCTCACCCTCCCACGACTATTATCTACTCGAAGAGACCCTTGGAGCTCCTCCACATGGACCTCTTTGGGCCCCCATCCTTTGATAGTCTTGGGGGTAGAAAGTACTGCTTGGTGATAGTGGATGATTATTCAAGATACACTTGGGTATACTTCTTCAAGAGGAAGAGTGAGACCCAACAAACCGTCATCGACTTTGCAAATGAAGCTCAACGTGAACATGATGCAAAGATCTTGACAATAAGAAGTGACAACGGCATCGAGTTCAAGAACTACACCTTGGATGAGTTTCTTAGTGATGAAGGGATCAAGCATCAATATTCTGCACCATATACCCCTCAACAAAATGGTGTTGCGGAGAGAAAGAACCGGACGTTGATGGATGCGGCAAGGACCATGATGGCGGAGTTCAAGTCTCCATACAACTTCTGGGCCGAAGCCATCAACACAGCCTGTCATGCATCCAATCGGCTCTATCTCCGCAAAGGCTTGAACAAGACTCCGTATGAGATACTCACCGGGAACAAGCCCAATCTCAAGTACTTCAGGCTGTTCGGGTGTAAGTGTTTCATTCTCAAGAAAGGTGTTCGTTTGTCTAAATTTGAAGCTAGAGCTCATGAGGGCATATTTGTTGGTTATGCTACAAACTCTCATGCTTACCGTGTTCTCAACAAGTCCAACGGACTCATTGAGGAGACGTGTAACGTAGAGTTTGATGAAAATAACGGCTCCCAAGTGGAGCAAAGTGGTACTTGTGATGTAGGTGATGAAATTCCTCCCCAAGCCATAAGAAGAATGGGTATTGGTCATATCCTACCCATTGAGGAACCCCTTGTGGCCGAAGGAGAAGGACAATGCTCCACTCAAGTGGAGCCATCACCTCCCCAAGACCCACATGCTTCCGAAGAACAAAGTGAAGGTCCTCAACCTCGTGAACAAGACCAAAGGCAAGATCAACCTCGAAAAGGTGGTGAACCTCTAAATGATGCCCAAGGTCAAGTTCTCCTCCTCGAGCAAGTTCAAGATCATGAGCAAGCTCAAGATCAAGAACAAGCTCAAGACGGTGCTCAAGATAATCAAGTTAACCCTCCTCCTTCCACATCCGAGGAGGAATTAGAGCGTCGTGCCGCGAAGATTGCTTCGAAGCTCACCACCCAAGGCCATCTCATGGAAAATGTGGTTGGAAGCCTAAGAAAGGGGGTAAGCACTCGTAGACAATTAGCAAACTATTGTGAACATCACGTATTTGTCTCTTGTGTTGAACCCCAAAAGGTCTATGAGGCGCTCGAAGACTCGGATTGGCTCAATGCCATGCATGAAGAACTCAACAACTTCAAGTACAACAAAGTGTGGAGATTGGTGCCAAGGCCATCGGGGGACCACAACGTCATTGGAACCAAGTGGATTTTCAAGAACAAGCAAGATGCTCATGGGAACATCATTCGCAACAAGGCAAGATTGGTAGCACAAGGCTACTCCCAAGTCGAGGGTATCGACTATGGTGAAACCTTTGCTCCCATTGCTCGTCTTGAATCCATACGTTTGTTGATTGCTTATGCTTCCCATCACAACTTTAAGTTGCAACAAATGGATGTGAAAAGTGCTTTCCTTAATGGTCCTATTAATGAGTTGGTCTATGTCAAGCAACCCCCTGGGTTCGAGGATCCCTACTTCCCGGATCATGTGTATCAACTCGATAAGGCACTCTATGGCCTTAAACAAGCCCCACGTGCGTGGTATGACCACCTTACCGAGTTGTTACAAGATCGTGGATTTGAAGTGGGGCTAATCGATCCCACTCTTTTTACTAAGAAGGTCAAAGGGGAGTTGTTTGTATGCCAACTATATGTTGATGACATTATCTTTGGTTCCCCTAACAAAGCTTTCAATGAGGAATTTGCCGCTCTCATGACCTCCAAGTTCCAGATGTCTTCAATGGGAGATTTGAAGTTCTTCCTTGGTTTTGACATTAAACAAAGACGAGAAGGAACCTTCATCAACCAAGCAAAATACACTCAAGACATGCTAAAAAGATTCAAGCTAAGTGATGTCAAGCCGGCTACTACTCCAATGCCCACCAAGTGCCAACTTGACATTGATCCCAATGGTAAAGCGGTGGATCAAAAGGTATATCTCTCCATGATTGGCTCCTTGCTTTACCTTTGTGCATCTAGACCGGATATCATGTTGAGTGTGGGGATGTGTGCATAGTTTCAAGCCGCACCGAAGGAAAGTCACTATGTGGCGGTCAAGCGAATCTTTCGATATTTGGCTCATACCCCAAACTTTAGCTTATGGTACCCAAGAGGGGCAGACTTCAAGCTTGAAGGATTTACGGATTCCGATTGGGCGGGAGACAAAGTGGATAGGAAGTCCACTTCCGGAGGGTGCCAATTTCTTGGGTGCTCTTTGGTGAGTTGGTCTTCCAAAAAGCAAAGTTGTGTGTCTCTCTCGTCCACGGAAGCGGAATATGTGGCGGCCGGTAGTTGTTATGCACAACTCTTAAGGATGAGGCAAACTTTAAAGGAATACAGTGTCATTTGTGACAAAGTGCCTCTTTGGTGTGACAACGAAAGTGCCATCAAGATTTCTCTCAACCCGGTGCAACACTTCAAGACGAAGCATATTGAAATTCGGTATCATTTCATCTGGGATCACATTAGGCGAGGGGAGATCGAGCTCAAGTATGTCAACACTCATGATAACCTTGCAGATATTTTCAAAAAGTCCTTGGATGAAGCAAGATTTCACGAGTTAAGGCATGAGCTAAATATCATTGATTCGAGCAATGTGACTTGAACCCTTGCACACCGCACCCCACTCAACTTGGTATCTTGCTTAGATGTAGGCATGGACATAGGGGGAGTGTTGTTCTCTCAATGAACTTTCCCTCCCCCCATTATGCATAAAATGATCAACTCTTTCACAATAGCCATTTTTGATGGTACTTGTGCTTCAAAGACGAGTTTTGGTCATGGGCCCAAGGATAATTCTTCGTGGTGCCATACCAATTGACTCAAACATAGGTGGCTCTGGCTACCGCCCTCTCCTGAGAGAGGCCAGAGCTTGCTCTGTTTCGTGTGGTTGTTTGTGTTTGAGTTGTTTCTGGTCTGTTGTGTGTGTGTGTGTTGTCGCGTCGGTCCTCTCGTTCTGTTGGCTTTGCTTTCCGTTTCTTTTTGAGCGTTAGCCGTTGGTCTAGAAGCAGCGTGGTTGCTGAAGTGGTACTACCGCCCTCCAGAGTGGTACTACCGCTCCCAGCGGTACTACCGCCCTCCAGAGTGGTACTACCGCTCCTAGCGGTACTACCGCCCTCCAGAGCGGTACTACCGCTGTGAGGCGCGGGCTGGGGGTTATATCGGGGGCAGGGGGAGTTTCTTCTCCCCCATACCCATTCGCTCACCCCTTCGCCCCGTTCGTCTCTCTCTTCAGCAACCGGCACTGCGGGAGGGCTCCGGCGGATCTCCCTCTCCGGGGCGCTCCTCTCCGTTTCCTTCGGTGGAATCGATCCCCACCTTGTCCTCTTGCCATGGATGCCGGTATTGCCCCCATTCCCTGTTTCCTTTTGTCTAGATTTCCAATCTAGCGTTCTTGGGGCAATAGCAGTTGCATCTCTAGATTTTTGTCCAGATCTAGGCTTGAGTAGGATGGAGAATGCTTCTAGACTGTTTGGATTAGTGTTTGGTTGGAGTATTTTTGAATTTGGTAGGACGGTAGTACCGGATCTGACCATGGTAGTTGGAAACTGTTGTTCCCCACCTCGAGCGGTACTACTGCTCTCCCAGAGCGGTACTACTGCTGAGAGTGGTACTACCGCTCTACCAGAGCGGTACTACTGCTTGGGGAGGTACTACCGCTCAAGGGTCACGGTACTACCGCCCTCTACCCAGTTCCATCATCCTCCAACCTTTCAGTGATCTTTTTGTTCGTGTTTGTGGCTTACGCTTGTTCTTTCTGGTTGTTTTGCGTGTTTGTGTGTGTGGTTCCAGGTGATGAGGTTCCTGAGCATCAGGCTCGTCGTGTCAACCCCGGTCGTGCTTCGTCCAAGCGCTACCACACCACTGAGCCCACTGAGCCTGCCGGAGGATCTTCCAGTGCTCAACCTCCTCCCCAACTGCCGAAGAAGCCTGGGGTCAAGCCAAAGCAAAGCAAAACCGTGCCAGAAATGCCGCCCAAGGAGTTCTGGGCAAGGCGCCGCCGCAACCTGTATGAGGTCGACCAAGATCCCACTTTGGTCAACCGTCCATTCTGGAACAGGTTCCAGTTTGCCATCTATTTTGATGTCCTCAAAGCCAAGAAGAATCTCTATGTCAACGTGCACTTCATCGACACCGAGCATATGGAGAATGATCCTGACTACTTTGGTGAAGCTCTTCAGATGTGCACTCAGCTGAACATTCTCGGGATCATGCAATTCAACAAGGACTATGATGCTGATATTATGGCCCAATTCTATGCCACGGTTCACCTTGGGACCGATGAGGATAGGACTCTGACTTGGATGACAAATGGCAAGTTGCTGTCAGTCAAGTGGAAAGCTTTCATGCAGTTGATTGGGGTGGAAGATCTTGGACTTGAGTCTGCTGTCGGCTTTCGCCCCCACCGTCGTGCCAATGCCACTCACAAGCAAGCTCTGTGGCCCTACTGCAATCTGAGGATCAACCATGAGACGAAGAAGGAGACCTATGAGCTGCCTGCCTATCTGGACATTCTTCACCGTATCTTCAGAGAAACTCTTTTCCCTCGCATCGGGAATCTGGACCAGGTTCACTCTTATCTCGTGGACATGCTTCTCTTCTGTCAGCGGGAGAAGGGGCAGAGCACTGGAGAGTCCTTGGATATCTCTCATGTTATGTGGTCTGAGCTGGTTTCTGCTATCTCCGAGCGCAAGTGCCCGATTTATGGTCCGTTCATTATGCTGCTCATTGAGAAGGCCTGGGATCGTATCTATCCCAAGGTGGTGCTGGAGCTTGGAGACTTGGTTTCTCATGATGTCAAGAGTCTGAGGAAGAAGGATAACTGGGGCACTCAGGCCCCTAGGACTGGAGTTCCTTCATCTGCTGCTGCCATGGAGACTGAGGAGGAGTTTGGGGCTGAGGCTGAGGATGAAGATGATGACTACGTGCCTTCTGAGAAGCTGTTCTGCATGGAATCTCACGGTCAGTACATGACTCATGTGGCTGAGAAGAAGGCTCGAGGTCGCCACAAGGAGCTCATGCATCATATGGGTGCTATTGTGATTAGTGGTTCTGAGGATCAGCTTACTGAGGAGGAGGAGTGGATTCAGCAGCACTGCCCCTAGACTGATTCTGATGCTGAGCACTTCCCGGCCGATGATGGCACCGCAGATGGTCCCTCTGAGATCTGATGGGTGTCCATCGTTTACCTTCACCTGGAGCCGTAGCATCACTCCCTCTCCTTTTTGGTGTCTCGCTGCCAAAGGGGGAGAGAGTTTAGGGATTTACGTCTTGTGTCTTTCGTCGTTTGTGTTTGTGCTTTCGCTTGTCGTCTTATTTGGTTTGTGTCTGTGAGACCTAAGTTCTGGTTCTATCAGTAAGACCTAAGCTCGAGTCATATGGTGTGAGACATATGCTACCTTATCTCTTCGTATCTTTATCTATGTCTATCTAGCTTATGAGTTCCATGCTTATCTTGTTATATATATATGTTGCTCTCATATCATGCTTAGGTAGTTGGTCTCTAAAATGTAGGGGGAGCATTGTTTCTGGCTTCTGTGCCGTGCAGTCCAAAGCACCTTTCTAAGTAGCACACATCCAGGGGGAGCCCTTCTACATTTTAGGACGGTTGTACTTTTGCGCTTATCCTATATCTTTCATATTGTGCAAATCCCGTATTGTCATCAATCCACCAAAAAGAGGGAGATTGTAAGGGCATATTTATTCCCAATATGTTTTGGTGATTGATGACAATGCTTGTGCGGACTAATCGTGTGCGTTAGTTCTTTCAGAGATTCATCCATTGGCACGAGACGATTTCCTCCCCTCGGTGTTGTAATTCAAGACGGTGTAGCTCCTTCATTTCGTTGTTGGTGGACTAGTTTCGTAGGAGTCACCGTACTATCAAGAGGGGATCCGTTTTGGTAAGACTTGGGTGGAATCACACGTACACATCATTATCACACCCGTCGTCTTTCCTTCCGCATCTCTGGAGCTGCTGTTTTCCCCTTACTATGCTCTGCTTTGCCCTAGCGGTATTACCGCATCCACAGCGGTAGTACCGCCGAAAACTCCACAGCGGTAGTACCGCTCTCAGAGCGGTAGTACCGCTCTCAGAGCGACCGCTTGGGTGTTTCGGCCGTAGTACCGCTGTGTGTCTGGGCTACTTCCGCCTCGATTCTCGAACGAATTTTTCGTGTCGGGTTTTGCGGCACTAAGGGAGGTAGTAGGGGCGGTAGTACCGCTCTAAGCGGTAGTACCGCCCTTCCCTAGCGGTAGTACCGCCCTGGCGACAGGGCCTTGGGCAGCGCGGCAGTACCGCTGGGTCTAAGCGGTAGTACCGCCCTGGAGTCAGGGCCCCAGGCAGCGCGGCAGTACCGCTGGGTGGAGCGGTAGTACCGCCTGGAGCGGTAGTACCGCCTGGAGCGGTAGTACCGCCCTTCCCCAGCGGTAGTACCGCTCTGTGCGGGGCTGGTAAGTGGGATAACGGTTGGATTGTTCTTCCCACTATATAAAGGGGTCTTCTTCCCCAAAGTTGACCTACCTCTTTCCCCCAAAGCTCCATTGTTGCTCCAAGCTCCATTTTCGCCCGATCTCTCTCCCTAGCCAATCAAACTTGTTGATTTGCTCGGGATTGGTTGAGAAGGCCCAGATCTACACTTCCACCAAGAGAAATTTGATTCCCCCCACTTATCCCTAGCGGATCTTGTTACTCTTGGGTGTTGAGCACCCTAGACAGTTGAGGTCACCTCGAAGCCATACTCCACTGTGGTGAAGCTTCGTGGTGTTGTTGGGAGCCTCCAATTGTTGTGGAGATTGCCCCAATCTTGTTTGTAAAGGTCCGGTTGCCGCCTTCAAGGGCTCCAATAGTGGAATCACGGCATCTCGCATTGTGTGCGGGTGTGAGGAGATTACGGTGGCCCTAGTGGCTTCTTGGGGAGCACTGTGCCTCCACACCGCTCTAATGGAGACGTACTTCCCCTTAAAAGGAAGGAACTTCGGTAACACATCCTCGTCTCCACCGGCTCCACTCTTGGTTATCTTGTCCCTTTACTTTTGCAAGCTTACTCGAGTTATATCCATTGCTTGCTTGCGTGCTCATTGTCTTTGCATCATATAGGTTGTCCACGTAGTTGCACATCTAGACAACCTATTTCATTGCAAGTTTTAATTTTTTAAAGAAAAGTCTAAAAATTGTTAGTTGCCTATTCACCCCCCCTCTAGTCAACCATATCGATCCTTTCACACCCCTTCATCATTTTGATGTTAGGCTTAGATGAGTGGTCTGGGTAGTGGCCCAGCTAGCAAGCCTTCATCATTTGGATAGGAGTAGTGGCATATGTTGCCAAGATGGCGGATTCAGACATATTGTTGTAATACTTTGTAAGGTCCTCGGAAATAATCAATAAAGTGGCCGTATGCATCTCCCAGATGCAGAGGCCGGGGGTCATCCTCCTTTTCTTAAAAAAATATGTGTTTATTCATTTATTTTAATCTCTCTATAGCCTATATTAAAATTATCAAAACATCTTATAATAGTGAATGAGGGAGTAGATTTTTGTCAGAGATGTTAGGGCATCTCCAACTTGTGACTCTAAATACACACACATACATCTGGACGTAGTGTGTCATCCAATGCGGTCCCCTAACATAGTCCGCTCCCGCCCCCTCTCCCGCGCGAAGCAGTTTCCGCGCATTTATGCCGACCGATGCCGCTCCAGAGCGCCAGCACTGTATTCATGTCAGCCCAGAGCGAACGCGACCCCACACGGGAGCTGGCATTGAAGCAGGACGCCTACCGAGAGCACTGCCGGTGCCGTGTTTCGCCTGTCTGTTCAATGCCGTTGCTGCGTGACTAGACGGGACGAAGGGATTATCTACCGCATTCAAACCGGTTGCTCCGACCGAGAAACCAACTCTGGTGCCCAACACACTGCGCCACCTGGCCTGGCAGGCACCTGCTATTTAAGCGCAGCCTCGCGCGACACCATCCGCACCACAAACACATCCTCTTCCAGTCCTCATTGCACCACCTCCGCCATGACCGCGAGCTCTTGGGCAATATGGAATGGCCTTTCAATGGAGAAGAAGCATGAGGTGGAAGGCCTTGCAGTCGGCTGGCAGGACCGTCATGCGCGGCGGACAGAGGCAGGCATGCCAGCGAGCTTGCCGGAGGTGAGCGACAACGACCCCACGATAGAGGACGCCTCCGATGATGAGCCGGAGCCCCTGTCCATGCTGGCTTGACCATGAACCAGGCGTATGCGCACTTCGTCGCCATCAAATTTAAAACTACTCTATGTTTAGTAAATATGATTTCCTTCGAAATTTTTGGACCTAATTTATGTGTAGTGCGCGTGCACTAGAGCCTGCCACACCGAACTACTAGATATTTCGATTATTTTTTTGCACGTATTAAAAACATTCATCTGTGGCGGCCGGGTGTATTACTGGCCCACCACTGTCGGCTCATGTACCTGTGATAGGCGCAGAGTACGAGCCCGCCACTGTTTGCTTTAAACTAGCCACAGTGGGAGTAACTTCAGAAGTAACATCGAGTCCAACTCAGCAAATTTGCTTATGTGGCAATGAGTTAATGAGGAGAGAGGTAGTTATAGTAACTTAGCTAGTTACTATAACATCACATGTCCCAATGCAATATGAGTCTATAACCTAATAAATGAAGCTTTGCATGTTACCACACTTATGTTACTACCCACTATGAAGGTAGTAACATAGTCTAGGGAACTATGTATGTTACTAGTGTATGTTACTCACCATTATGACTAGTCTTATCACGCGGACAAATATATAAGAGTTTACGCGTGCTAGGTATATATATCCGCCGCCACTGATGTGTCGATTCCTGTGACGTGTACACCCTGCTACCTGCTATGTCTTGAGCTTGCGTTGGTTTTCCCCGAAGAGGAGAGGGTGATGCAGCAAGTGTACCATAAGTATTTCCCTGAGTTTTTGAGAACCAAGGTATCAATCCAGTAGGAGGCTCCTCAAAAGTCCCATGCACCTACACAAACAAACTGAGAACTCGCAACCAACGCAATAAAGGGGTTGTCAATCCCTTCACGGCTACTTGCGAAAGTGAGATCTGATAGAGATAGTATGATAAGATAAATATATTTTTGGTATTTTATAATATAGATGCAAAAGTAAAGATGCAAATAAAAGTAGATTGGAAGCAAATATGATAAGAGATAGACCCGGGGGCCATAGGTTTCACTAGAGGCTTCTCTCGAGATAGCATAAGTATTACGGTGGGTGGACAAACTACTGTCGAGCAATTGATAGAAAAGCGAATAATTATGAGATTATCTAGGCATGATCATGTATATAGGCATCACGTCCAAAACAAGTAGACCGACTCCTGCCTGCATCTACTACTATTACTCCACACATCGAGCGACTCCTGCCTGCATCTAGAGTATTAAGTTCACAAAGAACAGAGTAACACATTAAGCAAGATGACATGGTGTAGAGGGATAAACTCATGCAATATGATATAAACCCCATCTTGTTATTCTCGATGGCAACAATACAATACGTGTCTTGCAACCCTTTCTGTCACTGGGTAAGAACACCACAAGATTGAACCCAAAGCTAAGCACTTCTCCCATGGCAAGAAAGATCAATCTAGTAGGCCAAACCAAACCAATAATTCGAAGAGACTTGCAAAGATAACTCAATCATACATAAAAGAATTCAGAGAAGATTCAAATATTATTCATAGATAAACTTGATCATAAACCCATAATTCATCGGATCTCGACAAACACACCGCAAAAAGAGATTACATCGAATAGATCTCCACAAAAGAGGGGGAGAACATTGTATTGAGATCCAAAAAGAGAGAAGAAGCCATCTAGCTAATAACTATGGACCCGTAGGTCTGTGGTAAACTACTCACAACTCATCGGAGGGGCAAGGATGTTGATGTAGAGGCCCTCCATGGTCGATTCCCCCTCTGGCAGAGTGCCGGCGAAGGCTCCAAGATGGGATCTCGCGGATACAGAAGGTTATGGCAGTGGAAATTGTGTTTCGTGGTGCTCCTAGATGTTTTCAGGGTACGTAGGTATATATAGGAGGAAGAAGTACATCGGTGGCCGCCCGAGGGGCCCACGAGACAGGGGGCGCGCCCTACAGGGGGGGCGCCCTCCTATCTCGTGGCCGCCTTGGTTGCTTCTTGGCTTGCACTCAAAGTCCTCCGGATCACGTTCGTTCCAAAAATCACGCTCCCGAAGGTTTCATTCCATTTGGACTCCATTTGATATTCCTTTTCTTCGAAATACTGAAATAGGCAAAAAAAAACAACAATACGGGCTGGGCCTCCAGTTAGTAGGTTACTCCCAAAAATGATATAAACGTGTAAAATAAAGCCCATAAACATCCAAAAGGTGTAATATAATAGCATGGAACAATCTAAAATTATAGATACGTTGGAGACGTATCAAGCATCCCCAAGCTTAATTCCTGCTCGTCCTCGAGTAGGTAAATGATAAAAAGAGAATTTTTGATGTGGAATGCTACCTAGCATAATTCTCAATGTAATTTTCTTTATTGTGGCATGAATGTTCAGATCCAAATGATTCAAAATAAAAGTTCATATTGATAAAGAAATAGTAATACTTCAAGCACACTAATCAAAGTAATCATGTCTTCTCAAAATAACAAGGCAAAAGAAAGTTCATCCCTACAAAATCATATAGTTAGGCTATGCTTCATTTTTGTCACACAAAGATGTTCCCAACTTCTATACCCCCGATGACAAGCCAATCAATTGTTTCATACTTAAATAATCTCAAACTTTTTCAACCTTCACGCAATACATGGGCGTGAGCCATGGATATAGCACTATGGGTGGAATAGAATATGATGATGGGGATTGTGTGGAGAAGACAAAAAAAGGATAAAGTCTCACATTGACGAGGATAATCAACAGGCTCTGGAGATGCCCATCAATTGATGTCAACATGAGGGATTGCCATGCAACAGATGCACTAGAGCTATAAATGAATGCTCAACAAAAGAAAACTAGTGGGTGTGCATCCAACTTGCTTGCTCACGAAGACCTAGGGCATTTAAGGCAGCCCATCGTAGGAATATACAAGCCAAGTTCTATAATGAAAAATTCCCACTAGTATGAAAAAGACAACATATGAGACTCACTATATGAAAAACATGGTGCTACTTTGAAGCACAAAATATGAGACTCACTACATGAAGAACAAGGTGCTACTTTGAAGCACAAGTGTGGAAAAAGAGATAGTAACATTGCCCTTTTTATTTTTATTTTTTTTATTTTCCCCCTTCTTTTTTTCTTTTTTTGGGCCTTTCTTTTTTTTCTTTTGGCCTTTCTTCTTCTTTTTTTTCTTTTTTTCTTTGGGCAATGTTCTAATAATGATGATCATCACACTTCTATTGATTACAACATATGAATTACAACTCGAAACTAGAACAAGATATGACTCTATATGAATGCCTCCGGCAGTGTACCGGGATGGTGCAATGAATCAAGAGTGACATGTATGAAAAATAATGCATGGTGGCTTTGCCACAAATATGATGTCAACTACATGATCATGCAATGGCAATATGACAAAAGTAAAGTATGTCATAAATATGATAAACGGAACGGTGGAAAGTTGCATGGAAATATATCTCGGAATGGCTATGGAAATGCCATAATAGGTAGGTATGGTGGCTGTTTTGAGGAAGATATAAGGAGGTTTATGTGTGATAGAGCGTATCATATCACGGGGTTTGGATGCACCGGCGAAGTTTGCACCAACTCTCAAGGTGAGAAAGGGCAATGCACGGTACCGAAGAGGCTAGCAATGGTGGAAAGGTAAAAGTGTGTATAATCCATGGACTCAACATTAGTCAAAAGAACTCATATACTTATTGCAAAAATTTAGAAGTCATCAAGAATCAAGTACTACGCGCATGCTCCTAGGGGGATATATTAGTAGGAAAAGACCATCGCTCGTCCCCGACCGCCACTCATAAGGATGCACAAGCTAGGTACACTTCATGTTTCAAATTTGTTACACAACTTTAACCATACGTGCATGCTACGGGACTTGCTAACTTCAACACAAGCATTATTTAAATTCATAATCACCCAACTAGCATGACTTTAATATCACTACCTCCATATCTCAAAACAATTATCAAGTATCAAATTGATCGTAGCATCCAATTCACTTCCTATGATAGTTTTTATTATACCCAACTTGGATGCTCATCATTCTTGGACCAATTTTGTAACCATAGCAAATACCATGCTGTTCTAAAAGACTCTCAAAATAATATAAGTGAAGCATGATAGACTAGAAATTTCTTGAAAATTAAGACACAACCGTGCTCTAAAAGATATAAGTGAAGCACTAGAGCAAAAACTATCAAGCTCAAAAGATATAAGTGAAGCACATAGAGTATTCTAAAAAAATTCTAATCAAATAGGCTTCTCCCAAAAGGTGTGTACAGCAGGGATGATTGTGGTAAACTAAAAAGCAAATACTAATATAATACACGACGCTCCAAGCAAAAGACATATCATGTAGCGAATAAAAATATAGCTCCAAGTAAAGTTACCAATGAATGAAGACCAAAGAGGGGATGCCTTCCCGGGGCATCCCCAAGCTTAGGCTTTTGGCTATCCTTGAATATATTGGGGTGCCATGGGCATCCCCAAGCTTAGACTCTTGCCACCCTTTATTCCATAGTCCATAAAAGCTTTACCCCAAACTTGAAAACTTCACAACAAAAAACTCAACAGGAAATCTTATAAGCTCCGTTAGTGAAAGAAAACAAAACCACCACATAAGGTACTGCAATGAACTCATTATTTATTTATTTTGGTGTTAAACCTACTGTATTCCAACTTCTCTATGGTTTATAAACTAATTTACTAGCCATAGATGCATCAAAATAAGCAAACAACACACGAAAAACAGAATCTATCAAAAACAGAACAGTCTGTAGCAATCTGTAACTAACGCAAACTTCTGGAACTCTAAAAATCCTACCAAAATAGGACGTACTGGAAAATTTGTTTGTTGATCAGCAGCAAAAAAGAATAAATGCAAAATCACGTTTCTGTGATTTATTGAATTTTTTCTCGTGAGCGCAAAGTTTCTGTTTTTCAGCAGAATCAAATCAACTATCATCATAGTTTATCCTATAGGTTCTACTTGGCACAAACACTAATTAAAAGATAAAAACACATCTAAACAGAGAGTAGATGAAAGATTTATTACTAAACAGGAGCAAAAGCAAAAAACATATAGAAAAATTGGGTTGCCTCCGAACTAGCGCTATCGTTTAACGCCCCTAGCTAGGCATAAAAGCGAAGATAGATCTAACTTGTGCCATCTTTAATTTTCAGTTTTTTTGGCGGAGTCATGCTCGAATCTGGGAGGTTCTTTACGTTTCCCTTCATACTCGGAAATTTTTAGATCTAAAGAATCCAACCGCTTATTGCAAAGAGTAATCAACATATTCATGCGGTGAAGATTTCCGCTAACACTTTTAAGGGGCTCAAGAGATTTTTGTAACTTCGCAAATCTTTCCAAGCACTTGTGTTTCTTCTTGGGTAGGATGTGATCCTCCCTTTTGAGGTAGTGTTCCCACTATTCCCTCTATAATTTCATGAGCAATACACGGATCAATTTCAATAAAATTTCCCTTGGCAATGCAATCCAAGAGTTGTCTATGCGTCATATTTAGCCCAACATAAAAATTGCGAAGAAGAATTCTAATGTTCACCTCTAGGGTGCACTTGTGATAAGATTCCATCATCCTATACCAATCATCTTTTAAGTTTTCTCCTTGCCTTTGCTTGAAGTGAAGAACTTCAAACTCGGGAGACATTTGAGAGGATAAGGAACTAGCCATAACAACGAGGCAAATGAGCAAACACACGGGCAACGGAAAAAGGCAAGAGAAAAAGAGAGGAGGAGAGAGATTGGGAAAGAGAGGGCGAATAAAATGGCAAGGGTGAAGTGGGGGAGAGGAAAATGAGAGGCAAATGGCAAATAATGTAAATGTGAGGGAGATGGGTTTGTGATGGGTACTTGGTATGTCTTGACTTGAGCGAAGACCTCCCCGACAACGGCGCTAGAAATCCTTCTTGCTATGTCTTGAGCTTGCGTTGGTTTTCCCCGAAGAGGAGAGGGTGATGCAGCAAGTGTAGTGTAAGTATTTCCCTCAGTTTTTGAGAACCAAGGTATCAATCCAGTAGGAGGCTCCTCAAAAGTCCCACGCACCTACACAAACAAACTGAGAACTCGCAACCAACACAATAAAGGGGTTGTCAATCCCTTCACGACCACTTGCGAAAGTGAGATTTGATAGAGATAGTATGATAAGATAAATATATTTTTGGTATTTTATAATATAGATGCAAAAGTAAAGATGCAAATAAAAGTAGATTGGAAGCAAATATGATAAGAGATAGACCCGGTGGCCATAGGTTTCACTAGAGGCTTCTCTCGAGATAGCATAAGTATTACGGTGGGTGAACAAATTACTGTCGAGTGCTACCTCTTGAGCACTGCGTTGGTTTTCCCCGAAGAGGAGAGGATGATGCAGTAAAGTAGCGTAAGTATTTCCCTCAGTTTTTGAGAACCAAGGTATCAATCTAGTAGGAGACCACGCACAAGTCCCTCGTACCTACACAAAACGATAGCTACTCGCAACCAACGCGATTAGGGGTTGTCAATCCCTTCATGGTTACTTACGAGGGCGAGATCTGATAGAGATGATAAATAATATTTTTGGTATTTTTGTTAGATAGATGCAAAGTGAAAAGTAAAAGGCAAAGTAAAAACAAAGCAAGTAAATAAAGTGATAGAGATTGATATGATGAGAATAGACCCGGGGGCCATAGGTTTCACTAGTGGCTTCTCTCAAGAGCATAATTATTCTACGGTGGGTGAAGAAATTACTGTTGAGCAATTGACAGAATTGAGCATAGTTATGAGCATATCTAGGCAATGATCATGTATATAGGCATCACGTCCAAGACAAGTAGATCGAAACGATTCTGCATCTACTACTATTACTCCACTCATCGACCGCTATCCAACATGCATCTAGAGTATTAAGTTAAAAATAGAGTAACGCCTTAAGCAAGATGACATGATGTAGAGGGATAAATTCATGCAATATGATAAAAACCCCATCTTGTTATCCTCGATGGCAACAATACAATACGTGCCTTGCAACCCTTTCTGTCACTGGGGAAGGACACCGCAAGATCGAACCCAAAGCTAAACACTTCTCCCATTGCAAGAACTACCAATCTAGGTGGCCAAACCAAACGGATAATTTGAAGAGACTTGCAAAGATAACTCAATCATACATAAAAGAATTCAGAGAAGATTCAAATATTTTCCATAGATAATCTGGATCATAAACCCACAATTCATCGGTCTCAACAAACACACCGCAAAAAGAAGATTACATCGAATAGTTCTCCACAAGAGAGGGGGAGAACATTGTATTGAGATCCAAAAAGAGAGAAGAAGCCATCTAGCTACTAGCTGTGGACCCAAAGGTCTGAAGTAAACTACTCACACTTCATCGGAGAGGCTACGTGTTGATGTAGAAGCCCTCCGTGGTAGATGCCCCCTCCGGCGGAGCTTCGGAATAGGCCCCAAGATGGGATCTCGTGGATACAGAAAGTTGCAGCAGTGGAATTAGGTTTTTGGCTCCGTATCTGATCTGTCGGGGGTACGTAGGTATATATAGGAGGAAGGAGTACGTCGGTGGAGCAACAGGGGGCCCATGAGGTAGGGGGGTGCGCCCAGGGGGGCGCGCCCTCCACCCTCGTGACCGGCTCTTTTTTTCCTTGGAGCAGGGTCCAAGTCTCCTGGATCACATTCGGTGAGAAAATCACGTTCCCGAAGGTTTCATTCCGTTTGGACTCCGTTTGATATTCCGTTTCTTCGAAACACTGAAATAGGCAAAAAACAGCAATTCTGGGCTGGGCCTCCGGTTAATAGGTTAGTACCAAAAATAATATAAAAGTGGAAAATAAAGCCCAATATAGTCCAAAACAGTAGATAAAGTAGCATGGAGCAATAAAAAATTATAGATACATTGGAGATGTATCAGGCATCCCCAAGCTTAATTCCTGCTCGTCCTCAAGTAGGTAAATGATAAAAAAGAATTTTTGATGCGGAGTGATGCTTGGCATAATTTCAATGTAATTCTTCTTAATTATGATATGAATATTCAGATCCGAAAGATTCAAGACAAAAGTTCATATTGACACAAAAATAATAATACTTCAAGCATACTAATCAAAGCAATCATGTCTTCTCAAAATAACATGGCAAAAGAAAGTTCATCCCTACAAAATCATATAGTTAGGCTATGCTTCATTTTCGTCACACAAAGATGTTCCCAACTTCTATACCCCCGATGACAAGCCAAGCAATTGTTTCATACTCAAATAATCTCAAACTCTTTCAACCTTCACGCAATACATGAGCGCGAGCCATGGATATAGCACTATGGGTGGAATAGAATATGATGATGGGGATTGTGTGGAGAAGACAAAAAAGGAGAAAGTCTCACATTGACGAGTATAATCAATGAGCTATGGAGATGTCCATCAATTGATGTCAACATGAGGAGTAGGGATTGCCATGCAACGGATGCACTAGAGCTATGAATGCTCAACAAAAGAAAACTAGTGGGTGTGCATCCAACTCGCTTGCTCACGAAGACCTAGGGCATTTGAGGAAGCCCATCATAGGAATATACAAGCCAAGTTCTATAATGAAAAATTCCCACTAGTGTAAAAAGACAACTTATGAGACTCACTACATGAAGAACAAGGTGCTACTTTGAAGCACAATATATGAGACTCACTACATGAAGAACAAGGTGCTACTTTGAAGCACAATATATGAGACTCACTACATGAAGAACAAGGTGCTACTTTGAAGCACAAGTGTGGTAAAAGGATAGTAACATTGCCCCTTCTCTCTTTTTTTCTCTTTTTTTGGGCCTTCTCTTTTTTTGGCCTTTCTCTTTTTTTCGTCCGGAGTCTCATCCCGACTTGTGGGGGAATCATAATCTCCATCATCCTTTCCTCACTGGGGCAATGCTCTAATAATGATGATCATCACGCTTCTATTGATTACAACATGAGGATTACAACTCGAAACTTAGAACAAGATATGACTCTATATGAATGCCTCCGGCGGTGTACCGGGATGGTGCAATGAATCAAGAGTGACATGTATGAAAAGTAATGCATGGTGGCTTTGCAACAAATATGATGTCAACTACATGATCATGCAATGGCAATATGACAAAAGTAATGTATGTCATGATGATGATGGAAGTTGCATGGCAATATATCTCGGAATGGCTATGGAAATGCTTGATAGGTAGGTATGGTGGCTGTTTTGAGGAAGATATAAGGAGGTTTATGTGTGATAGAGCGTATCGTATCACGGGGTTTGGATGCACCGGCGAAGTTTGGACCAACTCTCAAGGTGAGAAAGGGCAATGCACGGTACCGAAGAGGCTAGCAAAGGCAGAAAGGTGAGAGTGCGTATAATCCATGGACTCAACATTAGTCAAAAGAACTCATATACTTATTGCAAAAATTTAGAAGCCATCAAAAATCAAGTACTAAGCGCATGCTCCTAGGGGGATAGATTGGTAGGAAAATACCATCGCTCGTCCCCGACCGCCACTCATAAGGATGCACAGGCCAGGTACACTTCATGTTTCAAATTTGTTACACAACTTTAACCATACGTGCATGCTACGGGACTTACAAACTTCAACACAAGCATTTCTCAAATTCACAATCACCCAACTAGCACAACTATGATATTATCACCTCCATATCTCAAAACAATTATCAAGCATCAAACTTATCATAGTATTCAACTTACTCAAAAGAAAGTTTCACATATCTTTGAACACTAAGTATATTAACATTAAGCAAACTACCATGCTATTAATGACTCTCAAATAATCTAAGTGAAGCATGAGAGATCAATAGTTTCTTTAAAACAAATCCACCACCGTGCTTTAAAGGATATAAGTGAAGCACTAGAGCAAAAATTATCAAGCTCAAAAGATATAAGTGAAGCACTATGAGCAAAACTATCAAGCTCAAAAGATATAAGTGAAGCACATAGAGTATTCTAACAAATTCCAAATCATGTATGGCTCTCTAAAAAGGTGTGTAAAGCAAGGATGATTGTGGTAGACTAACAAGCAAAGACACAAATAATACAAGACGCTCCAAGAAAAACACATGACATGTGGTGAATAAAAATATAGCTCCAAGTAAATTACCGATGGAAGTGAACGAAAGAGGGGATGCCTTTCGGGGCATCCCCAAGCTTTGACTTTTTGGTGTCCTTGGATTATCTTGGGGGTGCCATGGGCATCCCCAAGCTTAGGCTCTTGCCACTCCTTGTTCCACAATCCATCAAAAGAATTCACCCAAAACTTGAAAACTTCACAACACAAAACTCAACAGAAATCTCGTGAGCTCCGTTAGAGAAAGAAAACAAAATAATACTTCAAGGTACTGTAATGAACTCATTTTTTTATTTATATTGGTTTTAAACCTACTGTATTCCAACTTCTCTATGGATTATAAACTATTTTACTAGCCATAGATTCATCAAAATAAGCAAACAACACACGTAAAACAGAATCTGTCAAAAACAGAACAGTCTGTAGAAATCTGTAACTAACGCAAACTTCTGGAACTCTAAAAATTCTACAAAAATAGGAAGTCCTGGAAAATTTGTTTATTGAACAGCAGCAAAAATAATCAACGCCAAAGCATGTTCCTGTGATTTAACAAAATTATATTCGTGCATGCAAAGTTTCTGTTTTTCAGCAGAATCAAATCAACTATCATCGTAGGTTATCCTATAGGTTCTACTTGGCACAAACACTAATTAAAAGACAAAACCACATCTAAACAGAAGCTAGATGGATTATTTATTCCTAAACAGAAACAAAAACAAAAAAACACAAAATAAAATTGGGTTGCCTCCCAACAAGCGCTATCGTTTAACGCCCCTAGCTAGGCATAAAAGCAAGGATAGATCTAGGTATTGCCATCTTTGGTAGGCAATCCATAAGTGGCTCTCATGATAGATTCATATGGTAATTTTATTTTATTTCTATGGAAGTGTTCCATGCCCTTCCTTAAGGGAAATTGGTCTAATATTCCCTTCTTTCATATCAATAATTGCACCAATCGTTCTAAGGAAAGGTCTACCAAGAATAATAGGACATGAAGGATTGCAATCTATATCAAGAACGATAAAATCTATGGGCACATAATTCCTATTTGCAACAATAAGAAAATCATTAATTCTTCCCATAGGCTTTTTAATAGTGGAATCTGCAAGGTGCAAGTTTAGAGAGCAATCATCAAAGTCACGAAAATCTAGCAAATCACACAAAGCTTTGGGAATAGTAGAGACACTAGCACCCAAATCACACAAAGCATGAAACTCATAATCTTTAATTTTAATTTTAATGGTAGGTTCCCACTCATCATATAATTTTTTAGGGATAGAAACTTTCAACTAAAGTTTTTCTTCATAGGATCGCATCAAGGCATCAACAATGTGTTCGGTAAAGGCTTTATTTTGACTATAAGCATGAGGAGAATCTAGCATGGATTGCAACAAGGAAATACAACCAATCAAAGAGCAATTTTCATAATTAAATTCCTTGAGATCCAAAATAGTGGGTTTAGCAACATCTCAGTTCCTATTTATTTCAATCCCACTTTCATCAATTTCATCATCAAGATCTAGAAACTCCGAATTCTTAGAACGCCTTCTAGGTAAAGGAAGATCATATTCGTTTCATCAAGATTCATATTGCAAAACAAAGATTTAATGGGGGACACATCAATAACTTTTAGATCTTCATCTTGATTTTCATAGAAATTCGGTTTAGCGGCCATCTTATTGACTAAGGTAGCTTGCATATCCGAAATTTCAGCAGTCATCTTTTCAAGACGAGCAATTTGGGCTCTTATACCATCGAATTCTTTAGACATATCATCGAGTTCTTTATTCATATAACTCATAAAACCTTTTTGTTCCTTAAGCTCGTTTCTTAAGAAATTATTATGCTCAAATTGCAAAACCATAAACTTTCTGACATTACTTTCGATCTCCTCTAGCCTTTTAAGGTGAAGATCACCAAATTTAGGGAGTGCCATCGTGACAAGCAAACTAACACACGAGCAAACGAAAAGGCAAAGGGAAAAAGGCAAACGGGAAAGAGAGGAGGAGATTGGGAAAAGAGAGGGAAAATAAAACGGCAAGGGTGAAGTGGGGGAGAGGAAAACGAGAGGCAAATAATGTAATGCGAGAGATAGGGATTGTGATGGGCACTTGGTATTGTTGACTTGCTTGCGTGAGCCTTCCTGGCAACGGCGCCAGAAATTCTTCTTGCTACCTCTTGAGCATTGCGTTGGTTTTCCCCGAAGAAGAGAGGATGATGCAGTAAAGTAGTGTAAGTATTTCCCTCAATTTTTGAGAACCAAGGTATCAATCCAGTAGGAGACCACGCACAAGTCCCTCGTACCTACACAAAATGATAGCTACTCGCAACCAATGCGATTAGGAGTTGTCAATCCCTTCACGGTTACTTACGAGGGTGAGATCTGATAGAGATGATAAATAGTATTTTTGGTATTTTTGATAGATAGATGCAAAGTGAAAAGTAAAAGGCAAAGTAAAAACAAAGCAAGTAAATAAAGTGATAGAGATTGATATGATGAGAATAGACCTGGGGGCCATAGGTTTCAGTAGTGGCTTCTCTCAAGAGCATAAGTATTCTACAGTGGGTGAACAAATTACTGTTGAGCAATTGACAGAATTGAGCATAGTTATGAGCATATCTATGCAATGATCATGTATATAGGCATCACGTCCAAGACAAGTAGATCGAAACAATTCTGCATCTACTACTATTACTCCACTCATCGACCGCTATCCAGCATGCATCTAGAGTATTAAGTTGTAAACAAAGTAATGCCTTAAGCAAGATGACATGATGTAGAGGGATAAATTCATGCAATATGATAAAACCCCATCTTGTTATCCTCACTGGCAACAATACAATACGTGCCTTGCAACCCTTTCTGTCACTGGGTAAGGACAGCACAAGATCGAACCCAAAGCTAAACACTTCTCCCATTGCAAGAACTACCAATCTAGTTGGCCAAACCAAACGGATAATTCGAAGAGACTTGCAAAGATAACTCAATCATACATAAAAGAATTCAGAGAAGATTCAAATATTTTCCATAGATAATCTGGATCATAAACCCACAATTCATCGGTCTCAACAAACACACTGCAAAAAGAAGATTACATCGAATAGTTCTCCACAAGAGAGGGGGAGAACATTGTATTGAGATCCAAAAAGAGAGAAGAAGCCATCTAGCTACTAGCTATGGACCCGAAGGTCTGAAGTAAACTACTCACACTTCATCGGAGAGGCTATGGTGTTGATGTAGAAGCCCTCCATGGTAGATGCCCCCTCCGGCGGAGCTCCGGAACAGGCCTCAAGATGGGATCTCGTGGATACAGAAAGTTGCGGCGGTGGAATTAGGTTTTCGGCTCCGTATCTGATCTGTCGGGGGTACGTAGGTATATATAGGAGGAAGGAGTACCACTACAAAAAAAAGACACATCCGTGACATTTTGGGCCGAATGAATTTTTTTCTGTCATACATATGATACTTCTATGACGATAATTGTGACAAAACCCGGTATCATCATAGATGTGGTGGGCTCCTACTTCTATGACAAAAAATCATGACAGAAAATGGGGTTTTCATCCTGGGCGGGCCGGAGACGCAGCTGCATGACATTCTTTGGGCCATCCATGACGGAAAAAACCGTGGTAGAAGCGAGGAGGAGGAAAATTTCGGGGAGTTGCCGGTTATGGTGGGAGAGCGATGCGCGTTTCTCTCGTACAGGTACGCGTGTGTGTGCGAGGCGTTGGCTCTAACTGAACCCGAGCGAGGCGTTGAGCGATTGCACTGCAGGCTACACGTTACTGAACCCGAATGATCGATCAATGGCTGTTAACTGAACCCGATGGAGCGATTCCTTCGCTACTGCTGCTAACTGAAGCCGATCGATGCTGCCTCTGGGATGAACAGTGAGCGTTGCGGAGGGGGGGGGGGTTGGATGAACAGTGA